>NC_079193.1:175940020-176285645 GCF_029499605.1 Hyla sarda | reverse complement strand
AGCCAATCATAACTCATCTCACACTGAACTGCTCTGGGCTGTGAGTAGCAGAGTGAGGGAGGAATTTCTCCCCTGAATGGCTTCAGATGACATCACCCCTGCTGGGTAACGCCCCATTCCAGTCTGTGAGACTAAGAAGAAAATACAGAGAAATATCAAGGTAGAAAACTAGAAAACATAAAAATTAAAGGCAGGGGTGGTTTATTATGATGGGGGCAGTGAACAGGGAGGATTAACAAATTGACCAAGATCATGAGAGGTACTCTTTAAAATTAATATTCCCTTACAAAACTGCTTTCATTGTAAGACATCTTTCATTTAGAGAGTTTTTCGATATGAAAATGATTTGACAATACTTTAATATAATGTGTGGCCTGAAGACAGACATGATATGTTATAGTTTTAGTGAGGAAATGTCCCAGTTGGGAAGTAATTGTAACTTAATTTAAATTTATGACTATATTAATTATATCATTAAACATTTATACCATGTAAAATATATGATTTATATGAGGTATATAGGGTATTTAAAATAATTTGTTGAGTTCATGGAACACATAGAATAAGTAGAATGAATCTTATTTCTTCTACAGTTTATTAATTGTAATGAAAACTATGTTTCACAGATCCCTATGAAAATTTAATATGATATTATATATGAAATTATATTTTAACTTATGTTTTAACTTGTGTTTTGTGAATAAGAAATGCAATATTTTTTTAATAAACAAAGAAAGGGAATTTATCAACTGCTTAAAAATGGTAAACATTTGTGAATAAATACATTTTTATGCCATTTTTAAAATGATATAGAATGTGTATGTATATTTTTTGTTGGTGTGTGGTGATATGTTTTTGTCTTTTTTAAATGGACCTATGAATAGAATAGATGTCCATATGTATTGTCTAAAAAAAAGAAAAAATCTAAAAAGATTAATGGGAAAAAATCTGTATAATGTTGGAAAAAGTAAAAATATATATCAATCATCCATAAAACCTGCTAAATATACTGCAGGCCCCATAATGCTGCCACAACTGCTCTGACTGTTATGGATGTCACAAAACCTTTAACCCCTTAAGGACGCAGGACGTAAATGTACGTCCTGGTGAAGTGGTACTTAACGCACCAGGACGTACATTTACGTCCTAAGCATAACCGCGGGCATCGGAGCGATGCCCGTGTCATGCGCGGCTGATCCCGGCTGCTAATCGCAGCCAGGGACCCGCCGGCAATGGCCGACGCCCGCGATCTCGCGGGCGTCCGTCATTAACCCCTCAGGTGCCGGGATCAATACAGATCCCGGCATCTGCGGGAGTTCGCGATTAAAATGAACGATCGGATCGCCCGCAGCGCTGCTGCGGGGATCCGATCATTCATAACGCCGCACGGAGGTCCCCTCACCTTCCTCCGTGCGGCTCCCGGCGTCTCCTGCTCTGGTCTGTGATCGAGCAGACCAGAGCAGGAGATGACCGATAATACTGATCTGTTCTATGTCCTATACATAGAACAGATCAGTATTAGCAATCATGGTATTGCTATGAATAGTCCCCTATGGGGACTATTCAAGTGTAAAAAAAAATGTAAAAAAATGTAAAAGTAAAAGTAAAAAAAAAGTGAAAAATCCCCTCCCCCAATAAAAAAGTAAAACGTCCGTTTTTTCCTATTTTACCCCCAAAAAGCGTAAAAAACATTTTTTATAGACATATTTGGTATCGCCGCGTGCGTAAATGTCCGAACTATTAAAATAAAATGTTAATGATCCCGTACGGTGAACGGCGTGAACGAAAAAAATTTTAAAAAGTCCAAAATTCCTACTTTTTTAATACATTTTATTAAAAAAAAAATTATAAAAAATGTATTAAAAGTTTTTTATATACAAATGTGGTATCAAAAAAAAGTACAGATCATGGCGCATAAAATGAGCCCCCATACCGCCGCTTATACTGAAAAATAAAAAAGTTATAGGTCATCAAAATAAAGGGATTATAAACGTACTAATTTGGTTAAAAAGTTTGTGATTTTTTTTAAGCGCAACAATAATATAAAAGTATATAATAATGGGTATCATTTTAATCGTATTGACCCTCAGAATAAAGAACACATGTCATTTTTACCATAAATTGTACGGCGTGAAAACAAAACCTTCCAAAATTAGCAAAATTGCGTTTTTCGTTTTAATTTCCCCACAAAAATAGTGTTTTTTGGTTGCGCCATACATTTTATGATATAATGAGTGATGTCATTACAAAGGACAACTGGTCACGCAAAAAATAAGCCCTCATACTAGTCTGTGGATGAAAATATAAAAGAGTTATGATTTTTAGAAGGCGAGGAGGAAAAAATGAAAACGTAAAAATTAAATTGTCTGAGTCCTTAAGGCCAAAATGGGCTGAGTCCTTAAGGGGTTAAAGGTGCTTTGTGTTATAGAGAACCATAGTTGCAAGGCTGGTAGAGGGGGGGGGGCAACCTGGGCTATTGCCCTGGGCTGCCACTCAAGGGGGCCCCAGAACAGCTACATAACCACAGGAACATTACTGCATTTTACTGCGTAGTCTGTGATCTTGCCCATATTATGGATAGTTGCAGTACTGTTTAAGCACTCCTATAGCTGTTTGGCCAACACGGGACACCTATTATACACACTTACTGTATCTGAAAGGACCTGCCCTAGTAATGATGTCATTATAGGTTCTTACTGAACAGCGTGCACAGATGAGCAGATGGAAAAAATAGGAGAAATCAATGGGGGAGGGGGCAGTTGAGGGAAGGGGAGGAGACATATGGGGGGCCATAGGGGACAATATATCTGAGAGAAGGGGGAAATAGGGAGCAGTATATGTGGAGGCAATATGAAGGAGTATGTTTGTGGAGGTGCCATAGGAACAATAGGGGAGATTTATCAAAGGATTTAGCTGGTTTTTCCCATCTAAATTTGCTGCACAGAAAGTCGCAGTCTAAATATGTGCGACTTTTCTTGCGACTTTTCCTTTATAGGATTTTTAGAACATGATGCATTCTGGTCTATTTTAGACGGAAAAATTCATTTGTGCTGATTTTATCAAAAGCGGCTTTTCAGCGACAAGTCGCATCGGCTGAAAGTTCGTCGAAATGTCAGACCGTGCTGGAGCAGGTTTAAATACAGTCTAAAGCATAGATCCTGAATTCCGTGCACAGAATATATCAAGAGCCGTGCCCCTTTTGATAAATTAGGCGCACAATAGACCAGTCTAACCCTCCGTAGTTTGGTCTATAGTGATGTGGGACATGAACAGCTTTGATAAATCTCCCCCAATGTATGTAAGAGAGGGTTCATAGGAAGCAGTATATGTGAGGGGGAGCTACAGTTTGATCAGACTTCTTTATTCATAAAAGCAGCAGGAACATAAGTCATTACAACATGGGTGCCTCCATATAACTTTGTGGCACATTAATTTTCTTTCTTCATTTTCTGATAATTAATATGAGAACTATTAATGGGTAAAGCCTAAATGGTGCACTATTACAGATTAGTGACACCGAGAAAATGACTGTTATAGGAGTGTGTGGGAACTGTTACTGTATAAAGCAAAAAGGTGACACTATAGGTTAGGGCTACATGGCGACTTTGGCTACATGGGTCACGCAACCAAAGATCATAGTATTGCGATTCCTGAATCATGCTGCAGCTGAGTTAATGTAAGTGAATGAGGTTGTGTTGTGACCCACAGATTGCTGCAAACAGAAATCTATCCTGGGTGGATTTATCGAACATTTGTGGTTTGCAACACAGCTCCATTAGCTAAGATGCAGCACAATTCTGCCCAAGTGACTGATGGGTCCCACTTTTAGTTTTGCCTAAGTTTAACCTCTTAAGGACCAAGGATGTATGAGTACGTCCTTTGTCCTGCTCCTGTGATATAACGTGGGGTCCCACGGTGACCCCGCATCATAGTGAAGCCGGGAGCCGCCACTAATAGCGCGTGGCACTGATCGCGGTGCTGCGCGCTATTAACCCTTTAATCTGAGCCACGCGACTAAAAGTGAAAGTAAAAAGTGCCGGTTAGCTCAGTGGGCTGTTCGGGATAGCCGCGGCGAAATTTCGCCGCGGCATCCCGAACAGCTTACAGGACAGCCGGAGGGTCCCTACCTGCCTCCTCGCTGTCCGATCGCCGAATGACTGCTCAGTGCCTGAGATCCAGACATGAGCAGTCAAGCTGCAGAATCATCGATCACTGGTTTCCTATGAGAAACCAGTGATCAATGTAAAAGATCAGTGTGTGCAGTGTTATAGCTCCCTATGGGAGCTATAACACTGCAAAAAAAAGTGAAAAAAAAGTGAATAAAGATCATTTAACCCCTCCCCTATTAAAAGTTTGAATCACCCCCCTTTTCCCATAAAAAAAAACACAGTGTAAATAAAAATAAAAATAAACATATATGGTATAACCGCGTGCGGAAATGTCCGAATTATAAAAATATATTGTTAATTAAACCGCACGGTCAATGGGGTACGTGCAAAAAAATTCCAAAGTCCAAAATAGTGCATTTTTGGTCACTTTTTATATCATGAAAAAATTATCAATAAGTCCTATCAATGTAAAAATGATACTGTTAAAAACTTCAGATCATGGCGCAAAAAATGAGCCCTCATAACGCAGAAAAATAAAAAAGTTATAGGGGTAAGATGATGACAATTTTAAACGTATAAATTTTCCTGCATGAAGTTATGATTTTTTCCAGAAGTAGGACAAAATCAAACCTATATAAGTAGGGTATCATTTTAATTGTATGAACCTACAGAATAAAGATAGGGTGTCATTTTTACTGAAAAATTTACTACATAGAAACGGAAGCCTCCAAAAGTCACTACAAAGTAGAATTGGTGGCGCAAATAATAACCAATCATATGGATTTTTAGGTGCAAAATTGAAAGAGTTATGATTTTTTAAAGGCAAGGAGCAAAAAACGAAAGTGCAAAAACGGAAAACCTCCCGGTCCTTAAGGGGTTAAACCCAGCCCTGTATAGACTCGTTTTTGTAGCATGGTACACAAAAGTTAAATCAGATTGCCATCTCGAGAATCTGAAGGCCAAGTTCCTCGAACTCCAGGAGGGCATGTTCCTCAAACCTTTCCTAGACAAATCTATAAGTCTGGAAGGCCACATTATCCTACTAAAAGAGGCCATTAGGTAATACCAATGCCACAAAGGGTGTACTTGGTCTGCAACAATGTTTAGGTTTTTGCTCTGTGTCAAAGTAACATAAACATGCAAGGTTTCTAAGCAGAACAATGCAGAGAGTATCCAATTGCTTCAAACTAGTGTTGAGCGGCACATATACAAAACTAACATACGCGAAAATTTGCATATGCGAAAATTAGCATATGCTAATTTTCGCATATGCGAATTTTCGCACGCCAGTCTCACACAGTAGTATTACAGCCTTCTTTACACCACACAAGCTGGAAGCAGAGAGGGATGATCACTGTGATGTGTACTGTAAGAAAAAAAAAAAACGAATATTCGTAATTACGAATATATAGCGCTATATTCGCGAAATTCGCGAATATGCGATATTCGCGAATAATATTCGAATTGCGAATATTCGCGAGCAACACTACTTCAAACAGCTTATTTCCATTCCATAGTGTCATAGTACCATCATTGTTAGACCAGGGTACCTTGTTCCATTGCTTCAAGGACCAATTCTGATGCCCACATATGCATTGAAGGTCCTTGTAGTACAGGGATCAACATAGGATCAATTGTGTTCAAATCAAGGTTGATCGACCTTGATTTGATCATAATTGAACAAAGATTGATCAACAAAAGTGGCTGGAGACAAAGGTTTTTGACAGGTTTCTCATTCCATTGTCCACTTTTGATAGGTACTAAACACTGTATACTGTGAACACCCCACAGAATTTTCCTCTTTGAAGATGCTCTGACCCAGCCATCTAGCAATCAAACTTGCAGATCTCCATGCTTAGACATTGTTCCTGCTTCTCATACATTGGTCCAAAGATTTAACAATCCACCTGAGAACAGAAACTGTCTACTTACCTCATAGCAACCAACCAGAGCTCATCTGGAGATGAGATGTTAGATATGAGCTGTTATTGGTTGAAATAGCCAATACCAGACAGGTTCAATTCTCTGAAAAATGATACATTTGGGCCATTAACTTTAAAAACTTACTTGACAGCTGCCATTGTAACATGACAATGTTATTTACTACACTTGTCAGTGGTTTTATAGCTAATCGGTGTTGCCCTCAGGAAAATTAGATTTTGGGAAACATTTAGGTCTATGTTCACATCTGTGTCAAAGGCTGCATGTCAAATCTGCTACAATCTGACATGTAGACTCCAAACTATATATCAAGGGTCAATGTATCATTGTTTCTGCTACAAAAAATAAACACTGCACACTGTATCTGAAGTCATAGTGTGTAACATTAGAAAACAGTTTATCTCATATTTTGCCTATTATTGCAATTGCTATAAATAAATAAAAATATTTACAGTAAACATTAAACAACTTCACAACTAAGACTATGGAAAATAAGTATAGACCTGTGTAAGGCTTCTTTCACACTAGCAAATTACTCCTTTTAGCAAGTTCCGTCTCTAGTTCCGTCCTAAAATCAGCTGTCACCGGCAGTAACCAAATCCCATACGTCCGTTAGAAAATCCCATTATAGTCTATGGGATTTTTCTAATATCCGTTTTAATCCGTTATAGTATTTTATCGATAACTGACATTATTTCATGAACTATTTTCTTCCGTTCTATCTTCCGTCACAAAATAACGTCCGTTATCAATAACGGACTATAATGGATTAAAACGGATATTAGAAAAATCCCATAGACTATAATGGGATTTTCTAACGGACGTATAGGATTTGGTTACTGCCAGTGATAGCTGATTTTAGGACGGAACTAGAGACGGAACGTGTATGTAGTTAACGTGCATGTAGTTATGATTTTTTCCAGAAGTACGACAAAATCAAACCGATAAAAGTAGGGTATCATTTTAATCGTGTGGACCTACAGAATAAAGATCAGGTGTCATGTTTACTGAAATATGTACTGCATAGTAGAAATGGAAGCCCCCAAAAGATACAAAATTGTGTTTTTTCTTCAATTTCGTCGCACAATAATTTTTTTTCCCTTTCGCTGTCGATTTTTGGGTAAAATGACTGATGTTACTGCAAATTAGAATTGGTGGCACAGAAAATAAGCCATAATATGGATTTTTAGGTGCAAAATTGAAAGGGTTATGATTTTTAAAAGGTGAGGAGGAAAAAACGAAAGTGCAAAAAACGAAAACCCCTCAGTCCTTAAGGGGTTAAAAATACACATATTGTGAAACTGATATCTCCTAAATCCTTTATTGCTAGCAAATTTCAAGAAGTGTTTTATAAACTTTTTCAGGTTTTATAGGATTGCCCCAGATTGGGATGGTGTTCATAATACATTTTGCAAGATATTTTAGGCTCAGTTAGCTAAATTCCAGACTTTTTCTTCCTGCATTTCCCTGACTTCCATATGCAAACATATTGGAAACACATTCTCAAGCAAGTTATAAATGGTACTAGGTCAGTGTTTTCCAAGCATGGCCTTCAGGTACCCCCAACAGGTCATGTTTTCAGGATTTCCTTAGTCTTTTCTCAGGTGATATATTTATGGTCAGTGCATTAGGTATCACCGCTGTTAAAGACTAAGGAAATCCTGAAAATATAAGCTTTTGGGTGTACTTAAAGGGAAACTGTCAGCCTGTTCACCTACACTAAACCCAATACACTGGGTTATAGTGTGAATGAACAGGAGTTCAATGAGGGGTCACTTACATAAATATGTCCAGTAGGTCCTGAGATATGTCCCCACGCCTACCACGTGACCAAGTGGTTTTACCCACGAAACGGCACAGTCGCTGAACAAGCTCAAATGAGCTCGCTTTCCCTGTTCTTCTTCCACGATCCATTGTACTGATGTGTATACCTGAATAAACTACACCTCATTTAGCAACTAAAGAGTGAGTGCTGTGCTGCAAGTTTTTTCTGTTTACATATTATATTTAAGTAAGTGATCCCTCGTTGGACTCCTGTTCGCCCACACTATAACCCAATATATTGGGTTTAGTGTGGGTGAACAGGCTGTTAGTTTTTCCTTTAAACGGGTTATCCAGGAAAAACCTTTTTTTATATATCAACTGGCTCCAGAAAGTTAAACAGATTTGTAATTGACTTCTATTAAAAAATCTTAATCCTTTCAGTACTTATGAGCTTCTGAAGTTAAGGTTGTTCTTTTCTGTCTAAGTCCTCTCTGATGACACCTGTCTCGGGAAACGCCCAGTTTAGAAGCAAATCCCCATAGCAAACATCTTCTAAACTGGGCGTTTCCCGAGACAGGTGTCATCAGAGAGGACTTAGACAGAAAAGAACAACCTTATCTTCAGAAGCTCATAAGTAGTGAAAGGATTAATATTTTTTAATAGAAGTAATATACAAATCTGTTTAACTTTCTGGAGCCAGTTGATACATATATAAAAAAAGTTTTTTTTCCTGGAATACCCCTTTAAGGACTATGCTTAGGAAACACTATACTTGGTCTTATATTTCAGGTCACTTGAAATTCACCACACCAACTTCTCTGATTCATTGGGTTCATAAGGTGGATAAGATCTGTAGGATGAAAGAATTGACCACTTAACTTCATTCTACATCAGTAATGAGTCCCTCAGACCTTATGGGGGCACCACAACCATGCAATAGTTATTTACTCCCTTCTGCATATTGAAGCTTCTGTATTACATTACTTGTCTTATTTAACAAGCTATGCCTATGTTATTATGTGTATAAATTATTAAAAAAGCATTAACAACTGAGGAATCTCCCTTTTTATCCTATCAGACTGACTTATTGGCAAAACCTTTACTGGCACACTTCACGACACATTGATTTACAGACAATTGCACTTACTGACACAATAACTGACATGGTTAAGGACTCACACACTGAGTACCTGACACTCTCACTCACATATACACTTGCTGGCAAACTTGAAAAATACAAACACACCCTGACATACTGGCAGATCCCCGTATGTATGCCTTTACTAACACATAATAACAAAGCTACTGACATTCACCCTTATTGATTTATTAAATGCTTAGGAACCCACACTGTGGGGGGAGTTATTAATAGTGTCGTTTTAATGATAATACATTTCCTCCACTATACATATTACAGAGAAATGTATTTAATGACACATGCTAAATACACTTTCCTGTCATTCATATTCAACTTTTTTTGAGATCAAAAGGCATATGAAGGTGTATGGGAGGCAAAGCACAAAAAGTAATTGCTCTTGTGAGTCCTGAGCATCCTAGTCAGTTTTGCATCTATTTTTCAAAAGAGATGTGTTCTGTAATTCAATTTCCTCCCTAGAGGACAGCCCATCAAATACCAATGACTTACTGGAGCAATATGATCCATGAAGTATATTTCTATTACACATGTTTACAAACATGTTTATGTGAAACCTGCCATACTTTACATATAGAAAGATCAATGGAAGAACATGGGTCCTGTGGGTCCCGAGAAAAAAGAAGTGCTTCTATGGGCGCTCACCTCCGTCACAGATGTGTTCCGTCACAGGTGTACTGATATTTCCAAGAACTTGATAAAATGAAACCGCTCACGGCTTGGGGGTGACAGGCGAGCCCTCCGGGTGATCCGCTCTCCGATCACAGAGAGCGGATCACCCGGAGGGCTCACCTGTCACCCCCAAGCCGTGAGCGTTTTTATTTTATCAAGTTCTTGGAAATATCAGTACACCTGTGACGGAGGTGAGCGCCCATAGAAGCACTTCTTTTTTCTCGGGACCACGGGACCGATGTTCTTCCATTAAAGTGACCGTCCTTCGCAAGTGAGAACGGGTCTAGTGCCGACTGCACCCCTCCACTCTGTGTCCCCCAGAATAGTGGGAAACAAGCGTCTATTGGTGTTGTGCCCACGGTACAACACAAAAAGGTGAGCAAACCCAATATATCATTCTGAAACAGCTTCTCCTTTTTGGAGCCTACATCCATTATAATTTTTCTTATACATCTAGAAAATCTATTTTACTACGCTTAGATGCACATTGTGTCTCCTCTGTTTTTTTCTATATATTTATATAGAAAGATCAAGGCATACAAGCAGATTGTGATACCCCAAGTTTTATATTTTTAAGGGAAATGTACCCATAGAAGAAATATCTTTCGTGTATTGAACTATGAAGTATGATGTATTCTTAAAAAAGTCATCTATTTGTAACTTTTCAATTTTTTAAAAAGTTTTTTAGACTTGTTTTGAGTTATCTGCTTGTTACATTGTTAAAAAGTAATATAATTTTACTTTGACTAAAAGCTCAAGCTGAGTGGAACATTAAGCAACAAATGTAACCATTATACAGTGTAAAAATAATAGAGCCTCCAAACTGTTTTAATTGTAGTATTTTCATGAATATTGAAATGCGTTACACTCTGGTTTAATTTCCTGTCAGAATATATAGCCAGACAGCTCAATTGACTAACGTATTTGAATCTAAAGGAAGAGGAGGCAGATAGAATTAGCATGGTCCATGATCAACAGTGACATTTGTAAGTTATAATATATAGATTTAATATATAAGTAATCGCTGGAAGAGAACACTCCAAAGAATTAGTGGGTACAATCATAAATTCAAGCATACAGCTATGTAATCCCTATGAGGCTACTTATAGATAGTGTTTATTACTTTTATTATTAAGCAACAATAAACCAAAGTACATTAAGTTGCATGGAATTCAATATGTTCCTTTTGGGCAGTAGTTGTGTTTCGATTGAATTGAAATTTAAAAAATCCTGCTACAAAAAGACTCAACCTAAGGGGTTCTGTATCCAGTGTTATTTTCTGTTGAATGGAAAAAAATGATTCTGGTTGACAACTCCTTTAAACCTTTAAAGGGGTACTCCGCTGGAAAAAAAATTTTTTAAATCAGCTGGTGCCAAAAAGTTAAACAGATTTGTAAATTACCTCTATTTAAAAATCTTATTCCTTCCAGTACTTATCAGCTGCTGTATACTACAGAGGAATTTTTTTTTTATTTCTTTTCTGTCTGATCACAGGGCTCTCTGCTGACACCTCTGTCCATGGACAGAGGTGTCAGCAGAGAGCACTGTGGTCAGACAGAAAAGAAATTCAAAAAGGAAAGAACTCCCTGTGGAGCATACAGCAGCTGATAATTACTGGAAGGATTAAGATTTTTGAATAGAAATAATTTACAAATCTGTATAACTTTCTGTAACCAGTTGATTTAAAAAAAAAAAATAATAATTCCACCGGAGTAATCCTTTAAACTCTTAACTTTTTTTGTATAATATTAGAGAGAGAAAAAAACAGCACCACTTGTTATTAGTACCGTATATACTCGAGTATAAGCCGACCCGAATATAAGCCGAGGCCCCTAATTTCACCCCAAAATCCCAGGAAAAGTTATTGACTCGAGTATAAGCCTAGGGTGGGAAATACATCATCCCCCCTGTCATCATCCAGACCCCCGTCATTAACACCCTCATCATCATCACCCTGTCATCATCCCCCCTTCATCATCACCGCCTGTCATCATCCCCTTGTCATCATCCCACACCCCCCTTCATCATCCCCTTGTAATCATCCCACACCCCCCCTTCATCATCCCCTTGTCATCATCCCACACACCCCCTTCATCATCCCCTTGTAATCATCCCACACACCCCCTTCATCATCCCCTTGTCATCATCACCACATGTCATCAGCCCCCCCCCCTTCATCATCACCGCTTGTCAATGTCTCATACAGTGGCCTTCAACCTGCGGACCTCCAGATGTTTCGGGCTTGCTGTCCGGGCTTGCTGGGAGTTGTAGTTTTGAAACCTCTGGAGGTCCGCAGGTTGAAGACCACTGTGGCCTTCGACATCATCCAGACCCCCCACCACCTTTAGTTTTTTACTCACCTCTGCTCGGCGGGACCTTAGGGTGCGCTGGTCCAGTGCTGCAGGACTGTCCGGTGGGGAGGTCGTCCGGTGGGATAGTCGTTCCGGGCTGTCCATCTTCACCGAGGGGCCTCTTCTCCGCGCTTCGGGCCCGGAATAGAGGCGTTGTCTTGACGACGACGCAGAGGGACCTTGCTAATGAACGTCCCTGTGCGTCGTCGTCAAAGCAACTTGACTATTCCAGGGCCGGGCCCGAAGGGCGCTGAAGAGGCCCCCCCGGTGAAGATGGACAGCCCGGAACGACTATCCCACCGGACGACCTCCTCACCGGACAGTACTGCAGCACTGGACCAGCGCACCCTAACGTCCCGCCGAGCGGAGGTGAGTACAAAACTAAAGGGGGTGGGGGGTCTGGATGATGTCGAAGGCCGCAGTGTTCTTCAACCTACGGACCTCCAGAGGTTTCAAAACTACAACTCCCAGCAAGCCCGGACAGCCGATGGAGTCTCGATGAAGGTCCCCAAAGACAGAGGGATGGAATGATAAAGTCCAAAA
This sequence comes from Hyla sarda, assembly GCF_029499605.1. NCBI lineage: Eukaryota > Metazoa > Chordata > Amphibia > Anura > Hylidae > Hyla > Hyla sarda. The sequence continues at coordinate 176,273,112 of NC_079193.1, read as the reverse complement.
CAGTCCTGGGCATAAATTACGATGCCCTTAATCAGGCTGTAGATGAGTAACAAAAAGTCCTTGTGCATTGTAGAATGTCCATACAAGCTCTAAACTAATTATAAACAGAATTGTTGAGGATTGGATCATGAACAGGATAGTATAACCCTATCTAGAGATCCTGTAAATATCCACATTTTACTTTACTTTATTATGCAGCTATTACCTATGCATGAAATTTAATACCAAATAACATTTGACTTACATTTTACTATTTTTTTACTTTTTGTTTGACTGACAAATAGACTAATATATGACTAGAAGTATGTATAATGAATGCTACTACATACTTCAACAGATGTATTAGTTGACATATACCAACTATTTATTATACCACATATTCATTACCTGAGTTATACACTTGTTTCGGATTGGCTTGCCTGAGGCTTTCTGACCAATAACTTAGCTACTAGGGTCTATGGGTTATACACTTACCCCTAGAACTCTGACTAGATAACACTTACATACTGTTACCTTTCTGGATACCTGCTTTTTAGTAAGCTACAGGAGCATCTTCTGGCCAGGAAGAGCATCCTGAACATGTAGAGGACAAAAGAAATACATGTTAGTGCATAAACAGTGGTATGGAAATGGAAAAATAGCATGCTACAGTCCCTAAATCTGAGTTTTGTATTATGTGAGATATGTCTTGGACTTATGTGTATTGAATTTTATTTGGAAATACACGAATGAGAGTTATGAGATGCACTATGTGTGCATTATACGGTGTGAAGTCAGTCGTGATATCTTAGAGGAAGGTTTCAGTAGGTGCTAGTGAGAGGTAGTAGTAGTGCTACTCCCAAAGGAGCTGGGAGGGTACCTTAGAGTAACCACTATAACACCTGAAGAAAATAAGCATTTGATGTACAGGAGTTGATACATCTGTACATTAACACTGTACACAGTGTTGACATTTGATGTCAACATTTTATTTTACAGATCACAACTGCACAACCTAAAGATGTTTTAGGCACTTTTCACCTGATAGTAAGGTGTACACTTTTGTACACAAAATGTATTACTATAGGAATATTTACACTAAACAGACACACAAGGATCAACAGTCCACCTGCGTTAGTAGTCCATATTTTAACATGGCTGTACCAAGGCCGGGCACACACTTACGAATCCCCCTGAACCAGGAGTCTCTCAGCCAAGGGGCCTGGCAAAATCTTAGTGGTTGCGTTGCTGAAACAGGAACTTTCATGGCAGAGTGCTGAAAGGTGCTTTTCTTGAAAAGTTTACTTAACAGCATAGTCTGTCAAGGAAACAAAGGTACTGGGTACCGAATAGTTAATGACAAGCAAAACAAAATATCAACAGCTTTACATGTGGGATCTTCTGGAACCCCACCCTCGCCTGTCAGGATTCTTTCTCCTCTCAAATATGAAACGAGGAGAGCGAGGTGGGGACTCTCTCAGAGGATGAATGGCAGTGTCCCAGGAAACATTGGTAAGGGTGGATTGGGACACCGATGGATTTACACTGATGACAAAATTAATGGCCGCTGCTGAGGCCACTGGACCTGTGGTTGGTACCAGTTAATCCGGCCTTACCTCCTCAACTGGAGTAGGCCGCGGCACTTTCGTCTGTGCCTGCTGGTCAGGCCAAACCTCCGGGCATGGAGTAGGCCTAGGCACTGTAGTTGGTGCCCGCAGTTTAGGCCAAACCTCCTCAGTGGGAGTAGGCCTGGGCACATTTGCAGACTTGGAGAAATCATGGTGGGACCTCGGCTGGTGCCTGTGATCCATGACGTGGGTGCTGACTCTTTCTTCAGGCAGCTGTGGGTAGCCTTGTCGGCCTGAGTCCAAACGGATCCGCCTAACCAATCATCCGAAGGAAAAGGAGTGAATGGAAGTTGAGTGGGGTTTTTGGGCCTCGTGACTGCTGCCGCCCCCTCACCCCGTAGGCTCTTGACAGGGGTGTACTTTCCTATCTCTCCCACCTCCAAGGAGTGGTACTTTCTGGGCAGATAGTCCCATTGCACAGCCCTCCGGTTCACCAGGATGGTACCCCCATGCCCGCAATCTTGGAGGGTACCACATCCTCTGACTTTATCAAATTTAATGACCGTAGCACGTCGGCGCTCCAGCGGTGTTTCACCCTCTTGGGGGTAGTCCCACATTCTGATATAAAGGGCCTCCAGCGGTTTAGTGTCCCTTTGCTGCTTGACCCTTTCCTCATAAGGGAGTTTGAGATCCTTTGGCCCATGACGCTCCCTGTGCTGGGCTTTCAGCTTCTCCATAATTGCAGAAGATTCAGCCTCCCTGCGGGCCCTCTTTCGCTGAGCTGTGGGGACCGGTGGATGGGACTTCCCAGGACCAGGAAGAACGTGGTCCCACATATACTGGATCAGCTCAGGTTCATCCCCGAACACCCATTTTGGCAGAGGGGGTGAGCGCGGGCATGCACTCGGCAGGGTGTCTCGGGACTAGGGAATCTCTGGCTCTGGGCAGGAAGAGGAGAACGCGGCTTCCGCCGGACTACTGATTCCTCCGTCGGGATCTCGGCCCAGGACCCCCATTTCGTATGGTGAGGGGACAGTCTCACCAGTGATGCCGATGGTGATGTCCCAGGTGATCCCCCTTTCGGAGTAGCCCACCACTCGTCGTCCTCAGGCAGCGGTGGTAGGTCGCAGGTACCTTCGGTGCTGATGGACAACTGCTGCAAGTGATCGACCAAGCTTGAAAAAATTGCTCTGTGGCCTTGACAACTTCGCTGTTCAGGCACCATCTTGTGACTCTCCTCATGTGTAGCACTGCGTTCCGCAAAGTCTGTACTCCTTGCTTCCTTCTCCAGACTGAAGAGGTCACGCTGCAGTGCTTCTTTAATATGAGGCTTCACCAAAATGGCCGCCGTCCGGAAAGACGTCATCTGTGCAGCCCCAACTTCCGGTCCCCCGGCAAACACCAGCATTGAATCAGAGTTCCACTTCGGCTGCGACACGTGTACTTGATTTCGACGCCCAGGGACGGGTCGCGGAGCAGCGCGGGACTACTTTGAACGCTTTCCAGGCAAGTAGTTAACCCCTTCAGGCGTGAATGGCCCAGAGGATCACAGCATAGCTTCACTGAGAACTTTACACATCTCTGCAGCAAACAAATCTTCACCTCCCCCTTACTTTTCTTGCGCACCGTTCACACACAGTATCAATAGCAAAGTCCCTTATACTTTTGTGCGCATAGATATTTGCAGCATGCAAAAATTCCACACAGTACATAAATCACAGTCCTTAACACAGTTCTTAATGGGGGAGTACACTTGCTTGCAATAATGGTGGCTGAACAGCTGTAGGCACACACCCGTATCCTGTTCGTGAGACGCCAAAAGACTTGTGGTAGTCTGGGGTGAAGGATGCAATGGGGTGTTGAGAGTGGTAGTGATGTAGGGTGCTGGTATTAATGCTTTGTTGTCGTGATGCCAGGGTGCGGGTTTCTCAATGCAATAGTCCTATCGCCACCCGTCCCACAAACGATAAGGTGGAATAAAGGAATGTCCACAGCAGAAGTTGAAGTAAACCAGGAATAACTTTACTGCATATTTTATGCAACTGCAGATAACAGACAGTCTTTTGTAGGAGGACCGTGGTACAGGCTCCTCACAGGTTTTCTGGGACTTCTGAGTTGAATGAGCTTGGATTTTGCTAGCCACTGTGCTACTGAATTTAGGGGGAATTTGGGTTCAGTAGTCACACAGGATTTGTAGGTTTTGAGCTGGAGTAACTCACGTTTTGTGGCTGCTAAAGAATAGGCTTCAGGCCTAGCTTGAATTGTAGTAGATGATACAGATGTGCTTTCTTTCATATCCAGAGGGTAAGAGCCAGAGAAGAGAGAGACTCTAGTGGCAGCAGCCCCTTATATATTAAGAGGGCAGGACAAAGCTCATTGGTTCTGCAAACCTGTCTGTCCTGACCCAAGGAACTGTGGGTATGTCACATGACCCAAAGGTCCTTGAACCTTAACATAACACAATTATTTAAAGGCGCATAACCTCTAAGGTCCTATACATACTACACTACTACATACTATAATAAAATATATGGATATATACATTTATACACATTATCAAGAGGCGACTAGGGGTTAGCCCTCCAGGAGAGCCCTACTAGCTTGGAGGGACTCTGGCTGAGGGGAATTAAGACAGAGGGACAGGACCAAGTCCTGTACCGGGACACCACAAAATTATAATATTTATCGCAGACCTGTCAGCAAGTTTGTAGGGTAAAAAGTATAGACATGGCTGTATAGGGCCTTTAAAATTAATTCTTATCCCCTTAACGACGCAGGACGTATATTTACGTCCTGCGCCGGCTCCCGCGATATGAAGCGGGATCGCGCCGCGATCCTGCATCATATCGCGTCGGTCCCGGTGCTCATCAACGACCGGGACCTGCGGCTAATACCACACATCGCCGATCGCGGCGATGTGCGGTATTAACCCTTTAGAAGCGGCGGTCAAAGCTGACCGCCGCTTCTAAAGTGAAACTGAAAGTGACCCGGCTGTTCAGTCGGGCTGTTCGGGACCGCCGCGGTGAAATCGCGGCATCCCAAACAGCTGACCTGACACCGGGAGGGCACTTACCTGCCTCCTCGGTGTCCGATCGACGAATGACTGCTCCGTGCCTGAGATCCAGGCAGGAGCAGTCAAGCGCCGATAATGCTGATCACAGGCGTGTTAATACACGCCAGTGATCAGCATAGGAGATCAGTGTGTGCAGTGTTATAGGTACCTATAACACTGCAAAAAAAATGTAAAAAAAAAGTGTTAATAAAGGTCATTTAACCCCTTCCCTAATAAAACAAATTAGAATTGGCGACGCAAAACATAAGCCATAATATGGATTTTTAGGTGGAATATTGAAAGGGTTATGATTTTTAAAAGGTAAGGAGGAAAAAACGAAAGTGCAAAAACGGAAAAACCCTGAGTCCTTAAGGGGTTATATGCCTCTCATTAGTTAATTGCAAATGTAGCTGCAGGATGCAAGGGAAAATGATCCTCCTGGCACTCACCCGATGAAGGTATATAAGCCGATGTGGCCAGCAGATGAAATAAATAAATAAAAATCCTTTATTCTTAGTGCTTGTGGACTACGCGTTTCGAGGGGTGGGACCCCCTCTTTGTCAGGTCCTTCGCTGAACACAGTTAATATTACAATAGGTTTAGAAATATTTTATGTCATGTGACTGAAAATACATTCATTTTACTTATTTATTTTTCCCTTTAGGAGACTAGAACTATTAATAGATTGTATAATACATAGTAATACTATTGCCTCCAGCCCCCTTCTTTACTGTTCAACACTCTAAAGCTTTTTTTTTTTTTTTGGGGGGGGGGGGGGGGGTCAATCAAAGACTTCAGGGGACTGCCAGCTGCTCTGTAACCACCTAATGACCTTTTACAGTCATTATTGACCACAGTATCTAGAGGGTTAAACAGCCAGGAGCTGAATTATCCCCCAACCTGGCCATTGCTGGATTGTATTAGCTGTAACACAAAGTTGGAACCCACTGCCTATGGAGTGGTCTCAGCTACTAAGCTAACTGCATACAACCTTCAGTATATCAATTTCAGAAAGGGACTCCCTCACTGCTGTAAACAAATCCAAATGGCAGAAAGCGCATGCATCTTTTGAGTTGTGGGTGGAAAGGAGGGAAAGGATGTATTGATCTATTTTTGAGGCTCATATGTTCAAACAGGGCAACGAGGCAGTGTTTCTACTGGCCAGAAGCAGAGAATGATTCTTAGTTCGGATGTCCCGGAAGAGGAGATCAGGGTTAAGGTATAAGGCACTGGGGACAATGGCTACCTGGGTGACTTTTATAAACTTTTGACAGAACAGATCAAATCAGCTTTGATATGCTATTTTAACAAATATGCTTTGGTGAAATTATCAGATGGTGGAACACAGGTTCTAGATGTCATCATAGTCATGCTGATGGCCATATTTTAATGGGGTACTACACCGGAAAACATCTTATCCCCTGTCCAAAGTATTGGGAATAAGATGTCTGATTATGGGGGGGGGTCTCGTCGCTGGGGACATCCGTGATCTCAGGGCCAGCAGCGTTGGCATCTGGAACATGGAAGCTTGGACCTTCCATGTTTGTGACATCACGCCACGCCCCCTCCATTCATGTTTATGGGAGGAAGCGTGACGGCTAGTATGTGTCCATCACGCCTCCTACCATAGACATGAATGGATGAGGCGTGACAGCTGTAGTCGGCAGTCATCTGGCACGAAGAGAAGTTCCCTTTGGATAGGGGATAAAATGTTTCCATTTAAGTACTCCTTTAACACTTGATGCTGTGATCAATGCAGATAATGGCATAAGTTAAAATGACAGGTGCTGGTGCTTTTGAGGCACTTAAAGGCAGATTGTAATAGTAGATTGCCAACACTGATCAACAGGTGAATTGTGTAAGCAATTGAAATATTACTTATGATAGTCTCATATGGGGACTAGAAATGTGTAAAATAAAAAAAAGTTTTAACCCCTTAGGGAAACAGACAATTTTAGCTTTGAGGACACAGGGAATTTTCATTTTTGTGTTTTCCTCCCCAACTTTTCCTCCCCAAAGAGCCATAATTCTCTAAAACTCCTTTGGATATGATATAAGGGCCCTCATTTGCTAACAGGATTCCGAAAGAACCCGAAAGAATCTGAATCACTCTGAGTGAAAAAAAAAAACTACAAAATGGGCATTGTTTTAGGGAAAAGGGGCATGTTCCCTACATTTCATCCCAAATCACTCGTCTTTTCAAAAATCTACTCTGAAAATGATGTGAATTTTCTGGGAAGAAAACCCTACACTTTAAAGCATGTTTAAAGGTTCAGTAAGCGGAGTGAATTCTCCTGCTGTTTGCTCTTTTGCCTGCCTCATCTTTTTCAAGAGATTCTTACTTGTAATTTTTTTTGCACAATTCATTTTTAAAACAACGTTTTAGCTTTATTTTCACATTTTTATGAGTCTTTTCAACACAATTTTTTTTCATATTGTTTCAGTAATAATGATGAATACATATATATATATATATTTATATATATATATATATATGCTCATTGTAATACATCTATGCATAAGTGTGTATATACACATATGTATAAAATATACATATATATATCGACTATTTTATTAAATTTATTAATATCTAGAGATATTAATAATCTCTCTCTCTCTCTCTCTCTCTCTCTCTCTCTATATATATATATATATATATACACATACATATACAGTCATGGCTGTAAATGTTTGCACGCCTGAAGTATTTCTCACAGAAAAGGATTGCAGTAACACATGTTTTGCTATACACATGTTTATTCTCTTTGTGTGTATTGTAACTAAACCAAAAAAGGGAGGAAAAAAACAAATTGGGCATAATGTCACACCAAACTCCAAAAATGGGCTGGACAAAATTATTGGCACCCTTTCAAAACTGTGGAAAAATAAGATTGTTTCAAGCATGTGATGCTCCTTTAAGAGGGGTACTCCGGTAGAAAACTTTTTTTTAAGTTAGCTGGTGCCAGAAAGTTAAACAGATTTGTAAATTACGTCTATTAAAAAATCTTAATCCTTTCAGTACTTATTAGCTGCTGAATACTACAGAGGGAATTCTTTTCTTTTTGGAACACAGAGATCTCTGCTGAAACATGAGCACAGTGCTCTCTGCTGACATCTCTGTTCATTTTAAGAACTGTCCAGAGTAGGAGAAAATCCCAATAGAAAACATAAGCTGCTCTTGACAGTTCTGAAAATGGACAGAGATGTCAGCAGAGAGCACTGTGCTTGTGATTTCAGCAGAGAGCACTGTGTTCCAAAAAGAAAATAATTTCCTCTGTAGTATACAGCAGCTAATAAGTACTGGAAGGATTAAGATTTTTTTGTAGACTTTCGTTGAGGGGACAAGGGTGACGTCACGAGGGGCGGCCCTGAACACGGAAGCCCGCACACACATCGTTGGGAACAATAACTTCCGGACGCTGGAAAGCGGAGCTCAGACAGCAAGGTAACAGAGTACCCCTTTAAGGCCAAAATGGGCTTGTCCCGAATGGGTTAATCAGATTTTGACTTCCATAAACCAGATATAATCTCACTGTAAAGCATATAATCCATCTATTAAAAAAAGCATATATCTCTAGGAAAGTTGTACAAGTTAACTTTTTTTTTTAAGTGGACATGAAATTTTAATCATCTCTCTCATTTCTTGGCTGAGAATTTGGACCCTGAGAATGTGCTATTTACCTTTGCCTTGTTAATCACAGCTTGCTTTCAATGTTTTGGCAGAGTGTATATAAATACTGCATCCTCTCACCTAATCTAGTTAATGATGTTTTATTTACTTCATCATTTAAACAATATTTATGCAAATTGACAGGATTTTCTTTGAATCTCAATTAGGACTGAGACTATAACTACATGTTTTGTTCCCCCTGAAGTATAAAATGACTTTGTTCCACTCATTTGATTACAGATAATGACTCCATTGTATGTTAACAATCATCTTTTATTATGTACAAAAGATCAGTGATTTTCTGTCTTCCTGAAGGCTGAAAAGTTACCTCTTAAGTACAAGAGGAAACAGAAGCCTTATATTTCTCTGATAAACTTCATGTGACTCTCAGTAATAGCAAATAAACCTTAATGTACAAGAAGACACCAGCTCGAAAATAGCTTCTTGGATTTTTTTTTTTTAAATCAACTGCTGTCAGAAAGTTAAACAGATTTGTAAATTACTTCTATTAAAAAATCTTAATCCTTCGGGTACTTATTAGCTGCTGAATACTACACAGGAAATTATTTTCTTTTTGGAACACAGTGCTCTCTGCTGACATCAGGAGCACAGTCCTGATATCAGCAGAGTGCACTGTGTTCCAAAAAGAAAAAGAAGCTTTTTTCCTATATTTCTTCAGTTCTTAAAATGGACAGAGATGTCAGCAGAGAGCACTGTGCTCGTGATGTCAGCAGAGAGCTCTGTGTTCCAAAAAGAAAAATAATTTCCTCTGTAGTATTCAGCAGCTAATAAGTACTGGAAGGATTAAGATTTTTTAATAGAAGCAATTTACAAATCTGTTTAACTTTCTGGCACCAGTTGATTTAAATAAAAAAAAAGTTTTCCCCCAGAGTACCCCTTTAACCTCTTCAGGACACAGGGCGTATGGATATGCCCTGCATTCCGAGTCCTTAAGGACCGAGGGCGTATCCATATGCCCGTGGGAAATCCGGTCCCCACCGATAGCAGGTTGTGTACCGGAGCCGGATGCCTGCTGAAATCGTTCAGCAGGCATCGCGGCATATCGCCCAGGGGGGTCATTATGTCCCCCCATGTCGGCGATGGCCGCAGATCGCTGGACAATTCAGCCCAGTGATCTGCGGCGATTCCAGGTCAATCGGGTCTCCAGTGACCCGGTGACCCGGAATCACTGGCTGATCAGGGCCGTCTCTGACGGCCCCGAACAGCCATAGCGAGCAGGGGTGAGGTGGCACTGGTTCCACCTCACGATCACCCTGATTCGTCGGCCGGTTTACCGGCCAACCAATTAGGGCACCTGCTGCGGGTGTGTCACTCCCACAACCCGCTCTGCCCCTCTTCCAGAGGACGTGAGCAGGTGCGGGAAGTTGACCCCGGCAGCTGGGGACCCTGATCCCCGGTGTTCCTGTTGGGATCGGGGTCCCAGGAGCGACGACGAGGAACTGACCTGTGTGCGGCAGCGTGGAGCAGCAGTTGGTGGTGAGTGACAGCCTCCTGCTGTTGCTTAGCAACAGCTCCCAGCATGCAAAAAGGGCATGCTGGGAGCTGTAGTTATGCAACAGCAGGAGGCAGACCACCACAACTCCCAGCATTCCCTTATGGGCATGCTGGGACTTATAGTTTTGCGACAGCTGGAGGCATAACTACAACTCCCAGCATGCCATTTGGCTGTCGGTGACTGCTGAGAGTTGTAGTTTTGAAACAGCTGAAGGCACACTGGTTGTGAAACTCATTTTTTTTTTACCTAACTCAGTGTTTCACGACCGGTGTGCCTCCAGCTGTTGCAAACTACAACTCCCAGCATGCACCGTACATGCTGGGAGTTGTAGTTTTGCAACAGCTGGAGGCACACTGGTTGTGAAACACTGAGTTAGGTCACAAACTCAGCGATACACAACCAGCGTGCCTACAGCTGTTGCAAAACTAAAACTCTCAGCATGTACAGTCTGTCAGCGCATGCTGGGAGTTGTAGTTTTGCAACAGCTGGATGTTCCCCCCTCCCCAATGTGAACGTACAGGGTACACTCACATGGGTGAAGGTTTACAGTAAGTATCCGGCTGCAAGTTTGAGCTGCAGTAAATTTTCTGCCGCAGCTCAAACTGCCAGCGAGAAACTACTGTGAACCCCCGCCCTTGCGACTGTACCCTAAAAACAAAACACAACACTACACTAACACAAAATAAAATAAAAACTAAAAAACACTACATATACACATACCCCTACACAGCCTACAAATTTTGGGGGATATTTTCTGCATTTACCCTTTTTAAAAATGTAAAATTTTTGGGAAAACAAGCATTTTAGGTAAATTTTTTTTTTTTTTTTTTACATATGCAAAAGTCGTGAAACACCTGTGGGGTATAAAGGTTCACTTAACCCCTTGTTACGTTCCCCGAGGGGTCTAGTTTCCAAAATATAATGTCATGTGTTTTTTTTTTGCTGTCCTAAATGCGGCATGCCCTCAGAGCAAAATTTGCTTCCAAAAAGCCAAATGTGACTACTCCTCTTCTGAGACCTGTAGCGCACCAGCAGAGCACTTTTCAACCCCATATGGGGTGTTTTCTGAATCAGGAGAAATTGGGCTTCAAATTTTGGGGGGGTATTTTCTACTATTACTCTTTTAAAAATGTTAAATTTTTGGGAAAACAGGTTTTAGGTAATTATTATTATTTTTTTTACATTTGCAAATGTGGGGTATTAAGGCTCACTTTATCCCATGTTACATTCCCCGAGGGGTCTAGTTTCCAAAATGGTATGCCATGTGTTTTTTTTTTTGCTGTTTTGACACCCTAGGGGCTTCCTAAAGGTGACATGCCCCCCAAATACCATTTCAGAAAAATGTTCTCTCCAAAATCCCCTTGTCGCTCCTTTGCTTCTGAGCCCTCTACTGCGCCCACCGAACACTTTACATAGACATATGAGGTATGTGCTTACTCAAGAGAAATTGGGCTACAAATACAAGTAAAAATTTTCTCCTTTTACCGCTTGCAAAAATTCAAAAACTGGGTCTACAAGAACATGCGAGTGTAAAAAATGAAGATTTTGAATTTTCTCCTTCACTTTGCTGCTATTACTGCGAAACACCTAAAGGGTGAAAACACTGACTGAATGTCATTTTGAATACTTTGGGGGTGTAGTTTTTACAATGGGGTCATTCATGGGGTATTTCTAATATGAAGACCCTTTAAATCCACTTCAAAACTGATCTGGTCCCTGAAAAATATCGAGTTAGATAATTTTGTGAAAAATTGGAAAATTGCTGCTGAACTTTGAAGCCCTCTGGTGTCTTCCAAAAGTAAAAACTCATCAATTTTATGATGCAAACATAAAGTAGACATATTGTATATGTGTTTAAAAAAAATATTTTGTAATATACATTTTCCTTACAAGCAGAAAGCTTCAAAGTTAGAAAAATGCAAAATTTTCAAATTTTTCATAAAATTTTGGGATTTTTCACCAAGAAAGGATGCAAGTTACCACAAAAATTTTCCACCATGTTAAAGTAGAATATGTCATGAAAAAACAATCTCGGAATCAGAATGATAGCTAAAAGCATTCCAGAATTATTAATGTTTAAAGTGACAGTGGTCAGATGTGCAAAAAACGCTCTGGTCCTTAAGGCCAAAATGGGCTTGGTCCTTAAGGGGTTAATGACCAAGCCCTATTTCTCAAATCTGGCATGTGTCTGGCAAGACGTAATAACTTTGACATGCTTTCACTTAGCGACGCAACACTGAGATTTAATATTTTTTTCTATGGCATTCACTGTATGGTAAAAATGATGTATTTTTATTCTGTGGGTCGGTACGATTATGGCGATACCCAATTAATATAGCTTTTTTATGTTCTTTTTCCTTTTCTCAACAAAATCCTTTTTGCCCCTTTTTTGTGCTGTCATGTTCTGATGCCATAACTTTTTTATTTTTAAGTCCACTGCCATTGCGTGAGGGTTTATATTTTGCGGGACAAGCTGTACTTTTTATTGGTACAATTTTTCCGATTCATGCTACCTTTTGATCTTTTATTTTGGAACCAAATTATTTTTTTTGTGTTTTTTTTGTAAAAATGTTTACGGTATTCCCCGTGCAGGATAAATTCCATTATCAGTTTATTGTACAAGTCAATGTATATGTGGCAATACCTATTATGTATAGGTTTGGGCCTTTTTTTTTGGGGGGGGGGGGGGGGGTGATAATGCAGGGTTTTTGTAATGTCCCTTTATTTGTTTTTGTATTTTTCTGTTTTAGGCCCTGTTCAGACCTTGTTTTTCTTGCATCATCAGTTCTCTGTGCTTTCCTTTCCAGGCGAGTTAAAACTTGCACCCATGTGCTAGACGGGTGTGGCTATATTACTCCAGCTCAGTCAGCGGCTCCAGCGGTCAGAAACATGAGGAGACCATATAGTGACTGAATGACACAGCCTGGAGCTGGCATCAGCATGAGGAGAATATATGGTGACAGAATGAGACAGTCTGGAGCTGGCATCAGCATGAGGAGAATATATGGTGGCAGAATGAGACAGCCTAGAGGTGGCATCAGCACGAGGAGAACATATGGTGGCAGAATGAGACAACCTGGAGGTGGCATCAGCACGAGGAGAACATATAGTGGCAGAAGGAGACAGCCTGGAGGTGGTAGCAGCAGCATCAGGAATCCTGAAAGTGGTGAGTGGTGAGTGGTGCGGTGGGTGGCAATACCAGTACCCAGTGATGAAGGTGGGTGAAAAAAGGAGAACTTTGCATCAGATGTGTGGCATCAGGTGGGTGGCAGGATCAGAATAGTAGCTGAGGCAGGTAGGCAGAAGAAAACGGTCTCTTTTGTAAAAGTGTTAGTGTGCACAAGTAAGTATTGAGGATATGCATTACGTAAAACTTAACTTTTAATAATATTCTTAGGATAAAATATATGTACCCCAATTTTTTTTTAAATCAAACAAAAGGAAAGATGGGCAAAAAACACCACGTGCCACTTACATCACCAAGTATTTAAGTAATGCAAAACCTCTAAAAGGTGGAAGGGAACTGGTTCGTTTGTAACCGGTAGGGGTAAAAAATTCCCCTGTAAGTCCGTACTCTCACCCTATTATTTCCCTTCTTGGCAAGTGTTACTTGCCCTAAAAAGGGAAGCCCCACAAAGCAAACCTTGTGAAATAGCAGTGTTTGTAGGTGGAAAAAGGGAGAGGTTCCTGTGTGGGACCGCCTTTTTTAGGGCGAGTAACACTTGCCAAGTAGGGAATGAACGTGAGAGTCGGGACTTAGGGGAAGTTTTTACCCCCACCATTTACAATGGACCATACGTTGTTCCCTTCTACCTTTTAGAGGTCTTTGCATCACATCAATACTTGGCAGTGTAGGTGGCACATGGTGTTTTTTGCACACCTTTCCTTTTGTCTGATTTGGGCACATTTATTTTATCCTAAGTTAAGTTAAAAGTTAAATTTTAGCTAATGCATATCCACAATATTTACTTGTGGTCTGATGCCAACGAATTTCTGTAACTGGGGAACAGCACCTTAAATATGTTTTGCACTATCCATATTTGGGAAGTGTTTGGGTGGCACCAAGGTCAATCTACTCGGATGCATCAGGCATTGGTGGATGGAAATCCTGGCTGATCCATGCCTGATTCATCTTCACAAAGGTCAGTCTCTCTACATTTTTTGTGGACAGACGAGTTCTCCTTAGGGTTACTATGGCCCCCGCTGCACTAAACATTCGCTCTGATGGCACACTACTGGTCAGGCAGGACAGCTTTTCCAGGGCAAACTCTGCTACTTTTGGCCACAAATGGCCAGAAGTGGCTGCCCAGAAGTCCAGCGGATCTTCAAGGTGTGTTGGCATGGGCATGTCAAGGTATACCATAACCAGCTGGTTCAGGTCCTGCTCCAGGTCTACCTGCTGCTAATGAGTTGCTTCACTATGTGGGTAAAGAAAGCTGCTCATCAGCGACTGTAGGTATTGCTCCTGTGGAAGATGAGGGGCCCCCGAGTTAGACCTGCGAGAGAATGGACAATGGCGCAAATAGGCATCGGCCAACTGACTACGTAGGATACCTCTATAGTAGGTCAGTTTGTCCTCCCTCTCAGTGGGTGTAAAAAAAGGCCCCCATTTTGTGCTGGTAGCAAGGGTCCAATAAGGTGGAGAGCCAGAAGTTATCTCACTGCTGAATGGTGACAATTCGGCGGTCACTACCCAAGCAAGTGAGCATGCATCGTGCCATTTGTGCAAGTGACTTGTAGGGACTTCCTGCCTCCATCTCCACTGCATACTCCCACGATGTGTCTGGGTCCTCTGTCTCGCCTTCCTCATAACCCTCTAGCTGCTCCTGCTCCTCCTCTCCTGTCAGATGACTAGGACCATGTCTCCAGTGCCCTGACCAGCCATCATTTCCAACACGTGTTGTAGTAAATGAAGCAGTGGAATGACATCGTTCATCCTGTAATCCTAGCGACTGACTAATAATGTGGCTTCCTCAAAGGGCCTGAGCAACAGCAGGTGTCACGTATGAGCTGTCACTAGTTGACATTGAAGTTACACAGGGGAGTCCCCCTATCCGCTTGGATCATCAAGAAATCGGTGATGGCTTTTCTCTGTTCCTATAGTCAGTTCAACATATGGAGGGTGGAATTCCAATGTGTGGAAACGTCGCAGATCAGACTATGTTGGGAGATACCATTCTGACGATGCAGCTCAATGAGGGTGTGCTTTACGGTGTACGAGTGGCTGAAGTGCCTGCAAAGTTTTGTTCCCATTGTTAGGATGTCTTGCAAATGGGGGGGAACCGCTTGGCAACCAGATTGAACACGTTTGCCATGCAGGGCGCATGTCTCAGGCTTCCTTGTCGCAGCGCAGACAAGATGTTCTTCCGGTTGTCGGTCACCATGGTTCCCATTTCTAGTTTTCGTGGAGTAAGTCATGATTTGATTTCTTGATGAAGGCCTTTTAGCAGTTCCTCCCCTGTGTGACTTCGTTCGCCAAGGCAAACCATGTGAAGAACACCGTGACACCGCCGTGCCCTGCACACATGGTATGCTGGAGGGGCACTGAGACTTGTTCATGCAGTGGAGGCTGAGGACACGGTGGAGGATGAGGAGGCGGAGTCACACACTGTCACAGGACCAATGGCCTCAGAGCGTGGAGGCGGAAGCAACGTGCCCTGTCCAAGTTGTTGTTGTGGCTGTGCAGGAACCACATTTTCCCAGTGGGCCGTAAAGGACATGTATTGTCCTTGACTCTTGACTGGGGGTATCAGATGTCACTAGTGATGAAGTGGATGACCGTGTTAACCAATAGTGTTGCTCGCGAATATTCGCAATTCGAATATTATTAGCGAATATCGCATATTCGTGAATTCGCGAATTTCGCGAATATAGCGCTATATATTCGTAATTACGAATGTTCGTTTTTTTTTTGTTTTGTTTTTTCACAGTACACATCACAGTGATCATCCCTCTCTGCTTCCAGCTTGTGTGGTGTAAAGAAGGCTCTAATACTACTGTGTGAGACTGGCGTGCGAATTTGCGCATATGCGAACATTTGCATATACTATTTTTCGCATATGCGAATTTTTGCCTATGTTACTTTTTGTATATGCTAATTTTCGCATATGTTAATTTTCGCATACGCGAATTATTCGCATTTGCGAAAATAAAACGAGAATATTACGAATATGCGAATATTCGCGAATATATGACGAATATTCGTCCATATATTCGCGAATATTCGCGAATTCGAATATGGCCTATGCCGCTCAACACTATTAACCAATCGATGGCGGCAGATGGGTTATTGGTCAAGACACGACCGCTAGCTGATACCGGGAGCTCAGGCCTCTCGCTGCGACTCCTGCTGCCAGTCGCCCCTAGTCTGCTGCGAACTCTGCCTGATGCATTTAGGCCTCTGCCACTCCTCTGTGCACATCCTGGAACTTCTCTGCCTGACATACTTAGTGCGTGAGGGGAGTACAATACGCTCCACTACGATGAAAATAGTATTTGTCTACAACACCAGCAGGTGTAGACTTTTGGCTGGCCTTTCACAGTATCTATGCCCTTAAGACTTTAACAGGAACAAAATGGTACACCACTTAGATGTACATATGTGGTATGCACTTATGAGGGGATGACAATGCACTCCAGTATGCTTAAAGCAGTATTTGTCTACAACACCAGCAGGTGTGCACTTTTGCCTGGCCTTTAACAGTATCTAGGCCCTTAAGACTTTAACAGGAACAAAATGGTACACCACTTAGATGTATTTATGAGGTATGCACTTATGAGGGGAGGACAATGCGTTCCAGTACGCGTAAAACAGTATTTGTCTACAACACCAGCGGGGGGGGGGTGTACTTTTGCCTGGCCTTTCACAGTATCTAGGCCCTTAAGACTTTAAAAGGAACAAAATAGTACACCACTTAGATGTACGTATATGCTATGCACTTATGAGGGAAGGACGATGCGCTCCACTACACTTAAAACAGTAATTGTCTACAACACCAGCAGGTGTGTACTTTTGGCTGTCCTTTCACAATATCTAGGCCCTTACGACTTTAACAGGAACAAAATAGTACACCACTTAGATGTACGCACAGGCTGCACTTAATAGAAGACAATATGCTTTTAGTGCTCTGCTCACCCTAACTGGCTGGCTACTATTAGCTTTTCAGTTGTTGTACACACCAGTGCTGCAGCACACAGTCGCTGTGTACTACACCCAAAATTGCACTTCCTTTCTCAATCTCACTCCCTTCCCTATCAGGGCTTCTACCCTGGATTTGGGCTTGAGGTGAATCGTTGCTGTAAAAAAGCTTTTCTGTGCAACACACTGCTCTCTGTCCCTCTCTGCAATAAAATGCTGTTGTGACTGGGAGATGAATCGCTGCTGTAAAAATGCTTTTCTGTGCAACACACACTGCTCTCTGTCCCTTTCTCTCTGCAATAGAACGCTGATGTGACTGGGAGGTGAATCACTGCTGTAAAAATGCTTTTCTGTACAACACACACTGCTGTCTGTCCCTCTCTCTCTGTAATAGAACGCTGATGGGACAGACCGCAAGATGGCTGACGATTATATAAGGCTGTGACCTCAAAGGGTTGGCTGGCTGCTGATAGGCTGCATGCTGCATGTGATTCAGGGTCATCCCGCCAACCCTTGTTCCCGCCTTCCAAGGATTCCTTGCCCCATGTCCTCACATGTTGAGCCACCATTTCAGATGCCCAGCCCCTGGAGCCTGGACCGCACTAAATGGAGTTTAATAAAGTGATTTGCGCAATCGAATCGCGGAGATATAATCAAATTGGGACTTGTTAGATTTGATTCCCTCATCCCTAATCACTGCATCTATTGGATAAATGCTGCCGAGACCGGTGTGATCCCGATCTTGGCAGCTGCGGCTGGACCCTGGCTGTGATTGACAGCCGGGTCTTGCCGGCGATCTCCTGCAGCCCATCGCACTGAGCAGGATATTGCCGGGACGTATGCTTTTGTCCAGTTGCGATAACATGTTAGCAACTGGGATATATGTATATGTTGTAGGGAGGGAAAGGGTTAAAGAAACATGAATGCTTTGGAATAACTCTTTAGAATACTAGGTATAGAAATAAATGGGGGTAATTTGAGTGAGCTAAGTGTTGAACAGAGTACCCTATTTTAAGGAATAGTTTAGGGATAGGGTTTGTGAAGGATGGTTTGGACACAGGAAGGCTTAAGAAATCAATCTCTTGTAGATAAAACGCTTTCCTGAGCTTTGAAAATAAGTCAAATAGACGCATTTTTTATTGTTCAACAGAAGATGCATTTGGCTATTTGGCTTACTTTCAAAGCTGTTGAGCTATCTTGTAGCCTGGCAGTATTCTGGTTGGATACACCCTTTAATCTAGATCTGTATAAAGTGAAGCTTTTTAAGAAAGTGGAAACAACAAGACTGTTCTGTCTGGCACCACTAATACTCATTTAAAGAGACAGTTCATATGTCCACAATTAGGCAAATAGCATGTGTAACTGTATGCTGCCAAAAACTCCGCAAATGACAGGAACATGTTGTTCACTTATCAATGTGGTGGCCATCAGTTAGAATAACTTGATGTAAAAATCATTATTTCAGGAAATACGTTGATTACCACTTCTTACCATAAAAATACATTCCGTAAGGCTTTTTTTTACACTTTAACAGTTCCCAGCCTGTACATACCAAACAGAGCATATCCTACAGTCAATTTGTTTGTTTGAAACAAATCAATAATAATCCAGAAATCTTTCAAAAAGAACCACAAGATTTATCTGACGAGACAAAAGTGAAGAAGGCCTTTGATTAGGTTGAAACTAAAACAAGGAAGGAATTACTGTTTAAAAAGAAATCACCACAATCCATTGATAATGCTAGAAACAACAGGTTCTCCTTTGTGTTCAAAAATTCTCCAATGAATCATACCATCAGTCACATTATCAGGAAAAACTGGTTAATTTTACAGCAAGGTGAAACTTTGAAAACATACACGGCCGCTAACCCCATGATCACCCAAAAACGGAACCAAACACTTGTTAAAAACACTAAAATCTAAATCTCAGTCAGAACAGCGACAAAATAATTGGTTAGCTAACATGTCACCAAAAGGCAATTTTATATGCCATGATTGTACTATTTGCCAACAAAATAAGGCACAGCGAGTATTCCGTTTAGGAGACACCCAAATTACAGTACAGCAATTATTAACATGCCAAACCAATTGCGTTGCCTACTGTCTAGTTTGCTCGTGTGGCTATTATTACAATGGTAAAACAATTAGGAAGCTCCAGGTACGTGTTAAGGAACATTTACGTTCCATTCACACTGGAGTAGGTGCCTCGCGGTTTATTGCGCACATCCGCATCAGTCATAATGCAGATACTACAAGTGTTAAATTTGCTGGAATAGAAAAAATCAACACCCCGTCCAATGGAGGAGACAGGCACCATGCTCTCTTAAAGAAAGAAGCCTGGTGGATAATCTGACTAAATGCATTGGGTCCACTAGAGCTTAACTCCTTGGGGACGAAGGACGTATGCATACGCCCTCGCGTCCCGTCACTTAAGGATGGAGGGCGTATCAATACGCCCTCAGCATTTCCGATCACTGCCGCTCGCCGGGCAGTGATCGGACCGGGATGCCTGCTGATATCTATCAGCAGGCATCCCGTGGCAATGCCTAGGGGGGTCCTGAGACCCCCCCCATATCGGCGATCGCAGCAAATCGCAGGTCAATTCAGACCTGCGATTTGCCGCGATCCGGGCAAATCGGGTCACCGATCTCCCGGAAAATAAGACTGATCGGAGCTGTCAGAGAAAGCTCCGACCAGCCTAAAGCATAGGAGCGAGGTGGCAATGTTGCCACCCCCTCCTATTCCCTGTCATTGGTCGGTCAGGCTGACCACCAATGGCAGGAGGGGAGCGGGGGGTTACAGTTCATTTTCCCCCGCTCTGCGCACCGATCGAAGTCGGTACAGAGCGGGGGGAACACGGGCGGCGAGGGGGAGGGCATGGCCCGGCTTACCCGGATCGAAGGAGGCGGCAGAGGTGGCTCAGGAACAAGCGGCACGAGCAGGAGGAGCTGCAGTGAAGATCGCGATAAGTGATCTTCACTGTGGCCTTCTAAAAGCTGCAAAACTACAACTCCCAGCATGCCCACACAGCCAAAGGCTGTCTGGGCATGCTGGGAGTTGTAGTTTTGCAACATCTAGAGGGTCACAGTTTGGAGACCACTGTGTAGTGGTCTCTAAACTGTGGTCCTCCAGATGTTGCAAAACTACAACTCCCAGCATGCACTGACTGTCTGGGCATGCTGGGAGTTGTAGTTTTGCAACATCTGAAGTGGCACAGTTTGGAGACCACTATATGGTGGTCTCCAAACTGTAGCCCTCCAGATGTTGCAAAACAACAACTCCCAGCATGCCCAGACAGTCAGGGATGCTGGGCGTGTAGTTCTGCAATATCTGGCCCTTCAGATGTTGCAGAACTACAACTCCCAGCATGCCTGGACAGTCTGGGCATGCTTGGAGTTGTAGTTTTGCAACATCTGGAGGGCTACAGTTTGGAGGCCACTGTTCTTCCCCAGTTGTTGCATAACTACAACTCCTAGCATGCCCCGACTGTCCAGGCATGCTGGGAGTTGTAGTTCTGCAACATCTGAAGGGCCAGATATTGCAGAACTACACGCCCAGCATCCCTGACTGTACGGGCATGCTGGGAATTGTAATTTTGCAACAGCTGTAGGCACACTGGTTGGGAAACACTGAGCTAGAGTCTGTTTCCTAACTCAGTGATTCCAACCCGTGTGCCTCCAGCTGTTGCAAAACTACAACTCCCAGAGTGCACTGACAGACCGTACATGCTGGGAGTTTTAGTCTTGCAACAGCTGGAGGCACATGGGTTGGACTCACTGAGCTAGAGTCTGTTTTCTAACTCAGTGGTTCCCCACCAGTGTGCCTACAGCTGTTGTAAAACTGCAACTCCCAGCATGTACAGTCTGTCAGTACATTCTGGGAGTTGTCATTTTGCCACAGCTGAAGGTTTGGGGTGCCCCCCCCTGGGGAGCCCCCC
This sequence comes from Hyla sarda, assembly GCF_029499605.1. Lineage (NCBI taxonomy): Eukaryota > Metazoa > Chordata > Amphibia > Anura > Hylidae > Hyla > Hyla sarda. Next base: position 176,252,253 of record NC_079193.1, on the reverse strand, counting down.
ACCCCCCCATGTGAATGTACAGGGTACATTCACATGGGCGGGTTTACAGTGGGTTTCCTTCAAGGAAACTTACTGTGAACCCCCGCCTGTGTGAATGTACCCTAAAAACACTACACTACACTAACAAATAATAAAAAGTAAAACACTACACATACACCCCCTTACACGTCGTCGCCCCCCCCCCAATAAAAATGAAAAACGTCTCATACGGCAGTGTTTTCTAAACGGCGCCTCCAGCTGTGGCAAAACCACAACTCCCAGTGTTGCCAGACAGCCATAGACTGTCCTGGCAGGTTGGGAGTCTTGCAACAGATGGAGGCACCCTGTGGGAGACACTGCTGTAGGGTTTTGGTGGAGACAAGCCCCATCCTTGTAACCGGGTCCATCCCTACTGCAAATTCCTTATTCAGGCCTCAAATGCGCATGGCGCTCTCTCACTTCAGAGCCCTGTTGTATTTCAAGGCAACAGTTTAGGGCCACATATGGGGTATATCCGTACTCGGGAGAAATTGCGTTACAAATTTTGGGGGGATTTTTCTCCCATTACCCTTCGTAGAAATGGTAAATTTGGGGAAAAAAACCTGCACTTTAGTGAAATTTTTTTTTTTTCATTTACACATCCGAATTTAACGAAAAGTCGTCAAACACCTGTGGGGTGTTAAGGCTCACCGGACCCCTTGTTACGTGCCTTGAGGGGTGTAGTTTCCAAAATAGTATGCCATGTGTTTTTTTTTTTTTTGTTGTTGTTCTGGCACCATAGGGGCTTCCTAAATGCGACATGCCCCCAAAAACCATTTCAGCGAAACTCACTCTCCAAAATCCCATTGTCGCGCCTTCCCTTCTGAGCCCTCTACTGCGCCCGCCGAACACTTGGCATACACATATGAGGTATTTCCATACTCGAGAGAAATTGGGTTACAAATTTTGGGGGGCTTTTTCTCCTTTTACCACTTGTAAAATTTCAAAAACTGGGTCTACAAGAACATGCGAGTGTAAAAAATTAAGATTTAGAATTTTCTCCTTCACTTTGCTGCTATTCCTGTGAAACACCTAAAGGGTTAACAAACTTACTGAATGTCATTTTGAATACTTTGAGGGGTGCAGTTTTTATAATGGGGTCTTTTCTGGGGTATTTCTAATATGAAGGCCCTTCAAATCCACTTCAAAACTGAACTGGCCCCAAAAAATTCCGATTTTGAAAATTTTGTGAAAAATTGGAAAATTGCTTCTGAACTTTTAAGCCCTCTGATGTTTTCCAAAAGTAAAAACATGTCAACTTTATGATGCAAACATAAAGTAGACATGTTGCATATGGGAATCAAAATATTATTTATTTAGAATGTTTATTTTCCTTACAAGCAGAGAGCTTCAAAGTTAGAAAAATGCAACATTTTCAATTTTTTCATCACATTTTTGAATTTTTCACCAAGAAATGATGCAAGTATCGACAAAAATTTACCACTAACATAAAGTATTAAAAACAATCTCGGAATCAGAATGAAAAGTAAAAGCATCCCAGAGTTATTAATGCTTAAAGCGACAGTGGTCAGAATTGCAAAAAATGCTCTCGTCCTTAGGGTTATAATGGGCTCCGTCCCCAAGGAGTTAATGAGAAAAATGAGCTGGGTGCCTTTCTCCTCTAAGCCTCACTACTGGCTGTTTTTAATGTGGTATTGTTTTTATAGATTTTTTTATGCACGTTACTTTTCACTCACATTTGTTTTGTTGTTATGGTAATGCTGGCCGATCCAGTCCATAAGAACCCCTTCCTGGCGTTAACACATCAGTACGGTCCAGAGGAAGCGGCCTTGTGCGTGAAACCAGTTACCGTCCCTTGCACGCCCCCTGCATGTTCCATCACAAGCTCCCTGTGTATCTGTTTGTTTGATTCACACCAAGCCAAATAAAGCCTGAAAACTACCTCAGCAAGAATCCTGGTGAGTGCGTTATCTTTCTTGCATCCTTGCATATTGATGCTTTTTAAGAAATTGTAGACCCATTAGAAGGATTTTCCTCAGTATTTGCTCTGATAAGATTTGAAAACCTTTAAAAAGCTTTCAAACGAATGAATATGGAGGGTGTTGACTTACCTGCACCACAAAAAATTATAGCAGCTCAAACTTCAGAGGTAGCCTCAGCTTGTGAAGGAGAGGTAGAAAGTAATTGGAATACAAAGCGGTGTAGGAGTTTGTCAGGTTAATTTCCAGAGAGCCAAGATGCCCTGGTGACCTCTCAGATGGAAATTTAGATTGGGGTTGTGAAACCAGTACTGATGGCAGTGACAGGTTAATACTAACTTGAACAGCTTTTGAAGTAAGATCAGAATAGATTTTGTGACACTTTTGGGGAAATTTATCAAAACCTGTGAGTACCCCCTAAACCTTGTTGAGGAGGAAAATCAACAAAGGAGGAAGCTTTTGACTACCTATCACATCCTCATATATTATTCATATCCCATCCCCATAACCCGTCCTCACATCCCCCTCATCATATCTCAACCTCACATCCCATCCTCATATCCCGACCTCATATCCAGTCCTCATATCTCCTCATCATATCTCAACCTCATATCCTGATCTCATATCTCAACCTCATATCCCATCCTCATATCTCGACCTCCTATCCCAACCTCCTATCTCAACCTCATATCCTGTCCTCATATCCCGTTCTCATATCCCGACTTCCAATCTCGTCTCGACTTCCTATCCCATCTTTTACATAAGGGGGAAGGTAAGGGTTAATTTAACTATCATATATTTTTATTTGACATATAAGTAATAGGTGTACCAGGTATTATTGAAATATCTCCAGCCGTAGGGAAGTTATGTTCTAAACATATATTTCCCTTTGATATGCATGGGACTTTAACCCCTTAACGACAATGGACATAAATGTACGTCATGGTGACGTGGTACTTAGCGCACCATGACGTACATTTATGCGCCGCCATGGTCGCGAGCACCGGAGCGGTGCTCGCGTCATGCCCAGCAGGTCCCGGCTGCTATCATCCCTCAGATGCCGTAATCAACACAGATCACGGCATCTGCGGCAGTGCGGTACTTTGAATGGATGATCGGATCGCCCGCAGCGCTGCCGTGGGGATCCAATCATCCAGCATGGCGGCCGTTGGTCCCCTCACCTGGCTCCCACCATCTCCCAGGATCTTCTGCTCTGGTCTGAGATCGAGCAGACCAGAGCAGAAGATCACCGATAATACTGATCAGTGCTATGTCCTTTACATAGCACTGAACAGTATTAGCAATCAAATGATTGCTATATATAGTCCCCTATGGGGACATAAAAAGTGTAAAAAAGAAAAAAGGAAAAAAATGTAAAATAAAAAAGTTACAAAATTTGAAAAATCCCCTCCCCCAATAAGAGAGTAAAACATCTGTTTTTCTCATTTTACCCCCCAAAAAGAGTAAAAAAAAAAATTAATACACATATTTGGTGTTGCCGCGTGCGTAAAAGTCTGGCCTATTAAAATATATTGTTAATTATCCCGTACGGTGAACGGCGTAAATGTAAAAAAAGAAAAAAAATTCTAAAATTGCTGCTTTTTTGTCACATTTTATTCCAAAAAATAATAATAAATAAAACCTAAGCAAAAGTGATACTGATAAAAACTACAGATCATGGCGCAAAAAATGAGGCCCCATATTGCCCCATATACGGAAAAATGAGAAAGTTATAGGTGGTCAAAATAGGGCAATTTCAAACATGCTAATTTTGTTAAAATGGTTTGAGATTTTTTTTAAGCGGTACAATTAGGGAAAAGCATATAACATGGGTATCATTTTAATCATATTGACCCACAGAATAAAGAAAACATGTCATTTTTACCGGAAAGTGTACAGTGAGAAGAAAAAACCTTCCAAAATTTGCTAAATTGCCGTTATTTTTTCAATTTTCCCACATAAATAATAGATGTTTGGTTGCGCCGTACATTTTATGGTAAAATAAGTTATGTAATTACAAAGTACAATTGGTGATGCAATGGATGGAAATATAAGAGAGTTATGATTTTAGAAGGCGAGGAGGAAAAAACAAAAATGCAAAAATAATATTGGTCTCGTCCTTAAGGCCAAAATGGGCGTGGTCCTTAAGGGGTTAAACAAAAACCCCAACCCTCACAAATGGGGGTAGTTAAGGGTTAAATTAACTATCCTATATTTTTAGTGGACATATAAGTAACATGAGACCAAGTATTATTGAAATATCTCCAGCTGTTTGGAATTTATGCAGTAATAACATATATTTCCCATAGACTTGTATAGGACTTTAAACTAAAACCCCGACCCTGGCAAATGGGGGTTAGTAAGGGTTATATTACCTATACTATGTTGGTTGTTGACATATAAGTAACATGTGTGCCAAGTTTCATGTTAATATTTTAGCCGTTTGGACGTGATGCTGGAACATACACACATACATACACACATTGGGGGACATTCATCATTAGGCGTCTATTGTAGACAAAGATCTACCTCTTTACACTGCTTGTCTAATTTACACTCTTGCTCAAGATTTACTAAAGTTGTGCACTCCTTTGATAAATTTTGTGCAAATATAGAAATGCCCCCCCTCACTCTACCGTGCACTCCTTCTCTACCTCACACTTCACAGAGCTGTGGCATTTTCCTGCTGTACACTGCTTACATAGCTAGAAGTACTGGAGCAGCAGTGTGCGCCAAACAAAACTCTGCACAATAGTAAAATCATAAATCTTTATAAAGTACACAGAGCGGGAGATTCTCAAAGAATTTTGCACCAAAAACAAAATCTATTTTGAAGCGAAAAGTATCGACCACATTTTCAAAGAACTTCATGTCGTGGTTTACACTGTTCGCGTCAGTTCAATAAAAAGTGGGCATGTCCATGTATATTGTCTGCTTTACATGATATTTTCAAAGGGATGAGGGTCCAGTTTACATCAAATATTTCACACCAGCTTTTTATGTAGAAATCACAGAAATGGTTGTGGTTTTATTGTTTTTGTTTTCTTCTCATTTTAGATACGTGAATGCGGAGGACTACGTCAGATTTGGGGGATTGCGATGATGAACAGCGTTTTTTAAATGTCAATAAAAGGGTTAACGAGGGCTGTGGGGGAGTGTTTTTTTTATAATTTTTTTCAATGTGTGGTGTTTTTTATAATTGAATTTTCAGGCTTAGTAGTGGAAGCTGTCTTGTAGACAGAATCCAGTACTAAGTCAGGGCTTAGCGTTAGCCCCAAAATCAACTAGCGCTAACCCCCAATTATTGCTCCCTGGTACCCAGCGCCACAGGGGTGTCAGGAAGAGCCGGTACCAACAGGCCCGGAGCGTCAAAAACGCATAGGGTTCCTCCTATTTTCATTAAAAGCCAGATACCAACTAAGCAGCAACAGCCTGACGTTACCAGGGTGGGCGAGGACCATTGTTACTGGGCCTCCCCAACCTAAATAATGCCAGCCTGTTACCTCCTAGGCCCAGGTGCGCCATTTTTGACGCTCCGGGCCTTTTGGCAGCAGCTCTTCCTGGCACCCCTGTGGTGGTGGGTACCAGGTAATAATTAGAGTTTTTGGGGCTGGCATAGTAATGGATTTCGTCTATAAGACAGCTTCCACTACTAAGCCTGAAAATTCAATTATAAAAAACACAACACATTAAAAAAAAAATTATTTAAAAAAACACTCCCCCACAGCCCTCGTTAACCATTTTATTGAAATAAAAAAAGCGCTGGTCATCGTTGCAGTCCACCGAATCTGACGTAGTACTCTGTATCTGAAATGAGAAGAAAAGAAAACCAAGAAATATGGTAAGTAAATTTTTTGCACATAATGCAGCGTGTTCATAAACAGGGAGCCTCCAATTGTTGCTAAATTACAACTCCCATCATGGGGACTGTAGTTAAAGGGGTACTCCGGTGGAAAACTTTTTTTTTTTTTAAATAAATTGGTGCCAGAAAGTTAAATTGATTTGTAAATTACTTCTATTAAAAAATCCTAATCCCTCCAGTACTTATTAGCTGCTGAATATAACAGAGGAAATTCTTTTCTTTTTGGAACACAGTGCTCTCTGCTAACATCACGAGCACATTGCTCTCTGCTGACATGTCTATCCATTTTAGGAACTGTCCAGAGCAGCATATGTTTGCTATGGGAATTTTCTCCTACACTGGACAATTCTTAAAATGGACAGAGATGTCAGCAGAGAGCACTGTGGTCATGATGTCAGCAGAGAGCTCTGTGTTCCTGAAAGAAAATAATTTCCTCTGTAGTATTCAGCAGCTAATAAGTACTGGAAGGATTAAGATTTTTTTTTATAGAAGTAATTTACAAATCTGTTTAATTTCTGGCACCAGTTGATTTAAAAAAAAAAATAAGATTTCCACCGGAGTACCCCTTTAAGCAAAAGCTGGAGTCTCCATGTTTGGGAACACACTGCCAGAAAGGCTCTGTTCCCATTATGCAAAAAGCATAATGAGAACAGAGTAAGGCCTGGACTGTGTAGCTTGATCTGTCCATCTGCCCTTGGACTACTACTCCCATCATGGGACAGAGTCTGTCCCATGATGGGAGTAGTTGCAGTACCGCAGCGCTGAGGAATGGCACTTGCACATCCCCCAGCTGCGGTACTTTTAGGACTACTATTCCCATCATGAACAGACTCTGTCCATGATGGGAGTTGTAGTCCAGGGGCTGAGGTGCAGATCGCAGCAGGTCATTCTCCAGAGACCCGCTGCGATCTGCATTTATTAACTGTGAAAGCCGGCGGAACATCCGGCTCAACTGCGCTGCCTGCCGACTCTTGTTCATAATTGATAACCCCCCCCCCACTGGGAGACAGGAGCTCTGAATGGTGAATAGATTTTCATGGCGGGATCATGAAATGTGATACAGTATACAGGAGCCGGCGGCCAGCGCAGTGGAGCCGCATGTTCTGCTGGCTTTTACAGTTAATAAATGCAGATTGCAGCGGGTCTCTAAAGAATGACCCGGTGCGATCTGCACCTCAGCCCCTGGACTACAACTCCCATAATGGGCAGAGTCTGTCCATGATGGGAGTAGTAGTCCTAAATGTCCCAAAATAATTATTATAATTGTCAGATGCTTTAGAACACTTTGGTACGTGTCCTCCGAGGTGGTGTATATTTGCGCAAGAAAAGTGCATTTGCACATTTTTTTTGTGTTTAAAAAAAACACACAGTTAATAAATTAGTCTATACAGTACAAAGTGCTCTATGGTAAACTTAACCGTAGACATGGCTATGAGGAATTTTATCAGATTTTGCACAAAAAAAAGACGCAAAGATACTCTTGCGCAAATTGTTGGGTTAAAAAATAGACAAAAAAAAGCTCTATAAACAATGATAAATTCCCCCCATTGAGTTTTATGTATATATATATATATATATATATATATATATATATAGATGCCATATTAATACCCCAGGGTTCCATAGCTAATATTACCAAAGGGAAAATAAATAACACTTGTGCACCTTTGGATGTGACACACCCTTATCAGATAAATGCTTTGTGAGTGGCATACAATGCCTAAAGTCAGGAAAAGAATTGGGAATTCTCACTTATTTAGCACTGAAAATAGGGCCAAGCCAGAGTGTCAAAAGCTTTCTGAATGTCTAGAGAGAGCAGTATGTCAGGGAGCAGCAGATGAGGGTAAGATACACATGTGGCAAATGTTTTCTGGGGCCTAGAAATAAAGCCAACTTAGTTTCACAGCAAGAGGACACAGGGCCATAGGTTGCTTTACCCAATTGATCCTACTCTGGTTTGGGGATCATCAATATAGCTTCAAGGAGAGAATTCTGACCAATATTTAGATAGGTGGGGACAAAAGGATTAAAGGAAACTGCTTATACTACAAGGCCATGAATTCATCTGGAAGCAGATCTTTTTGGAATTTGGGGGTCTTAACTGCTACATCAATATCATCTGTGATAAATTTGAAGCCAAAATGTCAGAGAATGTATCAAGACGTGTAGGGAATGATTCTGGCTTGGGTCTTACAGTAGAAAGGGTTTTTGGCCACATTACCTATTGCTGCCATTAATAGTCTTAGTGTTGTCTATTCATAGCAGTGAGGCTATCAGTGGCAAAGTATTTTTACATTTGTGTTCTAGCTGGTGAGTAGTTTATGGACCAAGAAGTTGTGGGGGGGGGGGGGGGTGAATAAGGCTATTGCAATTAAGGAATACTGGACTATGATCGAAACAGGCAGTTGATAGAAATGTTGAGTCCATTATTTGTGGGAATAAAGAAAACAGGAACAAAATATGGTAAATTGTAGAACAACACACATTAGTAACTGAAAAGCATTTATAATCTTTAAAAATAGGATTGTCCTCATGCGAGTTAAGTGGTATTGGGCAAGGCGATCTAGATTGTGGTGAAAATTGGTCTTATGAGGCCCTGCTTATATTTACCATGTTCTGCTTTTTAGTCCCTAATAGGACAAACTCTGACATAAAATGGATTTGTTGAGTGTTAAGGTAAAGGGGTAGAGATGATCACATTTGTTAAAAATTCAGTTTGACCCCCGCGATCTCCCTGCTGCACCCGGTGTTCGTTTAGAGCGTCAGGTGCAGCGTCGGAGGTTTGTGATGACACGGTCATGCCCCGCTCGTGATGTCACTGCTACGCCCCCTCAATACAAGTCTATGGAAGGGGGAGTGGCTCCCATAGACTTACATTGAGGGGGCATGGTTGTGATGTTACGAGCCTCCGCCCCACATCGCCAGTCATCCAGCACTGGATGCACGGAGCAAACTTTGTGCACCGGATGTGTGGGTGGGTGCCGCAGCCAAGATCGCTGGGGACCCAGCGGCTGTGGCACCCTAGACATCCTTTGCATAGGGGATAAGATGTCTAGGGGTGTAGTACCCCTTTAATGTTAACTGAAATACAAGTCATCAGAACATCCCCTGCCCCAGTAACTAGAGATAAGCAAACTTTTCAAAAATTCGATTCGGCCGATTCGCCGAATTTTCCTAAAAAGTTTGTTTCGATCCGAATTTTTTCGCGGCGAATCTATATTAAGAAAGGCTATTTCTAGCCTACATACAGCCTCTATAGGGGTATAGAACACTTTGCTGTGTTCTAAAACGCATATGGAGTGTGCTGGGTTAGTGAAATAATAATGTTATTCAGAATAACATGCAGATTACCAGCATTGCTTTTAGAATCACTGCCGCACAGCAGCACAATGACAGAGCCTGGTGGTGGCATCAGTGTCAGGAGACCATATAGTGACTGAATGACATAGTGTGGAGGTGTTGGCAGCATGAGGAGACCATTTAGTGGCTGAATGGCACAGTGTGGAGGTGTTGGCAGCATGAGGACACCATATTGTGGCTGAATGACACAGCTTGGATGAGGCTGAAGCATGAGGACACCATATAGTGGCTGAATGACACAGCGTAGAGGTGTTGGCAGAATGAGGACACCATATAGTGGCTGAATGACACAGCATGGACATGTTGTCAGCATGAGGAGACCATATAGTGGCTGAATGACTCAGCATGGAGGTGTTGGCAGCATGAGGAGACCATATAGTGGATGAATGGCACAGCCCGGAGTTGCCAGCAGCATGCGTAGGCACTAGGCCTTCACAATCCCTAAGATTAAAAGATGAATTAAGAAATTTAAACCAAAGATTTTGGATAGCGGGTGCTACCTATGAGAAAATTTGAAATTCCCAGACCCAGGCCCCACAGCGGCATCAGTAACCCATATATTGCCTGAATGACACAGCCTGGAGTTGGCTGATGCACGAGTACACACCAGGGCTTCACAATCCCCCCAAAAAACAACACAATTTTAGAAATGTTTGAAAAAGATTTTGGATAGCGGGTGCTACCTATGAGAAAACTTGAAATTCCCAGACCTAGGCCCAGCAGCACCATCACTTTTTTTATTTGAAAATTAAAACAAACTTTGAGGGTCCCGGACACCATTGTGTGGTTACGAAAGACCAAATCCAAAAAGCCCCCACAGGGCTCATGTGGCCATGAGATGTAGGCGCAACGTCTCCATTGCCCTGATTAGCCATTGTTTCCAAGACTTTTCGCGTGACACCGCCGTGCCCTGCACACATGGTATGCTGAAGGGCCACTGAGACTTGTCCGGGCAGTGGAGGCTTAAGAAACAGTGGAGGATGTGGAGGCGGAGTAGCACACTGTCACAGGACCAACGGGCTGACAGAGTGTAGCAGGAAGCAGCATTGAGTACACACCAGGGCTTCAGAATCCCAAAGAAAAAACAACCATTTAAAAAAAAAAATAAGAATATTTAGGACAGTGGGGGCTACCTATATATTGCCTGAATGACACAGCCTGGAGTTGGCTGATGCATGAGTACAAACGAGGGTTTCACAATCCCTCCAAAAAAACACAACAATTGTAGAAATGTATGAAGAAGACTTTTGGATTGCGGTTGCTACCTATGAGAAAATCCCTAAGATTAAAAGATGAATTAAGAAATTTAAACCGAAGATTTTGGATAGCGGGTGCTACCTATGAGAAAATTTGAAATTCCCAGACCCAGGCCCCACAGCGGCATCAGTAACCCATATATTGCCTGAATGACACAGCCTGGAGTTGGCTGATGCACGAGTACACACCATTGCTTCACAATTCCACCAAAAAAACACAACAACTGTAGAAATTTATGAAGAAGACTTTTGGATAGTGGGTGCTACCTATGAGAAAATTTGAAATTCCCACACCCAGGCCCCACAGCGGCATCAGGAAACCATATATTGCCTGAATGACACAGCCTGGAGTTGGCTGATGCACGAGTACACACCAGGGCATCAAAATCCCCCCCAAAAAACAACACAATTTTTGAAAAAGATTTTGGATAGCGGGTGCTACCTATGAGAAAATTTGAAATTACCAGACGCAGGCCCAGCAGCGCCATCATTTTTTTATTTGAAATTTAAAACAACCTTTGCGTGTCCCAGACCCCAGCGTGTGGTACGAAGGACCAAATACAACAAGCCCCCACAGAGCTCATGTGGCCGTGAGGTTTAGGCGCAACGTCTCCATTGCCCTGACCGGACATTGTTTCCAAGACTTCTCGCCAAGGCAAACCATGTGAAGAACAGCGTGACACCACCGTGACCTGCACAAATGGTATGCTGAAGGGCCACTGAGACATGTCCGGGCAGTGAAGGCTTAAGATACAGTGGAGGATGTGGTGGCGGAGAAGCACACTGACACAGGACCAACAGGCTAGCAGGAAGCAGCATTGAGTACACACCAGGGCTTCAGAATCCCAAAGAAAATGCAACCATTAAAAAAAAAATAAAAAATGTCAGAATATTTCGGACAGCGGGTGCTACCTATATATTGCCTGAATGACACAGCCTGGAGTTGGCTGATGCATGAGTACACACTAGGGCTTCACAATCCCTCCAAAAAATCCCTCCAAAATGTTTAATGAAATAAAGGAGCAGAGTTTATCCCTCTGCATATTTTTTTTTGAAAATTTTACTTAAAAAATCACACGCAACAAGCTTTCAATGGTTTAATGGTTATTATTGTTGAAAATTCAAGTTTATTACTGTGATAATTATCAGAAAATTGGAAAAAAACACTACCCAAGAGTGTTTAATAACCCCATACATTGCACCATAAATGTTGAAATTTAAATTAAGCATGTATGTATGCATTTCAAAAATCATAAAATTAAAGGTCCAAGCCCAGAAGCATCAAGAAGTCAAGTAGTTCCTGAAAGACACAGGAGCAGTCAGGAGTAGGCATCAGCAGTACCCAAGAGGCTTTAATAACTGTTACGCCGAGCGCTCCGGGTCCCTGCTCCTCCCCGGAGCACCCGCGGCGTTCTCCTCTCTGCAGCGCCCCGGTCAGACCCGCTGACCGGGAGCGCTGCACTGTCTCTGCCGGCGGGGATGCATCCCAATCCACTCACCTGTCCCATTCCCCGGCTGTCACATCCCGGCGCGCGCGGCCCCGTTCTCTAGGGCACGCGCGTGCAGTCTCTCTGAGATTTAAAGGGCCAGTGCACCACAAATTGGTGCCTGGCCCAATCTGTGTCAATCACTCCAGTGTTATAAAAACCCACTTCCCCTTCCTGCCCCTGCCGGATCTTGTTGCCTTGTCCCTGATTACCGCGCTTGTCTCAGCTGTCAGTTGGGGTTGAGTCGCTATCGGGTGGAACGACCTGCCGCTACAAGTCCATCCCGCTTGACGGAGGGCTCTGGTGAAAATCAGTAACCCCTTAGATTCCGTTCCCCTGGTACGGCCCACGCCATCACCCCACTGACACAGGGGTTCCACCTCCAGTGTCCTCGCTGCATACTAGTCCGGATCCTGACAATAACCCCTTACATTGCACGATCACTCGCGAGATCGAGCAATAACAGGTGTGTTATGCCCTCAGATGTCCGGGGCTGCACGCGCGCTACACTGAACGGACCAGCGTGTGTCTATCTTTCAGCGACAAGTGCGGGTAACCCGCTGAACCCCATTCGCGATAGGGATCAGGGATTGCAATTATTTGCCAGGAAAGAAGAATCACAACTAAGTGCTGGTCATGAGCTCAGGTTCATTAAGTCCCTGCCCTTTGTACACACCGCATGTCTCTACTACCGATTGGATGTTTTAGTGAGGTCCTCGGTTATGCCCAAGCCGGGTAGGAAAAGGCCCTGGCAGAGCGCCGAGTATTTAACCCCTTAAGGATTCAGGGGTTTTTCGTTTTTGCACTTTCGTTTTTTCCTCCTTACCTTTTAAAAATCATAACCCTTTCAATTTTCCACCTAAAAATCCATATTATGGCTTATTTTTTACGTCGCCAATTCTACTTTGTAGTGACATTAGTCATTTTACCCAAAAATGCAAGGCGAAACGGAAAAAAAAATCATTGTGCGACAAAATCGGAAAAAAAACGCCATTTTGTAAATTTTGGGGGCTTCCGTTTCTACGCAGTGCATATTTCGGTAAAAATTACACCTTATCATTATTCTGTAGGTCCATACGGTTAAAATGATACCCTACTTATATAGGTTTGATTTTGTCGCACTTCTGGAAAAAATCATAACTACATGCAGGAAAATTTATACGTTTAAAAATGTCATCTTCTGACCCCTATAACTTTTTTATTTTTCCATGTACGGGGCGGTATGAGAACTCATTTTTTTGATTTTTGTTTTGATCGGACTTTTTGATCACTTTTTATTCATTTTTGAATGGTATAAAAAGTGACCAAAATACGCTTTTTTGGACTTTGGAATTTTTTTGCGCGTACGCCATTGACCGTACGGCTTAATTAATGATATATTTTTATAGTTCGGACATTTACACACGCGGCGATACCACATATGTTTATTTTTTATTTTTTTTACACTGTTTTATTTTTTTTATGGGAAAAGGGGGGTGATTCAAACTTTTATTAGGGAAGGGGTTAAATGGCCTTTATTAACACTTTTTTTTACATTTTTTTGCAGTGTTATAGGTCCCATAGGGACCTATAACACTGCACACACTGATCTCCTATGCTGATCACTGGCGTGTATTAACACGCCTGTGATCAGCATTATCGGCGCTTGACTGCTCCTGCCTGGATCTCAGGCACGGAGCAGTCATTCGCCGATCGGACACCGGGGAGGCAGGTAAGGGCCCTCCCGGTGTCCGATCAACTGTTCGGGACGCCGCAATTTCACCGCGGTGGTCCCGAACAGCTTTCAGTTTCACTTTAGAAGCGGCGGTCAGCTTTGACCGCCGCTTCTAAAGGGTTAATACCGCACATCGCCGCGATCGGCAATGTGTGGTATTAGCCGCGGGTCCCGGCCTTTGATTAGCGCCGGGACCAACGCGATATTATGCGTGATCGCGGTGCGATCCCGCTTCATATCGCGGGAGCAAGCGCAGGACGTAAATATACGTCCTGCGTTGTTAAGGGGTTAAAGATCATTGTTGAAATTTGCATTAAGCATGTATTAACTACTGCTAAACTTCCAAAAATTGAAGGCCCAAGGACTGAGGCATCAGGGGGGCAACTACGTCCTGAAAGACACAGAATGAGTCAGGAGCAGTCATTCGCAGTACCCAAGAGGGTTTCATATCCAACATCTTACATTTAAAGATCAATGTTGAAATTTGCATTAAGCATGTATTTAGCTACTGCTAAACATCCAAAAATTGAAGGCCCAAGGCCTGAGGCATCAGGGAGGCAAGTAGTTCCTGAAAGACACAGGATGAGTCAGGAGCAGGCATTCGCAGTACCCAAGAGGGTTTCATAACCAACCCCTTACATTTAAAGATCAATGTTGAAATTTGCATTAAGCATGTATTTAGCTACTGCTAAACATCCAAAAATTGAAGGCCCAAGGCCAGAAGCACCCGTGAGGCAAGTAGTTCCTGAAAGACACAGGATGAGTCAGGAGCAGGCATTTCCAGTACCCAAGAGGGTTTTATAACCCCTTACATTTAAAGATCAATGTTGACATTTGCATTAAGCATATATTTAGCTACTGCTAAACATCCAAAAATTAAAGGCCCAAGGCCAGAAGCATCAGTGAGGCAAGTAGTTCCTGAAAGACACAGGATGAGCCAGGAGCAGGCAATGGCAGTACCAAAGAGGGTTTCATAACCCTAATTGATAACCCAAGAGGGTTTCATAACCAACCATAAGTGGGAAATGTTGGTGTAGCAGCATGGTCAATCTACTCTGAGGCATCTGGCACTGGTGGCTGGAAATCCTGGCTGATCCATCCCTGATTCATCTTCACAAACGTCAGTCTCTCCACATTTTTAGTGGACAGACGAGTTCGCCTTGGGGTGACTATGGCCCGGGCTGCACTAAACACCCGCTCTGATGGCGCACTACTGGCCAGGCAGGGCAGCTTTTCCAGGGCAAACTCTGCTAGTTGCGGCCACAAATAAAGTTTGGCTGCCCAGAAGTCCAGCGGATCTTCAATGGTTGTTGGCATGGCCATGTCAAGGTATGCCACCACCTGCTGGTTCAGGTCCTGCTCCATGTCTACCTGCTGCTGATGAGTTGCTTCACTATGCGGGTGAAGAAAGCTACTCATCAGCGACTGTAGACTCAGGCTGCTGCTGATTGAGCTGGTACTGCTCCTGCCACCCCTCTACTCCCCAGCAGCCATGGCATGGTGGAAGGAGAGCGCAGAGGGCCCCCCGAGTCAGATCTGCAAGTGGATGGACCATGTGGCCGATAGGCATCAGCCAACTGACTACGTAGAATATCTCTATAGTAGGTCAGTTTGTCCTCCCTCTCAGTGGGACGATAGCGAGGGTCTAATAAGGTGGAGATCCAGAAGTCATCCCGCTGACGAATTTTGAAAATTCGGGGGTCACTACGCAAGCAACTGAGCATGCATCGTGCCATTTGCGCCAGTGACTCAGAGGGATTACCTGCCTCCATCATCACTGCATACTGCCATGGTGTGTCTGGGTCCTCTGTCTCACCTTCCTCATAACCCTCCATCTCCTCTGGCTGCTCCTGCTCCTCCTCTCCTGTCCTAGAAACACCGGCCATCTCATCTCATCCAACCTAAACTGTGTTCCGCTCTGCCCCTCATCATCTTCCTCCTCCAGTTCAGCCCCCACAGGGCTCATGTAGCCTTGAGATGTAGGCGCAACGTCTCCATTGCCGTGACCAGCAATGGTTTCAGTCATTTGTTGTAGGAAATGGAGTGCAATTACGTCGTTCATGGCGTAATCCAGACGACTTACAAATAATGTGGCTTCCTCAAAGGGCCTCGGCAAACGGCAGGTGTCACGTATGAGCTGCCACTGGTTCACATTGAAGTTACACAGGGGAGCACTCCTATCTGCTTGGATCATCAAGAAATCGGTGATGGCTTTTCTTTGTTCGTATAGTCTGTCCAACATATGGAGGGTGGAATTTCAATGTGTGGCAACGTCACAAATAAGACTATGTTGTGGGATACCGTTCTGACGCTGCAGCTCAAGGAAGGTGTGTTTGGCGGTGTACGAGTGGCTGAAGTGCATGCACAGTTTCCTTGCCATTTTCAGGATGTTTTGCAAATGGGGTGAAGACTTGAGGAAGTGCTTGACAACCAGATTCAACACGTGTGCCATGCAGGGCGCAGGTTTCACACTTCCTTGTCGCAGCGCGGACACAATGTTCTTCCCGTTGTCGGTCACCATGGTTCCCATTTCCAGATTTCGTGGAGTAAGCCATACTCGGATTTCTTTACAAATGAACTTTAGCAGTTCCTCCCCTGTGTGACTCCGTTCATCAAGGCAAACCATGTGAAGAACAGCTTGACGCCGCCGTGCCCTACACACATGGTACGATGAAGGGCCACCGAGATTTGGACGTGCAGTGGAGGCCGAGGACACGGTGGAGGATGAGGAGGCGGCGTCGCACACTGTACCAGGACCAACTGCCTGGGAGCAAGAGCGTGGAGGAGGAAGCGGTGTGACCTGTCCAAGTTGCTGTTGTGGCTGTTCAGGAACCACATTTACCCAGTGGGCCGTAAAAGACAAGTATTGTCCCTGCCCGTAGTTACAGCTCCACACGTCGGCGCTGCCGTGCACTTTTGAACACACCGATAGGCTCAAGGACTGGCCCACCTTCTCTTGTACAAACTTATACAGGGCTGGTACTGCCATCTTCGCAAAGAAATGACCACTTGAAAAGGGAGGGACTGCAACACCAGCAACTTGGACAGGAGCACATTCAACTTCTACGCCATTGGATGAGTGGGCGCATACTCTTGTCTCTTGGACATGGCTTCGCCGATGGATTGTTGGCGGCAGGCTGGACCACTACATCGGAGCCACGGTTCTCCCAGGCCGCTTTATGGTGGCGAAGCATGTGTTGACGCAGGGCCGTGGTGCCGACATTGGGACCCTGGCCACGCTTCACCTTCTGCCGACAGATCTTGCATGTGGCTACGGGAACATCCTCCGGATGCCTTATGAAAAACTTCCACACCACCGAGTAGCTGATTTTCCCACCTGCAGTCCACACTAATTGACTGCTACTAACGCCGTCTCCAGGAACCCCTGTTCCACTACCTCCCGGAAAGATAGGCTGCCGCGAAACAGGTGGTCTCCCCCGGGCACGTTTGGCTCCTGAATTTCTACTACTGCCACCACGCTGACTGCCAACCGTGCTACCGCCTTGCTGCCTCAAGGGCAACCTGCAACTCTCTTCTCCTGATGATGATGAAGCCCCTTCTGCACCCAGCTCCCAATTGCGATCGGCTTCATCATCATCAACAGGTGTGTGCACGTCACTGGACCCTTGCAACACCGCCACATACGTCACTCTCCACATCACTACTTATCCGCCTAGCGGAGCAAGCGGCGCATGTCTCCTCCCCTTCTTGGCTGTCCAGTAGCTGCTGACTGTCCTCTATTAGATCATCCTCAGTAAATAGTGGAGCTGAACCCACAGCATAAGATACTTAGGAGAGGTATAAGGAGAGGTAACAGCATAGGACAAAGGCAATGGGAGGACAGGGACTGCTCCCGGGCCATGCCAACTGAGGGTTGTGTCTGAGGAACCCACCGACTATTGACTGGGGGTGTCACTTGTGATGATGTGGATGAGCGTGTTAACCAATGGACGATGGCAGATGGGTTGCTGGTGGAGACACGACCGCTGGCTTATAACGGGAGCTCAGGCCTCTCGCTGCTGCCACTTGCCCCAAGTCTGCTGCCAACTCTGCCTGAAGTATTTAGGCCTCTGCCACTCCTCTGTGCACGTCCTGGCACTTCTCTGCCTGACATACTTAGTGCGTTTATGAGGGTATTACAATACGCTACACTACTCTTTAAACAGTATTTGTCTAGAACAGCAGCAGGTGATTACTTACGGCTGTCCTTTCACAGTAAGTAGGCCCTTGACAGATTAACAGGTACTAAATTGTACAATACTTGGATGTACCTATGCGGTATGCACTGATGAGGGCAGTAATATGCCTAACTATACACAGAAAAAAAAACTGTATTTTTGTAAAACACCAGCCGGTTAATACTATTGTTTGGACTTTGACGGTATGGAGCACCTCGACAGCTTAACAGGTACTAAATGGTACAATACTTGGATGTACCTATGCGGTATGCACTTACAAGAAAAAAGAAAGATAGCCGGCACAACAGCCTAATACACGGGTGCACACTGCCATGGCATCAGAGTATACAAAAAAAGAGGATTGCACAGCACACATTGGTCAACAAAAATTGAGGCTCTTAGAGCACTTTTTGATCAAAACGTGTCCCCCATCCACCACGGGGAGGTGGCCTCATTTAGGATGGGAACCTAGCACAAATTCTGAGCCTAACACTCAACTATCCACTCACCTCTGCTGGGCATATAGCCTCTGACTGGGTGACATGCTGGATCCATTTAAAACTCCAGCTGTGAGAAAGGGGGAGGGGTGCACAGCTAAACAGGGTGCCATTACCCCCTGAATTGTACATACAAGAAAAAAGAAAGATAGCCGGCACAACAGCCTAATACACGGGTGCACACTGCCATGGCATCAGAGTATACAAAAAAAGAGGATTGCAGCAGCACACATTGGTCAACAAAAATTGAGGCTCTTAGAGCACTTTTTGATCAAAACGTGTCCCCCATCCACCACGGGGAGGTGGCCTCATTTAGGATGGGAACCTAGCACAAATTCTGAGCCTAACACTCAACTATCCACTCACCTCTGCTGGGCATATAGCCTCTGACTGGGTGACATGCTGGATCCATTTAAAACTCCACCTGTGAGAAAGGGGGAGGGGTGCACAGCTAAACAGGGTTCCATTACCCCCTGAATTGTACATACAAGAAAAAAGAAAGATAGCCGGCACAACAGCCTAATACACGGGTGCACACTGCCATGGCATCAGAGTATACAAAAAAAGAGGATTGCAGCAGCACACATTGGTCAACAAAAATTGAGGCTCTTAGAGCACTTTTTGATCAAAACGTGTCCCCCATCCACCACGGGGAGGTGGCCTCATTTAGGATGGGAACCTAGCACAAATTCTGAGCCTAACACTCAACTATCCACTCACCTCTGCTGGGCATATAGCCTCTGACTGGGTGACATGCTGGATCCATTTAAAACTCCACCTGTGAGAAAGGGGGAGGGGTGCACAGCTAAACAGGGTGCCATTACCCCCTGAATTGTACATACAAGAAAAAAGAAAGATAGCCGGCACAACAGCCTAATACACGGGTGTACACTGCCATGGCATCAGAGTATACAAAAAAAGAGGATTGCAGCAGCACACATTGGTCAACAAAAATTGAGGCTCTTAGAGCACTTTTTGATCAAAACGTGTCCCCCATCCACCACGGGGAGGTGGCCTCATTTAGGATGGGAACCTAGCACAAATTCTGAGCCTAACACTCAACTATCCACTCACCTCTGCTGGGCATATAGCCTCTGACTGGGTGACATGCTGGATCCATTTAAAACTCCACCTGTGAGAAAGGGGGAGGGGTGCACAGCTAAACAGGGTGCCATTACCCCCTGAATTGTACATACAAGAAAAAAGAAAGATAGCCGGCACAACAGCCTATGCGGTATGCACTGATGAGGGCAGTAATATGCCTAACTATACACAGAAAAAAAACTGTACTTTTGTAAAACACCAGCCGGTTAATACTATTGTTTGGACTTTGACGGTATGGAGCACCTTGACAGCTTAACCGGTACTAAATGGTACAATACTTGGATGTACCTATGCGGTATGCACTGATGAGGGCAGTAATATGCCTAACTATACGCAGAAAAAAAATCGGTATTTTTGTAAAACACCAGCCGGTGGATACTATTGTTTGGACTTTGACGGTATGGAGCGCCTTGACAGCTTAACAGATACTAAATGGTACAATACTTGGACGTACCTATGCAGTATGCACTGATGGGGGCAGTAATATGCATAACTATACGCAGAAAAAAATCAGTATTTTTGTAAAACACCAGCCGGTGAATACTATTGTTTGGACTTTGACGGTATGGAGCGCCTTGACAGCTTAACAGGTACTAAATGGTACAATACTTGGACGTACCTATGCAGTATGCACTGATGGGGGCAGTAATATGCATAACTATACGCAGAAACAAAATCTGTATTTTTGTAAAACACCAGCCGGGGAATACTATTGTTTGGACTTTGACGGCATGGAGCACCTTGACAGCTTAACAGGTACTAAATGGTACAATACTTGGATGTACGTATGCGGTATGCACTGATGAGGGCAGTAATATGCGCAACTATACGCAGAAAAAACTCTATTTAAAAAAAAAAAAAAACTGCCGGTGAATACTATTGTTTGGACTTGCACAGTATGTAGCCCCTTGACAGATTAACAGGTACAAAATGGTACAAATGCACTACAGTCCATTGAACAATCACGTATTTCTGAACAGCAGCAGGACCCAACAGTGCAGCACCACAAAAAAAAATCCAGGGATTAAACACTAAATTGCACTCTGTCACACAATTCTGAGCATCAGAAGATTTGTGGAGCAAAAAAATAAATAAATTCAATTGGGCTGAAAAATGAGGAGATAAGATGCTTCAGAAAGTTCAGGCAGCTTGGAGATCTGTATGAGGCAGCTGACAGCTATCTGCCCCTCTCTGCTGCAATGCTCAATAACGTGAATAGGAGGTTTAGCTATCAATGATCCTTCTCAGTGTAACAGCAAAGCACTCTGCACTCCTGTCTTTCCCTAATGCTGATGTGACTAGCAGTTGCAGTGTAACGCTGTGGTATGAGCTATTCACACACACGCAGTCCCGTCCTCTCCATCTGAGTGCATAGATGAAATGAAGAGAGGCAAGATGGCCGCCAATTATATAGGGGCTGTGACATCACAGGGGTCAGTGAACACTGATAGGCTGCATCTCACATGTGATTCAGGGTCAGCCCGCCTACCTTCATTCCCGCCGCTGTTTCCCGCCCTCCCATAATCCCCTGCCCCATGTACTCACATGTGGATCCGCCATCTTACGTCTCCAATAGCCTGGAACGCTGTAAAATGGAGTTTAATGAAGCGATTCGCGCGATAGAATTGCGGCGATATTCGTATTCGTTGCGAATCGACCGGAAAGTTCTTTTAATATTAGGAGGATTTTACTTGCATAGATCCGCTGGATTTAGGGGTTAGATTAGGTCCAGAGGTCCTAGCGCAGGCCTAAGCCGCAAGGCTTTGGGCATAGTACTTGTCTTGTAAGCTGTGGAGGTCCTACCTCGTCCAGAGTCAGCAACCCAAGAGCAATGATGCTGCTTGCTTGGCAGCGCAGGAACAAGAGAACGATTAATGGCTGCAGCTCCCTTATATGGGCAGGGGCCTTTAGCAAAAACCATAGAGTTCTGCAACCCGGTCACATGACCCGCAGGTCCTGCGACGCTAAAACAGTGAGTAATATATACATTTATTTATATAGATAATATTTATAAATGTTAAATTACTAAGGGGTGACTAGGGGTTAATTAGGGAAGCAAACCCCGGCAATCCTAGGGACTCTAACTTTGGGGACTAATAACTAAGGCACAGTATTAAATACAGTGCCGGGACACCACATATGTATTGAAAATATTGTATCCTGTGGATGTTGTAACATGTGAAACAACAGTATTGACATGATTGTAATTCTGGATATTATTAATTGGGGGTTTACCAGAACATCTATATCATCATAGTGCAATAAGTACAATAATATATGTGGTATAAAATGTATAGACATATCTAGAAAAATAACCACATTAAACAGTGTTAAATAGTCCATGAAAGAGATAAACCAACAGTGAGTGAGAAGGAAAGGAAACATTTGTCATTACACCATCCATGAACATCTGAGGCTTCAATAACTAACACAGATTTATTTTCATTCACTAAAAAAAGTAAGTCACTTGATTCAGACCAAGGTCATTGCTCTAAGATCTAGTGATAGAAGCAGCAAGAAAAACAACAGGGGACTTAGGGCTCCTTTGTACCGGCCGATAGGAGACAGACAATGAGTGCCAGTCAGTGAGATAACAGGATCAGCCTGTGCTCAATCAATCATGTGGCCGGGCGGCACAAACCATCACTGGATCGTTCACGCGGCTTATTAAATCCATCAATATTCCATTAAATGCATCGATAGTTGTAATTTAAATACCTGCACAAAAGATACAATTCAATAACATAAGAGCAAACGAGTTTGCTCATTCATCAGCTGATCGCTGGCCCTTTTACCTAGCATTTACTGTGTGTATAGTTTTTTTTTCCGCTTTCCTGGGATTAGGATAAAATAGTGGGAAACAGATCAGATTGAACCTCACACTGTACAATTTCCTATGGTCACAAAATTATCATACATGCTTCTTGGGATCAGGTTTTTTAGGTCTGCTTAACAGTTCATTATGCCAGTACAAATGTGAAACTAATGGATTCTTCAGATCACATCACAAACAATATAGTCATATAGCCCTGTATACAGAAAAAAAAAGTTATAGGGGTCAGAATAGGGCAATTCTTAAGACTTCTTTTGTTCAAAAAGTTGTATGATAGTAGTATAATAGAAAAGTGTAATAGTATAGAAATTTTTTTTTCAATTTTCCATCATAAATAATATTTTTTGGGTGTGCCGTAGATTTTATGGTGAAATGAAAAGTGTCATTACAAAGTTCAATTGGTTACACGAAAATCAAGCCCTCACACGGGTCTGTTAATGGAAAATTAAAGAGTTGTGGATCTTAGGAGGTGAGGAGGAAGAAACTGAAATGCAAAAATGAAAATTTCCTGTGTCCTTGAAGGGGTACTCCTTTGGAAAACAATTCTTTATAAATCAACTGGTGCCAGAAAGTTAAACAGATTTGTATATTACTTCCATTTAATCCTACCAATACTTATCAGCTGCTGAATGCTCCTTTTCTTTTTGAATTTCTTTTCTGTCAGTAACTGTCCAGAGCAGGATAGGTTTACTATGGGAATTTGCTCCTACTCCGGACAGTTCCTGACATGGACAGAGGTGTCAGCAGAGAGCACTGTGGTCAGACAGAAAGGAAATTCAAAAAGAAAAGAACTTCCTGTGGATGCATACGGCAGCTGATAAGTACTGGAAGGAATAAGATTTTTAAACAGAAGTAATGTGGCCAACATGGGCTTTGTCTTTTAGGATCCTTAAAATGGATTCAGGGATTAACCCTTATCTGGTAAGGGATATATGTATCTTTTTGATATTACCTTATACTATTCTGTTTATAGTACTTGCTAAAAGTCATTTTATATCATATATATATTATTAGTAGTAAAAATGTTGATTAAACTTAGATATGATAACCAAACACTGAAGAATTTAGGAAGGGATGTTTAAGGCTAGGTTAACACAGTCTGTTTTTTTCATATTTTTATTGTGTTTCAATAGTCAGGGGGAAAAATAGCTAAAATCATGCAGCTGTTTCATATTAAATTTTTGGGTTTTGCTGTTTTACCAGAATAACACATTTTTTAAATGTTTCACCTGTCAATAGCGAAATTTTGGCAATGCACAGTACAACACGTGGTTTTAGCAATGTATTTTTATCCCTAACCTTCGAAACACATAAAAAATGTGAAAAAATGCATCATGCAAACCCAGCTTGAAAATTACGCAGTATCATTAAAGGGGTACTCCGCCTCCAGACATCTTATCCCCTATCCAAAGGATAGGGGATAAGATGTCAGATCATCGCAGTCCCGCTGCTGGGGATCCCCGGGATCCTCGCTGCGGCACCACGCTATCATTACTGCACAGAACGAGTTTGCTCTGCACGTAATGACGGGCAATAAAGGGGCCGGAGCATTGTTAAGTCATGGCTCCGCCCCTCGTGACATCACGGCCCCCCCCTCAATACATGTCTATGGGAGGGGGCGTGGCGGTCGTCACGCCCCCTGCCATAGACATGCATTAGGGGGACAGGCCGTGATGTCACGAGGGGTGGAGCCATGACATCACGCTGCTCCGTCCCCTGTATCGCCCCTCATTACGCACAGAGCGAACTCGCTCTGTGCAGTAATGATAGCGTGGTGCCGTAGCGGGGATCCCGGGGCTACCCAGCAGCGGGACCGCAGCGATCTGACATCTTATTCCCTAAGATGTCTGGGGGCGGAGTACCCCTTTAAAAGCAATACATGTAACACTCATGTATCAGTAGACTGGAACACTGATGATAGTGGATCCGCTGGACCTGTGTGGTAGATACCAGGGAGTGGAGTCTAAGGTACTGCTGGTTTTCACCAGAGCCCACCGCAAAGCGTGATGGACTTGCTGCGGCAGGCGGCACCCAGGTCACCTCCCCTGGCACAGGTCGACCACACAGGAGGAGATTCGAGGCACAGGTGGGATAAGGCAACTCATGGTCTGGATAGCAGGAGGTCAGGGCAGGCAGCACAGTAGCGTAGTCAGGAACTTAGCAAATGGTCAGTAGGCAGCCGGCAAAGGAGCAAGATCAGGTCATGGAGCCTGACCTTCATTTTCACATCCAACTTTAATGAAAATTCGTCAAACACCTGTGGGGTGTTAAGGCTCACTATACCCCCTTGTCACGTTCCATGAGGGGTGTTGTTTCCAAAATGAGGTCACGTGGGTATTTATTGTTTTGCGTTTATGTCAGAACCGCTGTAAAATCAGCCACCCCTGTGCAAATCACCAATTTAGACCTCAAATCTACATGGTGCGCTCTCACTCTTGAGCCTTATTGTGTGCCCGCAGAGCATTTTACACTTACATATGGGGTATTTCCGTACTCAGGAGAAATTGTGTTACAAATTTTGGGGGTCTTTTTTTCCTTTTACCGCTTGTAAAATTAAAAGTATGGACAACACCAGCATGTTAGTGTAAAAAATTTTAAAAAATGTACACTAACATGCTGGTGTAGACCCCAACTTTATCTTTCATGAGGGGTAAAAGGAGAAAAAGACCCCAAAATTTGTAACGCAATTTCTCCCGAGTATGGAAATACCTCATATGTGGCCCTAAACTGTTGCCTTGAAATACGACAGAGCTCCAAAGCGAGAGAGCTCCATGCGCATTTGTGGCCTAAATTTGGGATTTGCATCCACCACAAAAATACCCTACTGCAGTGTTTCCCAAACAGGGTGTCTCCAGCTGTTGCAAAACTCCCAGCATGTCTTGACAGTCAGTGGCAGTCCGGCAATACTGGGAGTTGTTGCTTTTCAACACCTGGAGGCTCCGTTGTGGTAACAGTGCCGTACAAGACTTTTTTTTTATTTTTATTGGGGGGGGGGGGGGGTGTAGTTAGTATATGTAGTATTTTACTTTTTATTTTGTGTAGTGTAGTGTAGTGTTTTAAGGGTACATTCACACGGCGCGGGTTTACAGTAAGTTTGAGCTATGAATTTGAGCTGTGGAGGAGATTTTGCTGCATCTCAAACTTGCAGCAGAAAACTCGCTGTAAACCCACCCGTGTGAATGTACTCTGTACATTCACACGGGGGGGGGGGCTTGCAAACCTCCAGCTGTTGAAAAACTACAACTCCCAGCATGCACTGACATACATGCTGGGAGTTGTAGTTATGCAATAGCTGGAGGCATATTGGTTGCGAAACACTGAGTTTGTTACTTAACTCAGTGTTTTGCAACCAGTGTGCCTCCAGCTGTTGCAAAACTAGAAATCCCATTATGTACAGTCTCTCAGGGTATGCTGCAAATTGTATTTTTAAAACAGCTGGAGGCACACTGGTTTCGAAACACTGAGTTAGGACACAAACTCTGTTTTACAACCAATGTGTCTCCAGCTGTTGCAAAACTGCAAGACTCAGCATGCATTGACAGTCGAAGGGAATGCTGAGAGTTGTAGTTTTGCAACAGCTGGAGACACAATGCTACAACTCCCAGCATGCCCTTTGGTAGTCTGCACATGCTGGGAGTTGTAGTTATGCAACAGCTGGATGCCCACTTTTTCATAGAAAAAATGCGCCTCCAGCTGTTGTATAATGACAACCCCCCAGCATGCACAGACTACCAAAGGGCATACTGGGAGTTGTAGTTGGAACTCCAGCTGTTGCAAAACTACAACTCCCTGCATGCCCTTTGGCTGTGCATTCTTAGAGTTATTGCTTAGCAACTGCAGGAGGTGAACAGGCCTCACCTCCTGTTGTATCCTGCCGCCGGGACCACCGATGCTGCTGCCGCCACTCCTGCCACCGCTCCTGCTGCTCCTGTCACCGCCGCACCAGAGGGTACCCCCGCCGGACCAGGGAAAGGTAAGAGACCCCCGCCGGCCCCCGGGTCGTGATCGTGAGGTGGCACCCATGCCACCTCACTCCTGTTGGGTAAGGGTGAATGGAACTGTCTCGGACAGCCCCATTCACCCTTTTTTTCCGAGTCACCAGAGACCCGATTGACCATGAATCGCTGCAAATTGCCAGTCTGAAATGACCAGGGGTGTCAGGACCCCCCCACTGACTTGCACGGGGTGCCTGCTGATAGATATCAGCAGGCATCCCGGTCCGGTACCCGCCTGGTACACGGCGGGGACTGAAATTCTCACGGGCGTAAAGGTACGTCCTGTGTCCTTAAGTACCAGGACGTCAGGGCATACTTGTACACCCTATGTCCTTAAGGGGTTTAATCTGGCACACATGCCCTAGGGGACAGGGACACATGCGCGGAGAAGAGAGGCAGAGGCTGGGGCAGGAGGAGTACCAGGTGAGTGACGGGCTGGGATTCGCATGCGGGCGTGTCCTGCGATGCGAATCCCAGGCCAGCTGGCAGCAGCAAGTAACGGGACCACACGCTCATGGCCAGCATGTGCGAGCGGAGCCCATAATGTAACAGTACCCCCCTTTGGTCTCCCCATCCTTTTATGATTCAGAAAACTCCTGAGAAGGTCACGGTCCAGAATATTCTCTCCTCAGGACCGTAACCCTCCCAGTCGACCAGAAAAAATTGTTTACCTTTCACGGTTTTAGTGGCAAGAATCTCTTTAACTTTGTAGATGTCAGAAGAGCCAGAGACAGGTGTGGGGACAAGATTCTTTTGAGAAAACCGGTTTATAACAAGAGGCTTGAGGAGAGACACATGGCAGGAATTGGTAATATGTAACGTAGCAGGTAGATGGAGTTTGTAGGAGACAGGATACATTTTTTGTAGAATCTGGAAGGGACCAAGGTAGCGAGGGCCAAGCTTGTAAAGGGGTATCTTGAAGCGGATGTACTTGGATGAAAGCCACACCATGTCACCAGGAGAGAAGGACGGAGGAGGTCTTCTATAGGCTTACGCCTTCATGCTTGATGAAGCATGGGATATCGACTGTCGGGTCTGTTGCCAGATGGTGGAGAAGTCACAGACCGGCTCATCAACAGCAGGCACACCGGAGAAAATATGGAGAGGAAGAAGAGAACGGAGATGGAGCCCATGGACAACAAAAAGGGAGACGACCTTGTCGACTCGGAATCCTTATTATTATATGAGAATTCAGCCCAATGGAGAAGGTCAACCCGATCGTCTTGGCGAGCTGAAACAAAATGCCGAAGATAAGTCTCAAGAATTTGATGAACCCTCTCCACCTGACCATTGGACTGAGGGTGGTAAGCCGAGGAGAAGTCCAGATTGATG
The DNA here is from genome assembly GCF_029499605.1 of Hyla sarda. NCBI lineage: Eukaryota > Metazoa > Chordata > Amphibia > Anura > Hylidae > Hyla > Hyla sarda. Next base: position 176,224,677 of record NC_079193.1, on the reverse strand, counting down.
TCCAGACGGTTGCAAAGGGCTGCCAGAAGTTAGAGACATACTGCACACCACGATCTGAAACGATATGCTGAGGAAGACCATGTGAACGAAAGACATGCAACAAGAAGTACTTCACCAGCTGTGGAGCAGAAGGAAGACCTGGTAGAGGAATGAAATGAGCCATCTTGCAAAACCGATCTACAAGATCCCAAATGACAGTGTTATTATGAGATGGTGGAAAATCGGTGATGAAATCCATGGCGATATGGGACCAGGGAGTCTTTTAAATGGGTAAAGGCTGTAAGAGTTCTGCAGTTCTCTGTCGAGGAGTTTTGTCACGGGCACAAGTTTCACAGGTACGAACAAAATCACGTTCAAGATGGGGCCACCAGTAGTGTCAGGAGTTTAGTAGAGTCTTGCGTATATCAGGATGACCTGCGGTCAAGGAAGAATTACCCCTTTTCAGTACCTTGTGTCTAAATCTGGCGGGCACAAAGGATTTTCCCGGAGGAACTTGCTGAATTTCAGCAGGAACGGCAGGAGTCAAACAGTCAGGAGGAATAATATGCCTAGGCGTGGAGTCCAAACCAATGACGTCAGAGGACCAGGAAAGAGCATCTGCCCTGATTTTCTTATATGTCGGATGGAAGTGGATGAAGAAATTGAACCTAGAAAAGAACAGTGACCACCTTGCCTGGCTGGGTTCAAACGCTGAGCAGACTGAAGGTATAGAGGATTCTAACCAGATGAGAAGAACCTTCCAATAAATGTCACCATTCCTCCAAAGCTAGCTTGATAGCCAGGAGTTCACGGTCTCCAATGGAGTAATTCCTCTCAGCAGGAGAGAAGGTCTTGGAATCCACAAGTTACAGTTTTGCCCTTGCCGTTTTTCTTCGTAAGAAAGGCACCCGCTCCAATAGATGAGGCATCAACCTCCAAAGCAAAGGGCCTCTCCGGATCAGGTCTTGTAAGCACAGGAGCAAAGGCAAATGCAAACTTTAAACGGGAGAAGGCCTCTTCAACCTCTTGAGGCATAGAGATGATTCTTCCATAGTCGCTGAAGAACCAGACGAACATGAGTACGATGTTCCTCTAAGTTTGAAGAGAAGATCAGGATGTCATCTAGGTATACGACAACACAGGTGTAAAGAAGATCAAGGAAGATATCATTGACAAACTCTTGAAAAAACAGCTGGAGCATTGCAGAGACCAAAAGGCATTAAGAAATATTCAAAATGTCCGTCACAAGTATTGAAGGCCGTTTTCCATTCATCTCCCTTGCGAATACAAATGAGGTTACACGCTCCACGTAAGTCCAACTTGGAGAAGACCTTGGCACCACGTAGACGGTAAAAAAGTTATGAGATAAGAGGTAGTGGGTAACGTTTCTTGACCGTGATTTTGTAAAGTCCCCTGTAGTTAATGCATGGACAGAGTGAACAATCCTTCTTCCCGTAAAAGGAGAAACCAGCTCCAGCAGGAGAAGAGGACTGATAGATAAATCCCTTTTGGAGATTCTCCTGGATATACTCAGCCATAGCTTTGGTCTCAGGAACCGATAAAGGGTAAAACCTTTCACGAGGAGGAGTAGTACCAGGCAGAAGATCTATAGGGCAGTCGTAAGGATGATGTGGAGGCAGAGACTCAGCCTGTTTCTTGCAGAATACGTCAGAGAAATCTTGGTAAGGTGGCGGAAGGCCAGGTAAAGGAGGAAGACGAGAAACAACTTTAGTTTGAACTGGTTGGAGGCAAAGATTTTGACAGGATTGTCCCCAGCAAATTATTACTCAGGTTTTCCAATACAGTTGTGAAGAATGGCATTGCAGCCAAGGAAGTCCAAGAAGAATCTCTGAAGTGCAGTATGGCGGAATATAGAATTAAATCTTTTCTTTATGCAATACTTCCACATGCATGAGGAGAGATTCTGTACGGAAGCGAACCATATGGTCCAGATTTTGTCCATTAACAGAGGAGATGAACAAGGGCTTGGCAAGCCAAGTAAGGGGAAGATGATACTTGTGGACCAAAGAAGCATCTATAAAGTCACGTGCTGATCCAGAATCCAAAAATGCTGTATAGCTGAAGGAAGACTTGGCTGAAGCGAAGACTTGTACAGAAATAGTTAAGCATGGAGAGGTAGTATTCATACCCAGGGACGCCTGTCCCACATACCCTATGTGCGGGCATTTCCCGGACGCTGTGGGCGAACTGTACAGTCCTTGAGGAAGTGCTCTGGGCTAGCACAATGCAAGCACAAATTCTCACTGCGTCGTCGTGACCTCTCCAGTTGCGTAAGACTTGCATATCCTCTTCGGCAAGAGGCACAGGAAACTGAAGAGGGGGATGTTGAAACGCAGGTGCCAGGCGAGGCTATCTCCGTGTTCGGGCTTGTTCCCTCTCTAAGCGCAGCTCCTCCTGTCTCTCAGCAAAACGCACATCAATGCGTGTGGCCGAGTGGATAAGTTCAGTCAAAGAAGATGGAGAATCACGTGCTGCGAGGGCATCTTTAAACCTGCTTGACAGTCCTTTTTTGAATGTGGCACACAAGGCCTCATCATTCCATGCTAGTTCTGAGGCTAGAGTGCGGAAATGAACCGCGTAGTCATCAACGGAAGAATTCCCTTGACAGAGGTTCAACAAAGCCGTCTCAGCAGAAGAGACATGTGCGGGTTCCTCAAAGACATTGCAAAATTCTGCCAAGAAAGCCGACAAATTGGAGGATACCGGATCACCACGGTCCCAAAGGGCTCCGGACAGTAGACTAATAACAAAGGCCACCTTTGCACGTTCCATCGGAAACTGTTCAGACATGAGTCCAAGGGCATGGAGCACTGTGTAACGAAGCCTCTGCATAACTTGGAATCACCATTATACTTAGAAGGTAAAGGCAGACGTAGCTGAGATCCAGAAAACACTGCAGGAACTGGTGGTGGGAGTGTGCCAGGTTGCGGTACCTGCTGCTGTTGTTGCATCATAGTAGACAGTTGGGTAAGTTGCTGCGCCTGTTGCGCCAATTGCTGAGACTGATGTACCATAAGGGAGGGAAGATTCACGACTTCAGGCAGGGGTACGACTTCAGCGGGATCCATGGCTGGATCTTACTGTAACACTCATGTTTAAGTAGACTGGAACACTGATGATAGTGGATCCGCTGTACCTGTGTGGTAGATGACTCGGACCATACCAGGGAGCGGAGTCTAAGGTGCCACTGGTTTTCATCAGAGCCCGCCGCAAAGCTGGATGGACTTGCTGCAGTAGGCGGCACCCAGGTCGCTACCCCTGGCACGGCTCGACCACACAGGCGGCTGAGGAGATTCGAGGCACAGGTGGGATAAGGCAACTCGTGGTCTGGATAAAAGGAGGTCAGGGCTGGCGGCACAGTAGCGTAGTCAGGAACATAGCAAATGGTCAGTAGGCAGGCGGCAAAGGAGCAAGGTAAGGTCACGGAGCAAGGGTATGATACACGGCAAGGCAATACACAGGAATGCTTTCTCTAAGTCACTAGGGCAACAAATATCCGGCAGGGAAGTGTGGGAGGTGGAGGATTTTTATCAATGAGCCACAGGTGTTACTTCCCTAATGGGTGCACTGGCCCTTTAAATCTTAAAGTTCCGGTGCGCGCTCCCTAGGGGATGGGGACACGCGCCCCAGAGCAGGAGAGGCAGAGGCGGGGGCAGGAGAAGCACCAGGTGAGTGACGGGCCTGGATTCGCATGCGGGCGCATCCTGCGATGCGAATCCCAGCCCTGCCAGCAGCAGCAGGTAACGGGACCATGCGCTCACGACCGGCGTGTGCGGCCAGAGTGCATAACGTAACAATACATTTGCAGGTAGTTAAGCAGTAAGTTGAGAATCACTTGTATACTATAAAACGTCTTTCTCATGAAGAAGCCCAGAGCTCTAGAATATAGTCATGGCCTTAAATGTTGGCACCCCTGAAATTTTTCTAGAAAATGAAGTATTTCTCACAGAAAAGGATTGCAGTAACACATGTTTTGCTATACACGTTTATTCACTTTGTGTGTATTGGAACTAAACCAAAAAAGGGAGGAAAAAAAGCAAATTGGACATAATGTCACACCAAACTCCAAAAATGGACTGGACAAAATTATTGTCACCCTTAACTTAATATTTGGTTGCACACCCTTTGGAAAAAATAACTAAACTAAAAATAACTAAATAAATCAGTTTCTTCCTATAACTTCCTATAACTATCAAGAAACTTCTTACACCTCTCAGCTGGAATGTTGGACCACTCTTCCATTGCAAACTGTTCCAGGTCCCTCTTATTGGAAGGGCGTCTTTTCCCAACAGCAATTTTAAGATCTCTCCACAGGTGTTCAATGGGATTTAGATCAGGATTCATTTCTGGCCACTTCAGAACTCTAAAGCCATCCATTTCTGGGTACTTTTTGATCTTGAGTGCAAACCCAGCTTTCTGACACTGGGCTGTACAGTGCAACCCAAAGTCCATTGATAATCATCAGATTTCATGATGCCTTGCACACATTCAAGGCACCCAGTGCCAGAGGCAGCAAATCAACCCCAAAACATCATTGAACCTCCACCATATTACACTGTAGATACTGTGTTCTTTTCTTTGTAGGGCTCATTCTGTTTTCGGTAAACAGTAGAATGATGTGCTTTACCAAAAAGCTCTATCTTGGTCTCATCTGTCCACAAGATGTTTTTGCAGAAGGTATTGGCTTACTCAAGATCATTTTGGCAAAATGTAGTCTTTCTTTTTTATGTCTCCTCCTGGGTCTCTTGCCATAGTGTTTCATTTCATTAAAATGACGATGGATAGTTCGCGCTGACACTGATGCTCCGTGAGCTTGAATATCTTTGGAAATTGTTTGGGGCTGCTTATTCACCCTCCGGACTATCCTGCATTTACACCTTTCATCAACAGATTAGCTACAGTGCCATGGGTTGATGAACTTGTAGCCTTGAGATTGTTGATATTTTTCCACAATTTTGGTTCTCAAGTCCTCAGACCGTTCTCTTCTCTTTCTGTTGTATATGCTTAGTGTGGCACACATAGACACACAATGCAAAAACAGTTTTTATCTGCTTTCACGTGTGATTTTTATACTGCCCACACCTTTTACTTGCCCCAGGTGAGTTTAAAGGAGCATCACATGCTTGAAACAATTTTTGTTTTTCCACAATTTTGAAAGGGTGCCAATAATTTTGTCCAGCCCATTTTGGGAGTTTGGTGTGACATTATGTCCAATTTGCTTTTTTTCATCCCTTTTTTGGTTTAGTTCCAATACACACAAAGGGAATAAACATGTGTATAGCGAAACATGTGTAACTGCAATCCTTTTCTGTGAGAAATACTTAATTTTCTAGAAAACTTTCACGGCCATGACTGTAAGTAGCCGTGACTGTAAGTTGAATTATTTGTGGATGCATTTCATAAGTGAGTACATTAGCTTTCAATTGCCAATCATTTTTCTTTTTCATGTTCCATCTTTATTATACCACCTTGAAAATGCATATTTTATCTAACCACATAAAATTTATGAATGGATGAAGTACCATAGAAATGAGGGGTCCTATTGAGACCATCAGAAAAGATGCAATTATCCAGATTCTTCTACAGTGTTTATTCATCAATAATATACCATCAAGCAAAAAACGATTTAGGTTGCAGATCTCTACAGTATTCATATACAAGATGACATTGAACTCTATTAACAAGCATGCATTCATGAAGAATCTCATTCAGAGAGCTACAATAATTTCTTGTCTCCTTTGTATTTACATATAATTAATTTTAATCGGATGTAAATAATATATCATAAGTAGCCACTAAAGAGTTCTTATATACATTACATAGAAAACCAAACACTACTGTATATTGTTCTTGAAGGCCAGGTTCACACAGCATTCAATCAATGTATTTATGTTTACACAAGCTGTGACAATGTGACAATATACCCAGATAAACATTGAACTGGTGTCTTTTTCTGCTGATTTATGGGAGTTCTGGGAGTTAAAATGTCGATTGGTGGGATAACCAAAATAACAACTTAATAGAATGGGCATTTTTGGCCATACTCAAAGACAATGTGGTGCCAGGACACGTTCCTGTCACTTTTTTGCATCCAGGGCATGACTGAAAGCTCTACAAAGAGGTCACCTGCATCCTATTCTTTGTTTTTAACTTATTTAAACTGTTGTTTTGTCAGTGCCTATGGCTTGCAGAAGACAACAGGCTCTCGCTGGCCAGCAGGCATGGTGGTCTTCATGATCATATGATTACAATGTTTTTATGATCTTAGCAAAGTGGCCATGTGATCTGGACCAAGATCCTGCCAGGGTGGGAGTCCTCTACTATAGGAGGAAAACTCAATACTGAAAGCTCTGCCTTCGGCTCCTGTTGCCTGTGTCACACATTTAATGTTCTCTTCATCCAGCAGATGACACTGAATTGTCATGGCACTGGTCTTGAAGTGCATTGCAGAGAAGAGGAAGTTAAGTATATGTGTCAAAAATGATCAGGATTAAAGGGGTTATCCAGCATAAGGTGATTTTAGTACCTACCTGGCAGGCAGAAATGGACATGCTTAGGTAGGATCTGCACTTGTCTTGGGGCTAAATGGCTATGTTGTGAGATTACCATAACACTGTGGCTAGCTGTTTGATAACTAGTGTTTCCTGTTTGACTTTTCTTTTTTTGACTACAAATCCCACAATTCTATCTTCCTCCCTCCCACACATCAGCCACCTCACCCATTGAAACATAAATGAGCTGCATCCATTCAAATCAGTGTGCCTACAGCTGTTGCATTAGTTGCAGATTGACCCCTCCATCCATTGAAGCAGACAGGCTCCCTGTCATCAGCTGACTAGTGAGTCAGGTCTCGGCCGCATTGCAAGCTAGGAAAAATCTGAGACAACAGTCATTTTGTATGCTGGTAAAAATTAATATTGGGGTGAAAATCACAGAAGAATTGTGAGAAAACCGTCACACACAGGTACAGACACTATATTATGAGCTATACTAACTTCACAGCCCCTGTAGCATAGCCAAATAAAAAAAAAATTCCTGGAATACCCCTTTAACACTTTACTTATACTTTACCAATCCTATACTATCTATAATTCCAGGCACAAAATATGAAATCATCACGTAGAGGGACTTTTACACTGGCAGCGATGTCCCACCTTGGCTAGTGATTGACTTAGCAGCAGTATGACATGCTGGGTCCCGACATCACTCTGGGCCCAAGTGTCACGCTGCAGCTCAAAAAGAGGATCACACCTGGGGATTGTAGCAGGGCACCTGAGGAACCATTGGAGCACTAGAGATAATTACTTGTTATTTTTTTTAAATATATTTTATAGAATAAGGATTGTTCAAACAGAATTCCCCCTCCCGCCGGATAACCCCTTTGTTCATTATCACTAATGACAGTGTCCAAAACTCCAAAGCCTCAGCAGTCTGCACTAATGGAACGCTGATAAAGCTGATCAATGTCAATGCTGTGCTATAGCACAGAATTTTTCAGTATATGTAATTAACTCCTTAACGACGAAGGACGCGGCGGCGGCGGCCATCAACGACCAGGACCCGCGGCTAATACAGGACATCACTAATCGCGGTGAAGCCCTGCATTAACCCTTCAGACAGAGCGATCAAAGCTGACCGCCACGTCTGCTGCCAAAGTGAAACTATCCCGGCTGCTCAGTCGGGCTGTCCGGGACTGCCGTGGTGAAATAGCGGCATCCAGAACAGCTTACAGGACACCGGGAGGGACCCCACCTGCCTCCTTGGTGTCTGATCGGCGAATGACTGCTTCGTGCCTGAGATCCAGGCAGGAGCAGTCAAGTGCCGATAACACTGATCACAGGCATGTTAATACATGCCAGTGATCTGTGTAAAAGATCATTGTATGTAATGTTATAGGACCCTATGGGGGCTATAACATTGCAAAAAAATAAGTAAAACAAAAGTGTTAATAAAGAGCAATTAACCTCTTCTCTAATAAAAGTTTGAATCACCCCCCTTTTCCCTTGAAAAAAATAAAACAGTGTAAATAAAAATAAACATATGTGGTATCGCCGTGTGCGTAAATGTCCGAACTATAAAAATATATTTTATTAATTAAACCCCACGGTCAATGGCACACGTAAAAAATTTCCAAAAAAAGCGTATTTTTGGTCACTTTTTATACCATTACAAAATGAATAAAAAGTGATCAAAAAGTCCAATCAAAACAAATATGGTACCGATAAAAACTTCAGATCATGTTACAAAAAATGAGTCCTCAAACCGCCCTGTACGTGTAAAAATAAAAAAGTTATAGGGGTCAGAAGAGGACATTTTTAAACGTATACATTTTCCTGCATGTAGTTATGATTTTTTCCAGAAGTACGACAAAATTTTACCTATATAAGTAGGGTACAATTTAACCGTATGGACCTACAGAATAATGATAAGGTGTCATTTTTACCGAAATATGCACTGCGTAGAAACGGAAGCCCCCAAAAGTTACAAAATGGCGTTTTTTTTCTTCGATTTTGTCACACAATGATTTTTTTTTCCTTTTCGATTAATGTCACTGTAAAGTAGAATTGGTGATGCAAAAAAATAAGCCAAATATGAATTTTTTGGTGGAAAATTGAAAGGGTTATGATTTTTAAAAGGTAAGCAGGAAAAAACGAAAATGCAAAAACTGAAAAACCCGGCGTCCTTAAGGGGTTAAAAGATTGCATGTAATAGTCTCCAATAGGGACTAAAAATTATGAAAAAAAAATGCTAAAAAAATGGTAATAAATGTGATTAAGCCCCTCCCCATATAAAAATTGTAATCAACCCCCTTTTCCCATAAGTCAAACAAGAATAAACATAAACATGTGTAGTTTTGCTGTGCGCAAAAATGTCCAAGCTACTAAAGTAAAATGCTAATAAAACCTATCAATTAATTACATAAATGTAAAAAATATCAATGTCCAGAATTGCAGATTTTTTGTCACTTTGTTATACCACAAAAAATGTATTAAAAAAATTATCAAAAAGTCCCATCAAAACTTGAAGGGGCTAACTAAAATAATACATTTTAGTATGTCTTATAAAGCAATAATATTCTGCTATTAAAACATTGTTCTTTTTTATATTATGGCCAAACTTGGAGGATGCTCACCCAGCTTGTTAAAGGGGTACCGGTGGAAAATAACTTTTTTTTAAATCAACTGGTGCCAGAAAGCTAAACAGATTTGTAAATTACTTCTATTTAAACATCTGAATACTTCCAGTAGCTATCAGCTGCTCTATGCTCCTCAGGAAGTTCTTTTCTTTTTAAATTTCATTTCTGTCTGACCACAGTGCTGTCTGCTGACACCTCTGTCTGTCTTAGAAACTGTCAAGAGCAGGATAGGTTTGCTATTGGGATTTGCTCCTGCTCTTGACAGTTCCTGCGAAAAAGAAAAGAACTTCCTGGGGAGCATACAGCAGCTGATAAGAACTGGAAGGGTTAACATTTATAAATAGAAGTAATTTACAAAATCCGTTTAACGTTCTGGCACCAGTTGATTTAAAAAAAAATAATACATTTCCACCGGAGTACCCCTTTAACAAGCTTGGTGATCATCCTCCAAGTTTGGCTATTTTAGATTGTATTGTATAATTTCATTTTGTTGTCACGGGTTATGCATAATCATCATACTATACTCCGTGCCTGTATGAAGTTTATCATCACCATCTCTTCACTTCCATAAGAGAATTATCATTATTGTTTCATGTCTACCATAGTGTCTAGCATCTACTCCACTCTGACACTTAACTATTAATGAACAGATGCTTTTCTTCAACATGAATTGGATATATGCCTGAGCAGTTCATGTAGCTAGTTAATAAACCATGGCTTTTATTATTCCTGCAGGGAAAACACAATACATAGCAGTATACAAATGTAGCATATTGCTTTTGTTTCTAACAGAAAATACTAAAATCTAAATACTGACATGGTAAAGGGTTATCTAATGATCCCAGCAAATGATCCTTCTCCGAACATTGCTGCACATGTAAACCAATCCTCTTAGTTTCATAAACATAATTGTTTATATATTAAGTGAGATTGTGATAGCAAAGAAGCGTTTCTGGGCCAGCACATATGTTATAGGTAAAATATTTTCTCCTTTATTACAGAAATCACTTCAAAAGTCTGCAATCTGAACAACACCAAGATATGAAAAAGCAAAATAAAAAAAATCCAGCCCTAGAGAGGTCCTTATTCTCCAATGTGAACAAGGGTATGGGTGTGTTGTAGCACCTGGATGTAACGAGATGCAACTGAGTCTCCACGCTACTCAGTATCTATCCAGTTCAATGTAAATAGCACTCATACAACAGATGTGTTCCAAGACTTCAACACTTTTACTTCCAATCCTTCTTCATACAAAGATTATTTCATACAGGAATAGTGTACTTGGTCACAATGCAAAATCACCTAGTGCATACTCGCCGATACGCGGTCACAGCATTACAACAGACCTTTTCAGCTCCAGCCGGAGCTCCATGTTAAAATGTCCATTAACACTGTGAACCTTGCTTTCTTCTGAGACCAGCGTAAAAGGCTCACCAGCCAGTGAGCTTGATTGTCGACATTTCAGGATCGCTCCCTTTCTCAAGCCTGACGTGAATAACCCACCACCACATTATATAGACCTCAGTCTCGCGAGAGTTCCTATCTAAAAGTTAAAATCATTATAAAATCAATATAGCGGTAGATGGTACATCTACAAAAATACATCAGAACTGTATTTATAAGAATACATTAAAAAGTGCAATATTCATTGATACCATTTGAGGACATCGCATTTAACTTGGTAATCCTAAATACCTCCCTTTTCAATAACCTATTTTTTATTTCTGCACTTCTAGTTCCATTCATTTATTCCAATACCATCCATTTCAGGTTGCAGACCTGGTGTTGGCTTTGTACAAAATGTCTGGCGACACTCGTTTCCCAATATTTAGAATTTTCTTTTTCTTCTTTTTCCTGTACACTCTTTTTTGCCATGTTCCTAATTGTACTTTTATGTTCATTAATTCAGATTTTAATAGATCCGGCAGTTTGCCCGTTTACCACAAGGACATTTGATAAGATATATTACTTGTTTAGTGTCGCAAGTAAACCATCCCGTAAAGGAATTTTTGTTACCCTCATTGGGTGGGTCACTGTGTCACCTTTTATGATCCCAATCCAATTTTGGCATGAACCACATGCAAATGTGCCATTTTTCCTAGCTTTCAGAAATGTTTGTTTCGATACCCGTTTTTTCTTTATATCCGATCTCACCAACATGTCACCTATTGATTTACCTCTCCTGTATACAAACTTCGGTTTCTCCTTAAACAGTATACCATACTTCGGATCTGCTTTCAGCATCCCCCAGTACTTCAAAATTACTTTTTTGACCATCTTCGAATGTCCATCAAAGACAGAAAAATATATATTCTCATTTTTCTTCCCTTTTTTATTTTTTATTTTTTCTCATTCTCAGTTCTTCTCTTGGTATTGCACCTACAATCTTCCCTGCTTCTTCAACTGATTTTTTATTATATCCTCTCTGTGTAAATTTATTTACTAACTTCTTTTTATTCTTTTCAAATTCCTCTTGCGTACTGCAAATTCTCTTCGCTCTTACCATCTGGCCTTTAGGTATACCCTTAAACACTTGTGGTGCATGTCCACTACTTCTATGCAACAGGTTATTACGATCTGTTTCTTTGGAAAACAGAGAGGTATCAATTTTATCATCATTTTTCATAACCCGTACATCCAAGTAGTGTATTTCCTGAATTCTACTCTCACATGTAAACTCGATCAATCGGTGACAGTTATTGAGGTAACGGACATATTCTTCCAATTTGGGATGCGTGCCCGACCACAACATAAACACGTCGTCCACGAATCGGAGCCAAATTTTGACATGTTTGCTTAGTGGACTTGATGGAACATATTGATTTTCAAATTTATTCATGAAAATATTTGCTACACTGGGGGCCACTGGGGACCCCATTGATGTTCCTTGTTGCTGTATAAAAAAAATCCTCTCTTGGATTACTAAGTTAAATGTGATGTCCCCAAATGGTATCAATGAATATTGCAATTTTAATGTATTCTTATAAATACCGTTCTGATGTATTTTTTCGTGGATGTACCATATACCGTTATATTGATTTTATAATTATTTTAACTTTTAGATATGAACTCTCGCGAGACTGAGGTCTATATAATGTGGTGGTGGGGTATTAATGTCAGGCTTGAGAAAGGGAGTGATCCTGAAATGTCACCAATCAAGCTCACCAACGCTGGTCTCAGAAGAAAGCAAGGTTCACAGCATTGAGGGACATGTTCACATGGATCTCCGGCTGGGGCCAAAAAGGTCTGTTGTAATGCTGTCACCGCGTATGGGTGATTTTGCATTGTGACCAAGTACACTATTCCTGTATGAAATAATCTTTGTATGAAGAAGAGGACCAATAGACAGGGTCTGTCCAATTCAGATAAACTGGAAATGCTACTAGGTATTCTCTGTGACCTTTGTGAATAGTGGTGGATCAAGTGTTATCTCTCTACTGGTGTCATCGTTCACTGGACTTCTGTCTGTGCCTAAAAGAAAGGCATCACTTAGAAATGATCTGTACAGAACAGGAAGTCTTTGCTTAATTTTAGGACTAGTAGTCAGAATGAAAAAAATGTCAAAATGTCCTGAATATTATAAAATATAGATAACAAAATGGAAAATTATTTTTAAAAAAAGCAACACCTAAAATTCTTATATGAGCACTGTCACTTTATTTATTTTTTGGACATATTATGGAGACTTGTCAAAACTATTGATCGTCGGTGTCTGAGTGCTAGCTAAGCGGGGCAAAGAACACTAAGCGGGACAAAATAACAAAATAAGCCTATGGGATTGACTTGGTCAGCTGTGCTTTCTTTCCACTCTTTCTTACAATTGGTTGGGGTCTGAATATTCAGGCCCCGTCGATGTATACTTTAGACATGTCTCTTCAATATGTGAAAAGTTTTATGAAGTAACAGGTACAATTTAAAAAATATGGCTAACATAAAAACCTGACTCAAACAGTAGGTCATTTTCCCCTTTCCCCTTCAGGAATATGTTTTTATTCATAAAAGGTCTTGTCTAAAATTATTTAAGGCTCAGATTTTTATACTGAATTCATTTGGAGGTTGGTCTGGGGTTTTACCTAATTTTTCAGGCTGGTATTTGGTATTGATTTGTGTTTATACAACAAGATGGGAATTCTTAAGGGGGAGTTTTCATGTCAGTCTGGGCCAAAATGAAAAGAAGTGTAAAGCCCGCAGGGCTGCGTTTGTGCGAGGGGCGCAAGTAATTAATCGCTCCTTGCACTTCCAGGTGGGGCTTATTGGGAACAGGTGGGGGCGTGTGTATATGACTTCCCCCTCTCCTACAGGGGTAGAGCACGTGTCATTTGTGGAATCTCTGCTTCCTGTGGCAGTCTGGTGTTTGAATCTCCCGCAAAAATCTTCAGAGCTGCTGCTCATGGTGCCGAGGCCTCGCTGTTCATGAGTCTGGGGGGTGCAGGCGCGGCATCCCTGGCAGCTCCGCTGGCTGTCTAATCTGGGGATGCTTTGTCTCACTCTGATAATAAGGTAATATAGGGCAGGTATGGTGCTGGCTGGCTCTTCCTGCACCGGTAGTGGAGTCCAGGAGCAGCAAGCAGGTGAGTTAAATCGGTGCTAGGGGTGGCACGGCCTCAGCATCTCGCGCAGCCCGCTAGTTGCCTCATGATGGCATGTTGACCGCCCGCCACCCGCACAGCTACAATTGCCTATGTCCTTGGGACAAGTTGCGGCAGCTGCCCAGTTCTCTGCATGGCTGCTCGTTAGGCGGTCCTGTCAGCTTGTCTGCTATCGTTAATGTAGAGTATAGTGCAATGCTCTGCAGAGGGTTGTTTCAATATAACGTTTGCTGTATACAGTGTCGTGCAATGCTCTGCAAAGAGTCATTTCAATATAAATTTTGCTGTGTGCTGCAGTGCTCTGCGGGGTATACGGTGCCCTTACAGTATGCGGTAAAGTGTAATGCTATGCAAGGGTCTCGTTACAATATAACAGTATAGTGCAGTGCTCTGCAGATGGTCTCGTTACAATATAGTATACGTGTCATATAGTTATGGTGCAATGCTCTGCAGATGGTCTCGTTACAATATAGTATACATGATATACAGCTATGGTGCTATGCTCTGCAGATGATCTTGTTACAATACAATATATACTATATACAGTATAATGCAATACTCTGCAGATGGTCTATTACAAACAAACTTTATACAGTGCAATGCTCTGCAGATGGGATGGTTTCAATATAACATACTATATAGGGTATAGTGCAATGCTCTGCAGAGGGTCGTTACAGTTAGCATGTGTAGTGTGGTGCAGGGCTCTGCGAAGGGTCTTGTTGCAATACAGGGTGGCTTGTGATGTGTTGGGTATGGTGCAATACTCTGCAGAGGATCTTGTTGCAGGGTAGCATATGTTGTGTGGTGATGCAGTGCTCTGCAGAGTGTCTTGTTTCAATATAACATATTGTATACAGTAGGGTGCAATGCTCTGTAGAGATATAACATAGGCTATATCTAATTAAATCATAGTATACATAGTGTAATACTCGATGTTTGCACGATCATGGTATCCATACGGTTCATACGCTTGGGTTATAATGGGCATACACGCATTACTGGTACAAGGTGCACACGAGTAGAGCATCTTCACGGTTTGATAACCCCATGAGTTTCTTATCACCTGTACTCTCATGGTTAATTCATACGCTTATGGCACACTGCTCATATGCGCATAGTATGTATACAGTCTCATGAGCTAATATCATTATACGGTACATATACTCACTGATTATATATTCACAGCATTTATACTGTGCAGATTCGTTTATGCTGTTCACCTCATGGTTATTCTCTCACTCGCTGGTGTCCACACGATCCACAAACTTGGCATTTATGCTGTTCATATATTCTTGGCATGTTCATGGCCTTACGTTCTTTCTATCCATGTTACGTTCATGACAGTCAAACACCAGTCATGGTTTTGTGGTTCACACGTTCACCACATTCATACACGCAAGGTTCATACGGTTCATACGCTCATGGCAGTTATATTGGTTACACGGTCATGGTTTTGTTGTTCACATGTTCACAGCATTCATACACGCAGGTTCATACGGTTCTCACACATAGTGTCATGCTGTTTCGTGCCCTGCTTACCTCGGATACATAGAAGGTGTGTAGTGTAATGGTTACTCTGTGTATAGGGCGCTAGCTGGGTGGGTGGCTCAGTACAGGTAGCTCCTGGCCGGAACCTAGCTCCGCAATTGGGTAGCAGCTGCTGGCATGTAAAAAAAAAAAAAAAAATACATAAAAATATTTTTATTTTTAAATAAAAAACATATAAAAAAAAAAAAAAAATATATATATATATATATATATATATATATAGATAAATACACTTCTGCAGGTTAGTCTAGGGTCCAGGCATGGCCGATTGTTACTGACACATCTTCAGAGCAATACCATGCTATCATGCGACTGTCCAGGGTTCAGGCATGGCCGATTGTTACTGACACGTCTTCAGAGCAATACCATGCTATCATGCGACTGTCTACCGACACGTCTGCAGGTTAGTCTAGGGTCCAGGCATGGACGGTTGTTACTGACACGTCTTCAGAGCAATACCATGCTATCATGCGACTGTCTAGGGTTCAGACATGACCGATTGTTATTGACACGTCTCCGGAGCAATACCATGCTATCAGACGACTGTCTACCGACACGTCTGCAGGTTAGTCTAGGGTCCAGGCATGGCCGATTGTTACTGACACGTCTTCAGAGCAATACCATGCTATCATGCGACTGTCTACCGACACGTCTGCAGGTTAGTCTAGGGTCCAGGCATGGCCAGTTGTTACTGACACATCTTCAGAGCAATACCATGCTATCAGGCGACTGTCTACCGACACGTCTGCAGGTTAGTCTAGGGTCCAGGCATGGCCAATTGTTACTGACACGTCTTCAGAGCAATACCATGCTATCATGCGACTGTCTAGGGTTCAGGCATGGCCGATTGTTACTGACATGTCTTCAGGGCAATACCACTCTATTACCGACTACTGACACGTCTTCAGAGCAACCGTTACGCACGACCGACTACTGACATGTCTTCAGAGCAGTCTAGGTACCTCCACACTCCCAATTGTTACTGACACGTCTTCAGAGCAATACCACACTATCACGGACTACTGACACGTCTTCAGAGCGGTCTAGGCATGTTTCATAGTTAGTGGTTACTGACACGTCCTCAGAGCAATTTCACGGTGTGTTTGTCCTTTGACTCCTCTTCAGGTTGGTCCAGGTCAGATTCACAGACACGGTTGCTTCTGTCCAGTCCTCAGAGCAGTAGCGTGCGTGGTGGCCTACTCTCGCTCTCATACACCGGGTATGCACCTAGTGTAGGGAGCTCATACGTTGTTTCCTTGTTAATTCCGTTTTGTCTCTTTGTTTAGTTGCTTCAGTGGTCCAGGTGTTTCAGCAGCGCAGCCGCTTCTGGCAGCAGTACTTGCAGTGCAGGTGCGATATACAGTATAGTGTCCCTCAGACATTCTGCCCTCGGAGATTCTCAGCTCCTCGCTTTTTTAGAGTCAGGGTCCCCTAGGATAAGGGTCACCCCGTTGTCAGGGCCCGTCACTGGGTCTAGTTTGTTCTTTCACGGTGCCATGCAGGTGGGGCTTGGGGGGGGGGGGGGAAGGGAACGAGGCCAGTACAGCAACTCACTCTCAAAAAATAAATAAATAAAATAATTTTGTAACTGACACAGCTTCAGAGCCACACGCAAGCTTCATACAGGTTCTTGTCAGGAATACTCATGATGTTGCCCTGCTGCCTGACTCCGCTTCAGGTTAAAGGGGTAATGTCAGTTGCTACTGACTCATTTTCAGAGCAATTTTGTTGTTGGTTATATTTATGATGACCTGACACGTTTTTAGGTCAGATACAACCTCATCTGTTGTATTTCTCGATTACGTTATCATTTTGTTATAGTACACAGGTTCAACTATCTGGCATAGTTGCATGTTCTTTTTAAGGAGGGCTAGCATTTAGTTGCAGATATATTGTGTATTTAATACGCAGTTACATGACTCATTTCTTTAGGATCCGGGATTGAATCGTGGTTGCTGCTGTCTCAGGTACGTTGCTCACGCTTGTCTGCAATGGGTCACCTCACACTTGTCACCTCTTGTCTGCAATGGGTCATCACTCCCAAGTCCAGTTCGGTCAGTACATTGGATAGGTAGGTATGTCTGTTACAGTCTCAATCAGGTAAGGTGCCTTCGTGAACCTTGTCAGCTGACATGACCCACACGGTCTATCAGGTAGATAGATATTTCTTGTCATTTACCTGTCAGTTTAGTTTTAAATAGCAGGGGATTGGTGCTTGTCAGACCTGCCATGAAGTTAGCCTTTTCGTGTCCATTTGAAGTAATGTCACAAGTAGGGATGGTAATAGGTATAGTTCAGTTAGTATATTTGGCAGGGCATGTTCTTATTTTCAGGTCGTTACTTTACAGATGGAAGTTACTACCACAGTTTCCAAGGTATGGTTACCACCTCTAGTAGTTACTAGTTGGTCAAGGCTACTCTTTCAGTACACTAGGTATAGTCTACTTCGGGTATGTGAAGATCAATGCTGGGTGTAGGATGTGTTATTTCAGGAATTGTATTTATCCTAGCATGGTTGCTTTTTACCCTCTATAGGCGTGCCCTCATTGCGCGGTTATGGCACAGCTCAGACCGCTATGCTAGGGTAAGATCTTTTATAGGTATATAGGTAATCTTTCCTGTCACTAGTACATGTATGGAGCCTGAGCACAACCAAATGGGGAGATTTATCAAATCCTATCCAGAGGAAAAATTGTTGAGTTGTCCATAGAAACCAATCAGCTCACTTCCTTAATTTATCAGAGGCCTTTTCAGAAGCAAAATAAACAATCTGATTGGTTGTTATGGGCAACTCAGCAACTCTTCCTCTAGACAGGTCTTTACCGCTTAAGGACACAGGGCGTACCTGTACGCCCTGCGCCCGATCCCGTGCTATAACGCGGGGTCATGCGCTGACGGGCGATGGTGGGTCATCCCAGGAGCCTAGCAATGGTCAGTACCCGTGGCTAATACCGGACATCACTGATCTCGGTGATGTCTGGTATTAACCCCTTAGACGCGGCAATCAAAGTTGATTGCCGCATCTAAAATGTTAAAAAATACTTCTCAGCAGCTCAGTGGAGCTGAGAGGACAGAAGGAGGATCCCTACCTTCCACCTCGTTATCCGATTGGCGATCTACTGCTCCATGCCTGAGATCCAGGCTGGAGCAGCAGAGCACCGATAACACTGATCAATTCTATGCTATGACATAGCATTGATCAGTGTATGCAATCAGAAGATTGCATGTTATAGTCCCCTATGGGGGTTATAGAATTGTAAAAGAAAAAAAGTGGAAAAAAAGTTAATAAATGTGATTTAACCCCTTCCCTAATAAAAGTTTGAATCACCCCCCTTTTCCCATTAAAAAAAAAATGTAAACAAAAATAAACATAAACATATGTGGTATTCCTGTGTGTGTAAATGTCCGAACTATAAAAATATAATGCTAATTAAACCACACGGTCAATGGCATGCTCGTAAAAAAAATAATAATTCAAAGTCCAAAATTGCGTATTTTTGGTCACTTTGTGTCCCTTAAAAAAATGTATAAAAAGCGATCAGAACTTCCGGTTCCATCGCAGGCATGTGAGGAGCAGGGAGACGTAGCTCCCCACACCCCGAGTCCCACATCTGCACCGAAGACCAGCTGCAGCCACCCATGCTCATCCATCAGCATATCTGAGGACCCCAGGAGCCGGCGCAGCTCCACCGAGGCCCCGGTAGTCACCCACAAGTTCACGCGGCGCTCCATTACAGCGCAGCTCCTGCGCATCTCCTCGCGGGGGCTGCCATCTTCCTATGCCCCAGATGAATCCCGCCTCACACCGCTCTACCTGAAGGACATCTGCTGCACAAAGCGGTGAGTCAGACGGGGGCAGCTCAGGATGACTGTGCTTGAAGGTCCCACGTTAAATAAGGGGCTGCCTCCATTTTCCCGCTCTGGCAACACTACACTCAGTGGAGGGGTGAGGCTGGAGCTGCACCTCTCACTATCGCAGCTGCTGCATCCCCCTGCTCTCAGCACCACAGCTACAGTGTGCAGCTTCATCCCACTACCTGCTCTGCTATCTGGGTGGCCGGCGGCAGACCTTTTTCTGCCTCATTAGTGGACATTCCCTCTTCTACAGATGGAGAAATTCCTCAACAAGGGTCCGCACCAACAAGGCCCCACAGCTGCGGCACCAATTTCTACTATTGAACAGGCGCCGATCCCCGCAATGGCCCAGCAGTCCACTCAGGCTGCTATGGAAGTTTCCGGAAGCCAACTACTGTTCATGCCTGAGAAAAGATCACTACCTATGCTTACTCAGTTTCCACAGCACTCGATAACTGCAGCGGCGGACATATCGCTAACCGCACCCATGGACCTGCAATCCATACACTCTACGGTGACGCGTATCCAGTCTGAACTTGGGTCACATGCTGGTTGCATAAATGAGGTGGAAAAAATTATTATTGCACTGGAGGATGAGAATAGTGGACTGGCTACCAGACTGTGGCAGATGGAAACTGATTTGTGTTATGTTAGCGAGAAATTGGAAGACTTGGAGAACCGCTTCTGCCGCAATAACCTGTGTTTGGTGGAGATTAGCGAATTCCTTCCTCTTTCTGACCTCCAAGCGTTCTGTGAGAGTGACCAACCCAAAGCATTCGGTCTCCAGCACAAATGTCGAGTGTAGAGAGCACATCGCCTGGGATGGGTGCCTGCTGATGACTTTCACTCCAGCTCCACAGCCAGACCAAGACAAGTTATCTTCAAGTTGCTTGACTATAATGACAAGGTGGAGCTTCTTAAGGCTTTCTGCCGTTGCAACTCTCCGCTAACTTTCCACAACAAAAACTTTTGCTCTTTGAAGACTTCTCAGCTGAAATTGCCAAGCAGAGGAGAGCTTATGGTAAAATATGCACAGAAATGTACAAGGCCAAGAAAAGCTTCCAATTGCAATATCCGGCTACCCTGAAAGTGTTTCACTTAGATGGGACCTTCATCGCCAGCAGCGGCGGAGACGGCTCTTCAAGAGCTACTGGCGGAACCAGGTTGCCCTCCTCGCCCCCCGCTCCCCTCCTCGTCGTTCTCTATATTTCACCTAGGGAACGAGGTGAAGCCTCCTCTCGGCTCTCTCAGCACAGAGAAAGTCATCTGGACTCTGCTGAAAACACCAGAAAACTGAGGAAGGCGGGGTGATGCAGTGGAACCATTAGTAGCAGATCTACCTCCCCAGATTGAGTATCATATTGTGACTGTTGGCTTTTCTTTTTAGTACCTGGGGGGACACAGGCGTTCTTCAGTATTTAGCATTGGTTATTGTTGCCCCTGGGATGCTTTTCCTGCAGATTGGGGTGTCACAGTAATGACCCAGTAAACAGGTCCGCGGGGTGGGGGATCTGATCTCCACATTTGTCTGAAAAAATTGAAGTCCATTACACGACTGGCGGATGCCCCTATTCCATGCTGGGCGCTGCTTTGTGTTCTAGTATTTTATTTAGTTTTGGATTTTTCTTTGGTTTCATTTCTGTTTTCTGGGATTATCCTTTCTCTTCTTTCATACCCGACCCAGGTGTCTAATTCTCACTGCGTTTTCCT
Source organism: Hyla sarda (assembly GCF_029499605.1). Classification (NCBI taxonomy): domain Eukaryota; kingdom Metazoa; phylum Chordata; class Amphibia; order Anura; family Hylidae; genus Hyla; species Hyla sarda. The sequence continues at coordinate 176,203,839 of NC_079193.1, read as the reverse complement.
CAGCGGTTGGCATCCTTTACTTAGGGCCTCTCCTCCCAGCCTCCCCTCCACCGGCTTTCATCTCTGCCTTTCTTGTCTGTCCTGTCCTCCTCCGTATGCACCCTGGTCTTGCCCTTACTTTTCTTCCCCTTCTCTTTTTTCTCACTAGGGATTGTTGCGCAGTATATGTAAGGTAATTTTTTTTGGACCGTTAAGGGACTGAGGTCCCTTCAAAAGAGGATGAAAATTCTGCGCTTTCTGAAACATTTGTGTCCAGATGTGGTTCTCCTTTAAGAGACCCACCTTGTGGAGGCGGACTCTTTGAGAATGCAGAAACTTTGGGTGGGTAAGGTCTTGGGCTCACCGAGATTCGGATGGTGCATACAGCAAATTAATAATTGAGCTACATCGTACTCAGTGACAATTCTACATAAGGAGAGAAAGACACCCTGACTTTTTAATCTAGTGTTTGAAGTAATAAAGTTATACCTTTTTAATATATGGGAAATTAGGGAATTAGTGGATCACTGCGGTGATCTTTTGGTGAATAACCATTATGGGGTGGAGGCAAGTGCGAAAGCTTTATGGTTTTCCTTTCCTCCTCTCCGAGTGAATGCCTTTGCTTGATCATCCAGAATTTCCACAGGGATGATCCTCCTCCTGGTTGCGCCACTGGGGTACTAGGGGAGTGATGACTGTAGGGTCACTGATACACGCGGAGGAACACAGGTGGCTCACAACTAGTGTTGCTCGCGAATATTCGCAATGCATATTTTATTAGCTAATATCGCATATTCGCGAATGCGCAAATATTCGCGAATATAGCACTATATATTTGCAATTACGAATATTAGGTTTTTTTTTCCCCCCAGTACACATCACAGTGATCATCCCTCTCTGCTTTCAGCTTGTGTGGTGTAAAGAAGGCCCTAATACTACTGTGTGAGACTGGCGTTAGATTTTAGGATATGTAAACATTTGCATATGCTAATTTCCGCATATGCAAATTTTGGCTTATGCTAATTTTCACATATTCTAATTTTCGCATATGCGATTTTTCGTTTATGCCAAGTTTTACATATGCAAATTTAAAACGTGAATATTACGAATATGCGAATTTAGCGAAAATATTTAGCGAATATATGACGAATATTCGTCCATATATTCGCAAAATACCGCAAATTCGAATATGGCCTATGCCGCTCAACACTACTCACAACAGGAGAAATGCTCACCTCCTTTCAGCTCCCATGCTCTCATGTTCTACTTGCCACCAGGTATATACATTCTGCACATCCAGACTTGGGGATCTCTCGATGAGTCGTCCATGCATGCCCTAGACAATATAGTGGGGATGAGCCGAGAAGAACGACAATATCTATGCTCTACCTTGCTTTTAGTGCATGCTTTTTCCAAGGTGGCCTCGGAGAAACTTTTCCGCACTTTGGAGCGATGGACTGGGGACGACAGCATTACAGCCACAATTCTAGCAGGCTAGGGGGCAGTTCATAAGCATGTCATAAATGAGAGGTGGCGGGAGACTTAATTCAAAATGGTGCATTTAGCTATTTATGGCTTTAATATACTCGCTTCATCTTCCTTTCCGGATAGGATCACGAAATGCCCGAAATGCCAGACACTACTCACAAATCTTTACCATGGGGTGTGGGACTGCTCATTCACTGCTGACTATTGGTGGATGATAGTTTCCTATGTCTGGTATCATTGAAAGGTGTGACTCCCTTTTACACCTCAAACCTTGCTGTGCCACCAGTTGCGCCCGATGCAGGGGGGTGAAAGGGGCCCCCAATTCCTATATGTTGTGCTCCAAGTTGCTCTGAAATGTCTAGTTAATACTAGGTTGGAAGCGAATACTCCAGGTTTGCCTATGCTCATATCTCAATAAAAATTCTTCCTGGAGGTTGACATTCTGGATGCAGAGAGGCACAGGAATTCGGGCACGAAGAGATTTTTTAAAGAAATGGCGTTCATTTATTGTGTCTCACTTTGACTCACAGGGGATAGCCGATATTGTTCGTCCTTTCCAAAATACCACCTGGTATAATGTCGAGGCGCTTAGGGTACTCTTGGTGCTTTGCATTTACCGGATACTTGTTCCGCCCTGAACCCAATTTTTTTTTCTTGCTGTTCTTTTCGGCTGTCCCTTGGGACTCGGGGAGGTTTCTGTCACGTATATGTACTATGCACCTCATTGATTGATATTTATTTGGGAGAGGGGAGGAGAATGGAAAGGTTAACAACTATGTAAGGTTGGGTGAGGCCCCTGGACGACTAGTGCTAGTTATTGGATCAGGAGCCGCATGGTCCACCTAGTCAGAGGGAAGTTACATGGTATTTTTTGTTCTTATGCCTGCCTGGGCATTACAAGATTGTTTATATTGCTGCTCGGCTGATGCTCACATTTTGCTCAGCTGACATATGTCATTCCCTGTATTTCTCTTATCTGATACTATGATAGAATGCTTTCCATTTACTTGGTTTTGTATTGTATTGTATTGTATTTTAAAAAAAATGTTCAATAAAAATATACTTGAAAAAAAAGTGATCAAAAAGTCCTATCAAAACAAAAATGGTACTGATAAAAAGTTCAGATCACGGCGCAAAAAATTAGCCCTCATATTGCTCTGTATGCAGAAAAATAAAAAAAAGTTATAGGGGTCAGAAGTGGACATTTTTAAACATACTAATTTTCATGCAAACAGTTATAATTTTCACCAGAAGTAAAACAAAATCAAACCTATATAAGTTTGGTATAATTTTAATCGTACAGGCCTACAAAATAAAGATAACTCATTTTTACCAAAAAGTGCACTGCAAAGAAACGGAAGCCCCCAAAGGTTACAAAATTGCATTTTTTTTTTTTTCTCATTTTGTCCCACAAATATTTTTTGGGGGTATTACCGTAGATTTTTTGATAAAATGACTGATTTCATTACAAAGTACGATTGGTGGCGCAAAAAATAAGCCATCATATGGGTCTGTAGGTGCAAAATTTAAAGAGTTATGATTTTTAAAAGGTGAGGAGGAAAAAACAAAAGTGCAAAAACCGGAGAAACCCTCAGTCCTTAAAGGGTTAATAGATCTCCCCCACAGAGAACATAGACAATCACCTGTAAGTGACTGGAATTAACTGTACTGTAATTGCTTTTATCATTTGTAGATCACCTGTGTATAACTGGTATTTTAGACAGGATCAAGATTTGCATTACCATACACTAATGCCCACAAATATGTTAAAGGGGTAGTCCGGCGCTAAGTATAGAGGACAAGATGCCTGATCGCAGGGGTCCCGCCACTGGGGACCCCTGTGATCTTTCACGCAGCACCCCATTACCATCATCCCCAGGAACATGACTGCCGATCATGGGGCTGGAGTGACGGCTCCGCCCACGTGTGAAATCACACTCCGCCCATTCAATGCAAGCCTATGGGAGGGGGCGTGACAGCTGTCATGCCCCCTCCCAAAGACTTGCATTGAGGGGGCGGAGCGTGATGGCACACGGGGGCGGAGCCATGACATCACAATACTCGGGCCCTGTGATCGGCAGTCATCAGACCCGGAGTGAACATGCTCCTGGGGCTGATGGTAAAGGGGTGCTGCGTGAAAGTTCACGGGGGTCCCCAGCGGCAGGACCCCCTGCGATCAGGGATAAGATGTATTAGCGCCAGAGTACTCCTTTAACACAATAGCTCTGCCTAATCTTCTTAAAGGGTTACTCCAGTGGAAAACATTTTTTATTTTTCAAATCAACTGGTACCAGAACATTTTATAAATTTGTAAATTACTTCTATTAAAAAAAATCTTAATCCTATTAGTATATGTCCACTGCTGTATGCTCCAGAAATAGTTGTATAGTTCTTTTCTGTCTGACCACAGTGCTTTCTGCTGATACCTCTGTCTGTGTCAGGAACTGTCCTTAACAGGAAAGGTTTGCTATAGGGAGTTGCTTCTACTCTGGACAGTTCCTGACATGGACAGAGGTGTCAACAGAGAGCTCTGTGGTCAGACTGAAAAGAACAACTCAACTTTCTCTGGAGCATACAGCAGCTGAAAAGTACTGAAAGGGTTAGGATTTTTTAATTGAAGTAATATACAAATCTGTTTAATTTTCTGGAGCCAGTTGATAGAAAAAAAGTATTTTTCACTGGAGCACCCCTTTAGGTTGCTTACATTGTTAGCATTAGCATTGTTAGCCACACCTAAGATTTAAGCTCTGCCTATGCTGCCTCAGTTGCTAGGGCCTAGATTCTTCTTTATTGGGGACTACACACCTGCCTATATTTATTTAGAATCAGAACAGAAAATACATTTGTAAGAAGTTATTGAGTGCCAGGGAACATAAACAACCATAGAATGTGTTCAGTTTTTTACTATATTAGGGGTTTTATATCAGTCTTAAGAATTGTGTAATCTTAATTTTTAGATACCTCAAGCACATCATTAATCATTTAGACATCTTGGGGGCTATAAATAGTAGTTTATTTTCAGTTATTTGCTCTATGAACAGGAATAATTCTAAGCCACATTCTTCAGGGAATGTGAAGATAACAATAAAAAATTAAACACATACATGATACAATGAACCTTTAACAGAGAGCACTGCATGCATTCATACACAGCAGAGGATATAGTGATGTAAAGTCAAATTGGTGTAATTATAAAGATAACAAATAACAATATTAGTTATAAAAGTTTGTGTTAGGAGTCACAGCAGGTGGTGGATCCTCTGGGCCTGTATGGATGGAGACGTGAGCCGTGCCATGGAGCGGAGTCTAAGGTGCCGCTGGTTTTCACCACAGCCTGCTGCAAAGCAGGATGGTCTTGCTGCAGCAGACGGCACCCAGGTCGCTACCCCTGGCACGACTCATCCACACAGGTAGCTGGGGGGTGGCATGGCAAAGAAGGTGACAGGCAATATGGCAGAAAGACAGGGCAGGAACACAGGTACAGGATAGGACGGGAACAAGGGACAGGTGTACAGTAGCTGAGACACAGGACTTCACAATGGCAATGGGACTTCACAATGGCATAGACTACCAAAGATCCGGCAGGGAAACCAGGGAGGAGCAGATACTTATGGACCAGGGGACAGGTGCAGGCACATTAATTAATTGGGTACTGACCTTTTAAGAGTAAGAGCTCTGCAGTGCATGCCCTAGAAGGCAGAGGCACGCACGCCGGGGATGAAGGGACACCACGAAGCAGACACTGAGCAGGGTGAGTGATGGGCTGAGACTCGCATGGGGGCGCGCCCCGCGATGAAAGCGCTCACGGCCGGCAAGTCCAGACGGAGCACAGGCGTAACAGTTTGTTTCAGCCTCTGACTACAAGCATTGATTGACAGATGATATTGTCAGTATATTGGCTAGAACATCGAGGACATGTTGAGTTTGATAGAGGAATTGGGCACCAGGCACATTTACAAAATAATTCTTTGTTCAAATGAATGTATTTTATTCAATTTAGGACCACACATTCAATGACTGTGTAGTTCCCTTTGTTAAATAAAATGAAAGCACCTGCATGGTCCTGTAATTTTAGTTCCTCAGTGATAAAAAAAAAACATCCTATTTTAAAGAGGAATTATTCTTGATGTGCCTGGTGCTAGATCCCTGCAATGTTTCCTTTATCCTTCACATAAAGTCTTCTGAACCTGAGTAAAGCTCCTTCCAACATGGTACAAGGGGGCGGCAAAATTAGCTTTCGCCTAGGGTGGCAAAAATCCTTGCACCAGCCCTTGGTACACTGCTCCCAGAACTTTATCTATTCTAGTGCTTTTCTCTTTTTTTTCCCTTTACTTCTCACGTTTAGCTTAACTAAGTGTATGTTTTATAGTTATCTACTATCTAGGATGCTCCTTTTCAGAATGTAGTGATATATATTTATTTGGACACTTAAGAAGCTATGGCACTGCCTATCAACACCTCAAAATGCCAGTGTTAAAATCAATTATTCAGTATACATTAGAAGACCAAGTGTTCGGCTGCAATTCAATGGCATAAAATCTATGCATTTCTAAATGCTTTCTGCATTTACATAAAATATTGTGACAGTAGTAGATAGCAATCTCAGGAAAGAACCTCATTATATTCAATTTACAGCTGATGGAGGATCTTGTATTGTCCAGAATATATAGTAGTGTGATTGTGGGGCTCTCATTGTTTGTGAAGCAATTGTTTCCTAAGTAATGGGCCAACCACCTACCCTGGTTCTATAAAGATATTTTTTCTCATGTAGTATGAATACAGCAAATGTATTTATTTTATTTAGTGACATTTCTCTGGAGGAGCTCAGGATTGCTGTCAGGGGGTAATCGTGAATTGAACTTCTCAGCTAGGGTATTTTTGTATGCAAAATTTTTGTTGTGTCCAGTGGGATGCCTATATATGCCTCTGACATATAGCTATAACAAATGCAACTTATGGTTTTAAAAATGTTATTTACAGTTACTGCATTAAAAATGCCCATTTTTCATGCAAAAGTGGCTGAAAACATTTCTGTTTTTGTTTTCTGCGATTTGGAAGAATTCTTGGTAAAATATAAATAAAAATTATAAGAATTTCTGTCTTAATTAATAATACGTAGAGCAGCAAGTTGTAAGTAAAAACAAGACAAAATTTTTACTGATACTTAGAAGCAAAACAATGCCAAAAAAGGATTAAAGGGATATGTCACATCCAACAATGTCCGAACTATAAAATAAATGTCCAAACTATAAAAAATATAAGGTTAATTAAACCGCATGGTCAATGGTGTGCACGTTAAAAAAAATTCCAAAGTCCAAAATTGCATATTTTTGGTCACTTTGTATACCCTAAAAAAAATGTATAAAAAGGGATCAAAAAGTCAGATCAAAACAATAAGGCTAAGTTTCTATTGGTTTTTTTTTCTGGCACTTTTTGGATATCTGCCACTGCAGTTTTTAAGCCAAAGTCAGAAGTGGATCCATAAGGGAGGAGATGTGTAAGTCCTTCCTTTATATGTTCTATTCCTTTTAAATACACTTCTGGCTTTGGCTCAAAAACTGCAGTGGCAGTATTACAAAAACTGCCAGAAAAAAAAACAAGTGGAAACTTAGCCTTATGGTACCAATAAAAACTTCAGATCACAGTGCAAAAAATAATCCCTCATACCACCCCGTATACAGAAAAATAAAAAAGCTATAGGGGTCAGAAAAACACTATTTTAAACCTACCAATTGGTGCATGTAGCTATATTTTTTTTTAAGTAGTAAAATAAAGACAACCTATATAAATTGGGTATCATTGTAACCGCATGGACCTACAGAATAAATATATGGTGTCATTTTTACCAAAAAAGTGCACTGCATAGAATCAGAAGCCCCCAAAATGGCGTGTTTTTTTTTTCAATTTTGCCCCCAAAAATACTTTTTTTGGCTGGGTCCCCTGTAAATTTTGTGGTGAAATGATTGATGTCATTATGAAGTACAATTGGTGGCACAAAAAATAAGCCCCCAAATGAGTCTGTAGGTGCAAAATTTTAAGCGTTATGATTTTTAGAAGGTGATGAGGAAAAAATTATAGTGCAAAAATGGAAAAACCATGGTCCTAAAGGGGTTAAGCAAATGGTGAGTAATATAAATATTTTGAACAGTAAAGTAAGTGATTTAATATAATGAAGAAGAAAGTAATTAGATTGGTGAGGGCATTTTTTTTATCTCTACTATTCTTATTACTACTTACTATTGCTGAGTTTTAGAAAGGCTTTTTTGCGTTTCAGCACAATTGTGTTGCAATGCACAAAGTGAGGCCTGTAAAGACATATTTTGATAAGTTTGGTGAATCAAACTCAAGTTCCCTCTGAGTGCCTTGCACTCAACTCAATCACTAGTCTTTGGGCTGAATTGAAACACTAACCTCAGGCTATACTTTATTTTCTAACATCAGTGACTTCACAAAAGTTCTCTTGGCTGAATGGACTAAGATTCTTACAGACACACTCCAAAATATTGTAGAAAAGTGGGTCCAATTATGGATTAAACCCCGGAATTTTCAAATGGGATGCCCAATAAATATAGCAGTGTGATAGTCTGGTGTCCACATACTCTTGCCATATGCGGTACCTGTAAATCCCCTGTTGTTTGGCCTAATTGGATGGAGTGATTAGGTAAATTAAAGGGGTATTCCAGGAATTATTTTTTATTTGACTATGCCACAGGGGCTGTAATATTGGTGTAGTTCATAATATAGTGTCTGTACCTGTGTGTGATGGTTTTCTCACAATTCTTCTGTGATTTTCACTCCAATATTTATTTTTATCAGCATACAAAATGACTGTTATCTCAAATTTTTCCCAGCTTGCAATGTGGCTGAGACCTGACTCACTAGTCAGCTGATGACAGGGAGGCTGTCTGCTTCAGTGGGTGGAGTGATCGCTTGGAGGGAGAGAGATCAATCTGCAACTAATGCAACAGCTGTAGGCACCCTGATTGAAAACCACAGGTCTTTTGAATGGATGCAGCTCATTGATGTTTCAATGGGTGGGGTGGCTGATGTGTGGGAGGGAGGAAAATGGAATTGTGGGATTTGTAGTAAAAAAAAGAAAAGTCAAACAGGAAATACAAGTTCACAAAAAGCTAACCACAGTGTTATGGTAATCTCACAACATAGCCATTTAGCCCCAAGACAAACGCAGATCCTTCCTAAGCATGTCCATTACTGTCTGGCAGGTACGTACTAAAATCACCTTATGGTAGATAACCCCTTTAACCCCTTAAGGACTCAGGGTCTTTCCGTTTTTGCACTTTCGTTTTTTCCTCCTTACCTTTTAAAAATCATAACCCTTTCAATTTTCCACCTAAAAATCCATATTATGGCTTATTTTTTGCGTCGCCAATTCTACTTTGCAGTGACATTAGTTCATTTTACCCAAAAATGCACGGCGAAACGGAAAAAAAAATCATTGTGCGACAAAATCGAAAAAAAAGCGCCATTTTGTAACTTTTGGGGGCTTCCGTTTCTACGCAGTGCATATTTCGGTAAAAATTACACCTTATCATTATTCTGTAGGTCCATACGGTTAAAATGATACCCTACTTATATAGGTTTGATTTTGTCGCACTTCTGGAAAAAATCATAATCACATGCAGGAAAATTTATACGTTTAAAAATGTCATCTTCTGACCCCTATAACTTTTTTATTTTTCCACGTACAGGGCAGTAGGAGGACTCATTTTTTGTGCCATGATCTGAAGTTTTTATCAGTATGATTTTTGTTTTGATCGGACTTTTTAATCACTTTTTATTCATTTTTTTAATGGTATAAAAAGTGACCAAAATACGCTTTTTTGGACTTTGGAATTTTTTTGCGCGTACGCCATTGACCGTGCGGTTTAATTAATTATATATTTTTATAGTTCGGACATTTACGCACGCGGCGATACCACATATGTTTATTTTTATTTTTTTTACACTGTTTTATTTTTTTTTATGGGAAAAGGGGGGTGATTCAAACTTTTATTAGGGAAGGTGTTAAATGACCTTTATTAACACTTTTTTTTTACATTTTTTTTGCAGTGTTATAGGTCCCATAGGGACCTATAACACTGCACACACTGATATTTTACACAGATCACAGGCGTGTATTAACACGCCTGTGATCAGTGTTATCGGCGCTTGACTGCTCCTGCCTGGATCTCAGGCACGGAGCAGTCATTCGTCGATCGGACACCGAGGAGGCAGGTAAGGGCCCTCCCGGTGTCCGATCAGCTGTTCGGGACGCCGCGATTTCACCGCGGCGGTCCCGAACAGCCCGACTGCACAGCTGGGATACTTTCAGTTTCACTTTAGAAGCGGCGGTCAGCTTTGACCGCCGCTTCTAAAGGGTTAATACCGCACATCGCCGCGATCGGCAATGTGTGGTATTAGCCGCGGGTCCCGGCCGTTGATGAGCGCCGGGACCGAAGCGATATGATGCAGGATCGCGGCGCGATCCCGCTTCATATCGCGGGAGCCAGCGCAGGACGTAAATATACGTCCTGCGTCGTTAAGGGGTTAATTACAGTCGGTTTTGAATAGTTCTAATTTCTAGGATCATAGAGAGGGGACCACTTCAAATTGCTGTGTGTAGATATTTTTCTAGTGAAAATACAGTAAATATTATGTTAGACTTTCATGGAGCTACTTAAAAGTAAAAATGTTCCTTCTATTCTTTGATCTAATATGACATTTATATCTTATGGTTCTGTGATAATCCCTTGAAATAAATGAAAGATTTCTGGATTAACTTGTTATTGTGTAAATGTAAAGTTTATATTTAGTTTTCTCACGTTAGCCTGGTGTGTATTACTCTCCGTCCAAACCTCTCATATCATTCACCAAAGTTGAAAAACTTATTCCCATATTAGGGCAGAATATTCCTGTGCTGTTGTGAATTACTGTAGATCATTGTTTTTTAACTTTTTGATTTATTATGTTTTTCGATCCAAACAAGCAAACTTTCAGGCACTGCTATTACAATTTAGCCTTCTTTTATCTAAAAGACAAAATATCTTGTTGCACTCTGATGCTTATCTGCTTGTAAGAAATACTTGAACTAAAATATTTAAAGCTTATAGAAAGTCATTTAGTTTTTTTTTTTTTTTGGGGGTGGGGGGGTTAAATTGACTTTTAGAAGATAAAAAAAATTCAGTTAAAAGTGTAACAATATTTTGGCTTTAAATGGGCGCTATCCGATCCCCAAAAAATGTTGTTACTGATGAAAATTAAAGGCCTTTTGTAATATGGTTGCTTAAATTTTTTTTGAATATTTAATAAATAAAATGGCCCCTGAAAATCCCACCACTATGGGGTCCCCATACCTGCTGGCACACTAACAAGTCCTGCAGCAGCATCAGGCTTGTCCATAAGTTATGGACAAGAGATTAATTATGTACAAGGCTGCATGAGCAGACACACCAATCACCTCCCACCATCACAAGTAGGGAAACGCCCCCTTTCCCTGAGAGGATTTCTAACACTGAGTTAATGAAAAGAGATATTTTTATATTAAATATAGGTGACAGGGGCATAAAAATTAGATGTACATGGTCAGGATTAGGTACTGAGTAAAAAAAAATATTTTTTGTGGGATTTGACTGGTACGCTTTAAGTAGACATATTTTATTCCTGATTTTTTTTTTTTGTCTGTCTTTATTTAGGGTATGTTCAGATAGGGCAGAATATTTCCACTCAAGAGTTTGGTTAAATTATTACATAATCTGCATAATTACATTCTGATTTGCTGCAGATTTGTTCCTGGGAAATAGCATCTAAAGAGCTACACAGCTGTTTTCTCTTATCCAAGCTGATATAGCTTGGATAAGAGAAATATAGATTATAATACAAGCTGGATTGTGTAAAAAAAAAAGTGAAATACACATTTCAGCAAACATTTTTGTTTTGCCCACAGATCAAGCGGTATTAAATTAATGACAGGTCATGGCAACTGGGGGCCATCTAAAATGCTTGTTAATGCATTGTTGCCATAGACAGGGTATAACAGGAGAAAATGAAAATAAAATTACACTGCAAAACATAAGTATTGCTGTGTACAGTACAAATGACTGAAGCGACTGAAGATTGCTTGTACAAGATCTCTAAAAGAATTTTAAAAAGTTTTAAAAATATAACAAAATAACTCATAATAAAATGCTGTGTTGAAAAAAAATTTTTTTCTATAAATTTACAAAAGTAGTAATCATTCTGACTACTGTTGAGCAAACCAACAGTTGTCCTATTGAATATACTTTGTGCCTGGGGGTATGTGAATAACCCCTCAGAAGTCATTATATGGGATGCAAAAAGCACCCGGGATTAAAAAGTTGTATTGAGGATATTATCAGTGGACAACATTAAGTGTCTTATATTGGTCATAATTCCTTCATTAGTGATGATATGAATAGTGGTGTACATTAAGTTTACTGTATACAAAAACGACTTGCTCTTCTATTTAACTAGACCAGGAACAAAAAGAGACCACTTGAGACTAGTTTTAATCTATTGTTTTTGTACTCACTGGATCACAATAATTTTTCTTACGTTTTAAATATCATAATACAAGTTAAATTTTATTCTATTATAGACATATAATACTGGAGTATTTTTTGGAATTCTTTTAGGGGTTCTATGTTGTAATGTGGTTGCCTCCTCATGTGGGTTAGTTCGAAAATGTACTGTGTTATCTTTACTCCATAGTCCTGGGAAAGGGAGGAAAAGAGAAGAAAAAAATGTGGGGTGGTCTCTGGCGTAGTAGGTTGTATACTCCTTCATTGAAAGAAGAGAGATGAAGGGACCCCACCATCACACCTGTGCAGTGGTACTGACCTCTAAGAACAGTGCGACGTATATAGCATGATTCTGGACTGGTGTGGGGTGGACTGTTACAGCTTTCTGCTTGGTACCCGCTTGTCCGTTGTGCCCAGGGCAGGGCGACGGAAAAGGCTATATAGGAAAGGGAAGTACAGAAAATGCGGGGGTTCTGTCTCCCAAGCGCTACTGTTAGATAGAATTGATAGGCCAATAGATACACAGGATGCTTTTTATTTCATTTGTACATAAAAGGTACAAATGGACAACGCATTTCGGCATGCTCTCACCCCTTCCTCAGGTCCACAATATAAATTTTGTGGCGTCCTTTGTGGAGGTTCCTGTGTCCTGCCGCCAGGTTGTAATATTGGTCTGTGTAGAGTGTGTTTTATTCAGGAACAGGTGGTATTATTCAATTGTTATGTAATAGTAATATGTGGTCATGGTCTGCTGGTATTATTGGGCTTTGTATAAAGCACTTTCTTTAGTAAGGGCAGGGTTACACGGGGAAGATGGGGTAGATCTGCAGCGTATGTGGACAGGTGTTGTGTTTTTGTAACCCCTTTAACCCCTTTCACATACACACTTTGGGGGAGATTCATCAAAACTTGTGCAGGGGAAAAGTTGACCAGTTGCCCAGAGCAAAAAATCAGATGGCTTCTTTCATATTTGATGAAATAAAAAAAAAGTAATCTAATTGGTTGCTATCTGCTGACTTTTCCTCAGCTCAGGTCTTGATAAATCTCCGCCATGGAGTGTGTGTAAATATGACTTTTCATTTCAGAACATATTGTTGGATAGATAATAGCTATGAGATAAATACATTGCATAGATAGATAGACAGACAGTTTTTACAATTATGAGATACATGACATAAATTTGGGAATACATGGGGATATTTATCAAAACCTGTTCAGAGGCAAAGTTGCTGAGTTCCCCATAGCAACCAATTAGATTGCTTCTTTCATTTTTGAAAAGGCCTCTGAAAAATGAAAGAAGCAATCTGATTGGTTGCTATGGGCAACTCAGCAACTTTCCCACTGGACAGGTTTTGAAAAATCTTCCCAGTAATGATTTTTCTATTAATAGTAGAATACTCAGCATCATCCAAAGTCAAATCCGTAGTTATAACGATAGCATTGATGCATTGTCCATAGACCACATACTAAGATTGCAACTGTAGTGCACACACAGTACTTGGCAATAAAAAGTGAGACATGAAATTTACAGTCAGTAAATTTATGACAGTCACAGCAAAACTGAGTGTGCTGAAGAGTAATTCTGCTACTTGCGGTAAATCTCAGACACACAGAGTATAGATAGTGCTTATAGTTCAGAATTCATTTTATTCCTTAAGAGGAAAATCTGGATCTCCCTACAGGGAATTCTCTTCACTGCAAATGCATGATGTAAGCCTTGCAAATATCAAAAGATTCCTTTCAGACAATCTACATTTACTATTTGGCGCCTTCAGCAATGAGCTAACTCCTTCTATTCTGCTACTATTTAAAGGTGTAATTACTTTTCAAAGCAACAATAATCATTTCAAAGTGTCCTTGCAATTCTACTATTTCTACTGGGACAACTCAAAATGGATTCAATTAAACGTCTTGATCCTCCATTCTGTTAGCAGGAGAAAATTTGCAGCCCCATATCTTAGTGTCTGACTTCAGCAAATTGTTGAAATACTGTATTTATATAAGCTTTAAAAGCCTTGCCTAGTAACGTGGCTGAATTTTAAAATGAGCTAAAGATAAAAGGATTATGAAGACAATGTAAATTATCAGGCTAAGCCTGAATTCATCCCTTAGCACAAGCTGTGAGAGAAAATGTTGAAACTAAAACTGCGTGTAAGGATAATAGTCACCTGAAGTTAAAATCTCTAGTTTAGAGATTGCTGTTACAAGTGTGATATTTCATTTTAGGTTTTAAATTTCTTAAAAAAAAGGTTTCTGATTAGTTTGGATGGCTTCCATAATAAATATGGCCAAGAACCCTTTTACCTATTCTTATGGATAAAAATCATATCCCTCAAAGGGAATGTGTCATTAAAAAATGACCCATAGTTTAAATCAAGTTGGTGTTTTTTTTTTTCTAATTGTCCATTTTACTATTTATATTTTAAAATAATTATGAAATCTTGTAGTTTCCATTCTGGTCACTAGGCCTAAAACTAAACTGAGACATATTTCCTAGTAATACCTCTCTTCTGAGAACTACAGTGAAAGCAAGAGCAAGCAGCGAGATAACACTAGACCTACCACCATTCACAGCAGAGATCAGCCTCTCCCCTTCCTATAAAACGAGAAATAGAAAAAGGTAACCCTTTTTAAAGAGGCTCTACAGCTCCCAAAGAAGTTCATGGACCATCAGATGGCAGATCTGAGCAAATCCCACATGTACCTTGCCGGAATTCTCACTGTACAACAACTTTGAAAAGGTCACAGAGATTGCTCAGTACTTTTTCAAATTCTTCTAAATGCAATTGCCTATTTTTTTCTTTTCATTTGAACAGTTCTTCTAGTGAGGTTTCTGTGACTAACTTAAGAAATTGCACATGCAATATAATATATTGTGCAAATTTTTAACAAGAACAAATTTTCCACATCCTACGCCACATAGGGAGTAGAGTACACTTGCGCAATTATTTTCACCCAAATTTTTTTTGAGCAGATGATAAATTAAGCAAATTTATCTGTGTACACTAAGCCATGCCTCCTCCAAGTGCACACATGCAAAATGCAAAAAAGGGCAAACTGCAAAAAAGCGCAAAAACAATCATATGTATGGCCTACCAAGCAGAAAGTCCACAAAAATAAATAAATAAATAAACAATGATAAATGTCCCCTATGGTGTTTACATCTCCCCTTTCCTGTAGTAAAAAAAACATCACACATAACATACCTGTTATCTCTACTGCTCTCTGCCTCTCCCACCTCCCTTCCTGTCTAGGTGGATTATGTTACACATGCTGGAAAGCTGAATTATTCCACATTGGTTATAACATTTTTAATTTTAAATTAAGAACCCAACAAGAATCATCCCACAATACTCTACATATAATCAAAAGAGAGACAAGTTATGTTATACCCCCCCCCACCTCAATCAGTCAAAAGAAAAATGGGAAATAAAGAAATAATACATATAATACTAGTAAGTCACAAAATAATTCAGAGGCAGCATACAGGTTTGGGTGAGTTAGCTACAGTGTATAGCTGTGTGTATTTGTTGGTCCCAGTGTAGAGCAGACAGCACATACCTCCTATTACCTGCTCAGAAAGTTTTTGATTGCAGAGCCCAGTGTGTATGTCCTCCCATACTTGGAACTGTTCACATTGTGACAACTTCATTAAAGGTCCTTTAGCCTTCTAGTATGTGATTTTTACCTCTGCTTCCTGACAGAAGTTACATTCCTCTACTGATTCCTCTACATCCCCTGCTCCTCGTAACACCTCTAACATCTCCTGACTCTTTCCCCGTCTCTTTTACTCCAGGCACTATGAGCATCCTTGCCACACAGAGAGGAGAGACCGGTATGAGTCTGGGGAGGTCTCAACCACACTGGGTCAAAGGTGTCTGGTAGAAGTAGTCTTTCATACTTGCCCTAAAATAGTATGCCAGTAGTATATCACTAGGGATGAGCGAATCAAAGTTGACGAACCCGAATTCGTTATGAATTTCATGAAAAATTTGATTTGCAAGGAATGCGAATATCGCCGCGATTCGATCGCACAAATTGCTTCATTAAACTCCATTTTACAGCATTCCAGGCTATTGGAGACCTAAGATGGCGGATCCACATGTGAGTACATGGGGCAGGGGATTATGGGAGGGCGGGAAACTGCGGCGGGAATGAAGGTAGGCGGGCTGACCCTGAATCACATGTGAGATGCAGCCTATCAGTGTTCATCTTGCCTCTCTTCATTTCATCTATGCACTCATATGGAGAGGACGGGACTGCGTGTGTGTGAATAGCTCATACCACAGTGTTACACTGCAACTGCTAGTCACATCAGCATTAGGGAAAGACAGGAGTGCAGAGTGCTTTGCTGTTCACACTGAGAAGGATCATTGATAGCTAAACCTAATCCTATTCACGTTATTGAGCATTGCAGCAGGGACGGGCAGATAGCTGTTAGCTGCCTCATACAGATCTCCAAGCTGCCTGAACATTCTGAAGCATCTTATCTCCTCATTTCTCAGCCCAATTGAGTTTTTTGGTTTTTTTTGCTCCACAAATCTTCTGCTGCTCAGAATTGTGTGACAGAGTGCAATTTAGGGTTTAATCCTTGGATTTTTTATTTTTTTTTGTGGTGCTGCACTGCTGCTGTTCAGAAATACGTGATTTTTCAGTGGACTGTGGTGAATTTGTACCATTTTGTACCTGATAATCTGTCAAGGGGCTACATACTGTGCAAGTCCAAACAATAGTATTCACCTGCTATTTTTTTTAAATAGTTTTTTCTGCGTATAGTTACACATATATAACTGCCCTCATCAGTGCATACCGAATAGGTACATCCAAGTATTGTACCATTTAGTACCTGTTAATCTGTCAAGGTGCTCCATACCGTCAAAGTCCAAACAATAATATCCACCGGCAGGTGTTTTACAAAAATACAGAATTTTTTCTGCTAATAGTTGGGCATATTACTGCCCTCATCAGTTCATACCGCATATGTACATCCAAGTATTGTACCATTTACTACCTGTTAATCTGTCAAGGTGCTCCATACCGTCAAAGTCCAAACAATAGTATCCACCGGCTGGTGTTTTACAAAAATACAGAGTTTTTTTCTGCGTATAGTTACGCATATTACTGCCCTCATCAGTGCATACCGCATAGGTACATCCAAGTATAGTACCATTTAGTACCTGTAAAGCTGTCAAGGTGCTCCATACCGTCAAAGTACAAACAATAGCATTCACCGGCTGTATTTTACAAAAATACAGAGTTTTTTCTGCGTATAGTTACGCTTATTACTGCCCTTGTCAGTGCAGACCGCATAGGTACATCCAAGTATTGTACCATCTAGTACCTGTTAATCTGTCAAGGGCCTACATACTGTCAAAGGGCAGCCGTAAGTAATCACCTGCTGCTGTTCTAGACAAATACTGTTTAAAGAGTAGTGTAGCGTATTGTAATACCCTCATAAACGCACTAAGTATGTCAGGCAGAGAAGTGCCAGGACGTGCACAGAGGAGTGGCAGAGGCCTAAATACTTCAGGCAGAGTTGGCAGCAGACTTGGGGTGAGTGGCAGCAGGAGTCGCAGCGAGAGGCCTGAGCTCCCGTTATCAGCCAGCGGTCGTGTCTCCACCAGCAACCCATCTGCCTTCGTCGATTGGTTAACACGCTTATCCACATCATCACATCTGACACCCCCAGTCAACAGTCGGTGGATTCCTCAGACACAGCTCTCAGTTGGCATGGCCCGGGAGCAGTCCCTGTCCTCCCATTGCTTTTGTCGTATGTTGTTCCCTCTCCTAGAGAAGTATCTTATGCTGTGGGTTCAGCTCCACTATTTACTGAGGACAAACTGATAGAGGACAGTCAGCTGCTACTTGACAGCCAAGAAGGGGAGGAGACATGCGCCGCTTGCTCCGCTAGGCGGCCAAGTAGTGATGCGGAGAGTGACGTGGGAGGCGGTGTTGCAAGTGTTCAGGGTCCTGAAGCAGACACTGTTGGGGAACCTGAAGAGGACATTAGTGACGTGCACACAACTGTTGATGATGATGAAGCCGATCGCAATTGGGAGCCGGGTGCAGAAGGGGCTTCATCATCATCAGGAGAAGAGAGTTGCAGGTTGCCCTTGAGGCAGCAAGACGGTAGCATGGTTGGCAGTCAGCGTGGTAGCAGTAGTGGAAATTCAGGAGCCAAACGTGCCCGGGGGAGACCACCTGCTTCGCGGAAGCCTACCTTTCCGGGAGGTAGTGGAACAGGAGTTCCTGGAGACGGCGCCAGTAGCAGTCAATTAGTGCAGACTGCGGGTAGGAAAATCAGCTACTCGGCGGTGTGGAAGTTTTTCATAAGGCATCCGGAGGAGGTTCATGTAGCCACATGCAAGATCTGTCGGCAGAAGGTGAAGCGTGGCCAAGGTCCCAATGTGGGCACCACGGCCCTGCGTCAACACATGCTTTGCCACCATAAAGCGGCCTGGGAGAACCGTGGCTCCGATGTAGTGGTCCAGCCTGCTGCATCACCCAGTTGCCATCCGCTCCCTCCTTCATCCAGCCAAGGCTCCTCCACCTCAGCCGAAGGGAGGTGTGTGTCAAACCCTGCTTCTGTCGCTCCTGCTTCTCCCGCTTTTAGTCAGCCATTCCGCCAACAATCCATCGGCGAAGCCATGTCCAAGAGACCACAGTATGCGTCCACTCATCCAACGGCGCAGAAGTTGAATGTGCTCCTGTCCAAGTTGCTGGTGTTGCAGTCCCTCCCTTTTCAAGTGGTGGACTCTGCACCTTTCAGAGAATTGATGGCTTGTGCCGAGCCGAGGTGGAGAGTCCCAAGTCGTCATTTCTTTGCGAAGAAGGCAGTACCAGCCCTGCATAAGTTTGCACAAGAGAAGGTGGGCCAGTCCTTGAGCCTGTCGGTGTGTTCAAAAGTGCACAGCAGCGCCGACGTGTGTAGCTGTAACTACGGGCAGGGACAATACTTGTCTTTAATGGCCCACTGGGTAAATGTGGTTCCTGCACAGCCACAACAGCAACTTGGACAGGTCACACCGCTTCCTCCTCCACACTCTCGCTCCCAGGCAGTTGGTCCTGTTACAGCGTGCGACGCCGCCTCCTCATCCTCCACCATGTCCTCAGCCTCCACTGCACGTCCAAATCTCGGTGGCCCTTCATCATACCATGTGTGTTGGGCAAGGCGGTGTCAAGCTGTTCTTCACAAGGTTTGCCTTGGCGAATGGAGTCACAAAGGGGAGGAACTGCTAAAGTTCATACGTAAAGAAATCCGAGTATGGCTTACTCCACGAAATCTGGAAATGGGAACCATGGTGACCGACAACGGGAAGAACATTGTGTCCGCGCTGCGACAAGGAAGTGTGAAACCTGCGCCCTGCATGGCACACGTGTTTAATCTGGTTGTCAAGCACTTCCTCAAGTCTTCACCCCATTTGCAAAACATCCTGAAAATGGCAAGGAAACTGTGCATGCACTTCAGCCACTCGTACACCGCCAAGCACACCTTCCTTGAGCTGCAGCATCAGAACGGTATCCCACAACATAGTCTTATTTGTGACGTTGCCACACGTTGGAATTCCACCCTCCATATGTTGGACAGACTATACGAACAAAAAAAAGCCATCACCGATTTCTTGATGATCCAAGCAGATAGGAGTACTCCCCTGTGTAACTTCAATGTGAAACAGTGGCAGCTCATACGTGACACCTGCCGTTTGCTGAGGCCCTTTGAGGGAGCCACATTATTTGTGAGTCACCTGGATTACTCCATGAACGACGTAATTCCACTCCTACATTTCCTACAACAAATGATTGAAACCATGGCTGGTCACGGCAATGGAGACATTGCGTCTACATCTCAAGGCTACATAAGCCCTGTGGGGGCTGAACTGGAGGAGGAGGATGATGAGGGGCAAAGCGGAGAACAGTTTAGGTTGGATGAGATGGCCAGTGTTTCTAGTCTTTGGACAGGAGAGGAGGAGCAGGAGCAGCCAGAGGAGCTGGAGGGTTATGAGGAAGTTGAGACAGAGGACCGAGACACACCGTGGCAGTATGCAGTGGAGATGGAGTCAGGTAGTCCATCCGAGTCACTGGCGCAAATGGCATGATGCATGCTCAGTTGCTTGCGTAGTGACCCCCGAATTGTCAAAATTCGTCAGCGGGATGACTTCTGGATCTCCACCTTATTAGACCCTCGCTACCGTCCCAAAATGGGGGCCTTTATTACACCCACTGAGAGGGGGGACAAACTGACCTACTACAGAGAGATTCTACGTAGTCAGTTGGCTGATGCCTATCGGCCACATGGTCCATCCACTCGCAGGTCTGACTCGGGGGGCCCTCTGCGCTCACCTTCCACTGCCATGGCTGCTGGGGAGGGGAAGGGTGGCAGGAGCAGTACCAGCTCAATCTGCAGCAGCCTGAGTCTACAGTCGCTGATGAGTAGCTTTCTTCACCCACATAGTGAAGCAACTCATCAGCAGCAGGTAGACATGTAGCAGGACCTGAACCAGCAGGTGGTGGCATACCTTGACATGGCCATGCCAACAACCATTGAAGATCCGCTGGACTTCTGGGCAGCCAAACTTGATTTATGGCCACAACTAGCAGAGTTTGCCCTGGAAAAGCTGGCCAGTAGTGCGCCATCAGAGCGGGTGTTTAGTGCGGCCCGGGCCATAGTCACCCCAAGGCAAACTCGTCTGTCCACTAAAAATGTGGAGAGACTGACGTTTGTCAAGATGAATCAGGGATGGATCAGCCAGGATTTCCAGCCACCAATGCCAGATGCCTCAGAGTAGATTGACCATGCTGCTACACCAACATTTCATAATTATGGTTGGTTATGAAATCCTCTTGGGTTTTCAATTAGGGTTATGAAACCCTCTTTGATACTGTGATTGCCTGCTCCTGGCTCATCCTGTGTCTTTCAGGAGCTACTTGCCTCACTGATGCTTCTGGCCTTGGGCCTTTAATTTTTGGATGTTTAGCAGTAGCTAAATATATGCTTAATGCAAATGTCAACATTGATCTTTAAATGTAAGGGGTTATGAAACCCTCTCGGGTACTGCGAATGCCTGCTCCATACTCATTCTGTGTCTTTCAGGAACTACTTGCCTCCCTGCCCTCAGGCCTTACATTTTTGGATGTTTAGCAGTAGCTAAATACATGCTTAATGCAAATTTCAACATTCATCTTTAAATGTAAGGGGTTGGTTATGAAACCCTCTTGGGTACTGCGATTGCCTGCTCCTGGCTCATCCTGTGTCTTTCAGGAACTACTTGCCTCACTGATGCTTCTGGCCTTGGGCCTATAATTTTTGGATGTTTAGCAGTAGCTAAATATATGCTTAATGCAAATGTCAACATTGATCTTTAAATGTAAGGGGTTATGAAACCCTCTTGGGTACTGCGAATGCCTGCTCCATACTCATTCTGTGTCTTTCAGGAACTACTTGCCTCCCTGCCCTCAGGCCTTGGGCCTTCAATTTTTGGATGTTTAGCAGTAGCTAAATACATGCTTAATGCAAATTTCAACATTCATCTTTAAATGTAAGGGGTTATGAAACACTCTTGGGTACTGCGAATGACTGCTCCTGACTCATTCTGTGTCTTTCGGGAACTACTTGCCTCCCCAATGCCTTAGGCCTTGGGCCTTCAATTTTTGGATGTTTTGCAGTAGCTAAATACATGCTTAATGCAAATTTCAACATTGATCTTTAAATGTAAGGGGTTGGTTATGAAACCCTCTTGGGTACTGCTCCTGACTGCTCCTGACTCATTCTGTGTCTTTCAGGAAATAATTGCCTCCCTGATGCCTCAGGCCTTGGGCCTTTAATTTTTGGAAGTTTAGCAGTAGCTTATACATGCTTAATGCAAATTTCAACAACTCCAGGCTGCGTCATTCTGGTAATATATAGAGAGCACTCGCTGTCCTAAAGTTTTGTCTTTTTTATTAGGGATTGTGAAGCTTTGGTGCGTACTCATGCATCAGCCAACTCCAGCCTGTGTAATTCAGGCAATATATGGTTTACTGATGGCGCTGCTGTGCCTGGAAATTTCAAATTTTCTCATAGGTAGCACCCGCTATCCAAAAGTCTTCTTCATAAATTTCTACAATTGTTGTATGTTGTTGTGTGCTCATGCATCAGCCAACTCCAGGTTGTGTCATTCAGGCAATATATGGGTTACTGATGCCGCTGTGGGGCCTGGGTCTGTTAATTTCAAATTTTCTCATAGGTAGCACCCGCTATCCAAAATGTTTTTCAAAAATTTCAAAAATTGTGGTGTATTTTGGGGGGGATTGTGAAGTCCTGGTGTGTACTCATGCATCAGCCAACTCCAGGCTGTCATTCAGGCAATATATAGGTTACTGATGCCGCTGTTGGGCCTGGTTTTGGGAATTTCAAATTGTCTGAAAGGTAGCACCCGCTATCCAAAATCTTCAGTTTAAATTTCTTAATTCATCTTTTAATCTTAGGGATTGTGAAGGCCTAGTGCCTACTCATGCTGTTGGCAACTCCGGGCTGTGCCATTCATCCACTATATGGTCTCCTCATGCTGTCAATAGTGTTGCTCGCAAATATTCGCAATGCAAATTTTATTCGCGAATATCGCATATTCGCGAATTCGCGAATATTCGTGAATATAGCACTATATATTCGTAATTACGAATATTGTTTTTTTTTTTGATTATTATTATTATTTTTCACAGTACACATCACAGTGATCATCCCTCTCTGCTTCCAGCTTGTGTGGTGTAAAGAAGGCTCTAATACTACTGTGTGAGACTGGTGTGCGAATTTTCGCATATGCAAAAATTTGCATATGCTAATTTTCGCATATGCGAAATTTCCCTTATGCTAATTTTGTATATGCTAATTTTCACATATATTAATTTTCACAATCGCGAATTTTCACATATGCGAAAATAAAATGAAAATATGCGAATATTCGCGAATATATGACGAATATTCGTCCATATATTCTCGAATATTCACGAATTCGAATATGGCCTATGCCGCTCAACACTAGCTGTCAACACCTCCATGCTGTGTCATTCAGCCACTATATGGTCTCCTCATGCTGCCAACATGTCCATGCTGTGCCATTCAGCCACTATATGGTGTCCTCATGCTGCCAACACCTCCACGCTATGTCATTCAGTAACTATATGGTCTCTTGACATTGATGCCACCACCAGGCTCTGTCATTGTTCTGCTGTGCTACAGTGATTCTAAAAGGGATGCCAGTAATCTGCATGTTATTCTGAATAACAGTATTATTTCACTAACCCAGCACACTCCATATGCAATTTAGAACACAGCAAAGTGTTCTATACCCCTATAGAGGCTGTATGTAGGCTAGAAATAGCCTTTTTATTATAGATTCGCCAGGAAAGAATTCGGAACGAAACAAACTTTATCGGAAAATTCGAAAACATCGGCCGAATCGAATTTTTGAAAAGTTCGCTCATGTCTATATATCACCTTACTGCAAAAAAAAAAAATAATCTAATAAAGAACTGGTATTGTTCACTTAAAAGGGTACTCCAGAGAGGAAAATATTTTTTTCCAATCAACTGGTGCCAGAAAGTTATAAAGATTTGTAAATTACTTCTAAATAAAAGTCTTAATCCTTCCAGTACTTATCATTTGCTGTTCAGATGCTCCAGAGGAAGTCGTGTAGTTCTTTCCAGTCTGACCACAGTGCTCTCTGCTGACACCTCTGTCCATGTCAGGAACTGTCCAGAGTAGGAGCAAATCGCTAGAGCAAAGCTCTCCTGCTCTGGAGGAGGTGTCAGCAGAGAGCACTGTGGTCAGAATTGAAAGAACTACACAACTTCCTCTGGAGCATACAGCAGCTGATAAGTACTGGGAGGATTAAGGCTTTTATATAGAAGTAAATTACAAATCTGTTTAACTTTTTGGCACCAGTTGACTCAAAACATTTTCTTGCCTCTGGAGTAACCCTTTAAAGCTTTGCTGTGGAGAAACTATTGTTCAGTAGGTCTGGACAGTTTTCTCATAGGCATTATTACTCACAAACAGCCATTAACCTACCAGTATCTGTCAGTGCAAGGAATTACCACATACATTCACCTTAGCTGAAATTGTTACTTGAAAATCAAAAATGTTGACATTAAGAACTTAGAGTATGGCTCTGAATCTGCACTGCGACCTTCTTAGCCTATGCTACTCTGTGGCAATGTATGGACAGATTTGGAGCTCCAAGCGAAATAATTGTGATCATCAGGTGGCTAGAAATAAGCAAACCTCGCAAAAAAATTTTAGGGGCATTTGCTGCAAATAGCCATCGATCAGTTTCAATTGCCAGTTTGGAATCCTGGCTCCTGTACTAACATACACTGTATGCCTTTTCACTAAGTTCCCAGCTAACATTGGCTGGGCTAGGTATAGAGTAAGGGCTTTCTGTACCCAGATCATTGGGGAGGTACTGAGCAGCACAGCACATGCCAGCCAGTTAAATTTACTCTGCGCCCAGCAACTGTTGTGAAAATAAGTAGAAAGACATCCAGAATAAGGGCTCATTGTTTTCAAAATCGCAGTGGATCTCCCTCCACGAGTTTGAAAAGGGGTGGGGTCTACGTGCGCTAATGCAGGAGATTTTTGCCAGCGGAATCTCCACTGTTGGAAATTTTCCACAGACCCCATTGAAGTCAATAGGGAGATTCCGCCGGTGAAAATCTGCTGTGGGTAACGCAGTGAGTTTGAAAATAAATCGTGTTAACGAGCCCTTACTGTTTAAAGAAATAGTCTGGGGAAAAAATTCTCTTCAAAATATGGTCAGGGAGGAGGTTATTCACAGCAGCAAAGAACTGTCAGGTAAAAGGTTCCTCTCTATGTATCACAGCAACTGAAAATAACCTTTTTCTAAAACATATATACTTTAATGATATGCCTTAAAATACGAATAACTAAAGCAAAGAAAATTAATAAACTATAATTAGTGACCTATAGGTGAATAAATAAGTCAAAAAAACAGGAGACACAGGTCCTATTAATAAATGGGCAGCCCCCTATGAGAGAGACAATGTACCACAAGCATCGATCACTAAGGATATATCAGTGGCGTAATTAGATACATTATCATATATGTACAATGGTGCTGCTCATTACTTAGGACCTCTCCCCACACCACGTGAGAAAAGTGATAAGATAAATATTACAATTTGGTATCCGTTCCGACGCGTTTCCCCCCAACTTGTGGGGTTTCTCAAGGAACTAATGGGATACAATCATCAGTCATAAAAATCGTCTCTGGTGTTTTAGATTGTCTCTGATGCAATAGGTGCCATAACTTGATTGACACCACTCTCAAGGCAGATAACTTATGGACAATGTATTGTACTGCATCTCCAAAGTAGAAACACTATCTTATGCCCGCCTTGTACCAACGATGGATACCTAGCGCCAAGATGAGCGCACTGTTTAAACACAGGCGGCATGATGCCGCCTGTGTTTAAACAGTGCGCTCATCTTGGCGCTAGGTATCCATCGTTGGTACAAGGCAGGCATAAGATAGTGTTTCTACTTTGGAGATGCAGTACAATACATTGTCCATAAGTTATCTGCCTTGAGAGTGGTGTCAATCAAGTTATGGCACCTATTGCATCAGAGACAATCTAAAACACCAGAGACGATTTTTATGACTGATGATTGTATCCCATTAGTTCCTTGAGAAACCCCACAAGTTGGGGGGAAACGCGTCGGAACGGATACCAAATTGTAATATTTATCTTATCACTTTTCTCACGTGGTGTGGGGAGAGGTCCTAAGTAATGAGCAGCACCATTGTACATATATGATAATGTATCTAATTACGCCACTGATATATCCTTAGTGATCGATGCTTGTGGTACATTGTCTCTCTCATAGGGGGCTGCCCATTTATTAATAGGACCTGTGTCTCCCGTTTTTTTGACTTATTTATTCACCTATAGGTCACTAATTATAGTTTATTAATTTTCTTTGCTTTAGTTATTCGTATTTTAAGGCATATCATTAAAGTATATATGTTTTAGAAAAAGGTTATTTTCAGTTGCTGTGATACACAGGGAGGAGGTTAGTAAAAGAAGAACTGTCTCCTAACTTCCTCCCTCCAGCATCGTCATCGGCATAATCCTCTTCTCTCCGGGACTACTGGGTTTGGTGACGTAAAGTCACAAGCCAGTTCATCCATTCATTGATCACAGCAATGTCCCACCTCAGCTGCTGATTTACTTTATGGGTGTGTGACATCATGTCCCTAAAGCTGGAGACACAACGGATCGAAGGCAGAAGAAAGAAAGAAAGATTTTAAAGAGAAGTTTTCCTTCGTGCTACCCCTTTAACTCCAGGCAGAGTGACACTAAGTGGCGAGGCTGACAAGAACCCTGGCTGTCTAGCATGGGGCTGATATCTAGTTTACGTAAGGGGAGTACTCTACACTACATTCATCCTCCTGCTTTCACAAAAAGCTGCTGTGGTTGCTTTCCTCAAGGTCTTGTTGATAATAAAGAGTTAAAGGGGTACTCTGGCACTAAGACATCTTATCCCCTATCCAAAGTCCTGCCGCTGGGGACCCACGTGATCTTCCACACCGCACCCCATTAGAATCAGCCCCCGGAGCGTGCTCGCACCGGGTCTGATTACTTAAGATCACGGGGACGGAGCATAGTGATGTCACGGCTCTGCCCCTGTGTGACATAGTGCTCCACCACCTCAATGCAAGCCTATGGGAGGGGGCATGACAGCTGTCACGCCCCCTCCATAGGCTTGCATTGAGGGGGCGGAGCGTGACGTCACACAGGGGCGGAGTCGTGACATCACTATGCTCCATCCCCGTGATCGCCAGTAATCAGACCCGGAGCGAGCACGCTCCGGGGGCTGATTCTAACGGGGTACAGCGTGGAAGACCACGGGGGTCCCCAGCGGTTGGACCCCCACGATCAGGCATCTTATCCCCTATCCTTTGGATAGGAGATAAGATTTCTTAGCACCGGAGTACCCCTTTAACTATTTAAAAATAGATAAAATAAAAAAAAAGTTCTTACAATGATACATACTTAAAAATGTATGTTAAAAAAGTGATTCACAATTCTGCTTTATATTTTTTAATTATTCATTAATGCTTAAGAGATCAGTTATTCCAAGCTATCCGGTGTCCAGTGTACAATCTGCTCACTTTTCAAATTATTATCTCATAAGAAAACATGAATATAGATTATTAATGTGAGTATACTATTCTTCACTTCAGATTCTTTTGTTGATAGCAAATGTTAGGAAGGCTGCCAACAGCTAATATGGGATTTTGATTACAGGAGTTCAAGGGAGACTGCCAGCGCAGCCTTGTAAATGTTGCATATTTAATTGTTACACAATATGAGACCTAGGAGGGTGAACATATTTAGAAAATAATTACACAAATAGTATGCCCATTAAAGCTATACATCAAGAGAAGGTTATTCTAAAAGTCTATTAGTATTTAAATAGTCTTATGATTCATCCTGATTTTAATTTGTGGGCTTTATAAAGGCCCAAGAAGGTATGAGAAGGGTGAAACTAATGTGATAGCCTGGGGGAGTAGGGTATATGGGGTGTAGCTGTGCGGTAATTAAAGGGTGTCTGATTATAGGTATCTACAACTCAGACATGTTTATGAAAAGCAAGGTAGATCCCGCTCCATGGTGATTCACTCTAATAATGTCTTAGACTCGGTTGTATTGAAAAGAGATTTGGCTGGGGTCATTTCCCGGGTGTTTAGTGAATTGTTAAGCTTTCATCTAGAACACTTTCCCCTGACTGTTCGAGGTAGGTGGGAGAGAGATCTTGGTGAGTTGACAGACGAAGAGTGGTCTACTGTTCTGGCGCTTACCCCTCATATATCTTTGTCTGAATCTAATAGGCTTTCTCAGCTTTTTCTCTTACATAGAGTTTAGAAAACTCCAGTTTTCCTTCACAAGATAGGGGTGAGATCTGACTCTACGTGCCCACGATGTGGTGCACTGGAGGCAAACCTGTTGCACATGGTTTGGGAATGTCCTCAGTTGGAAATATACTGGAGAGAGGTTCTCGGTCTATTCCGAACGGCGTATGGTGTGACCCTTGACTTCCTTCCTAAAGTATGTGTGTTGGGTCTGATAGGGTGCGACCAGGAACCATCACTGATTGAGACGGGGATATTACATGTCTTATATCGGGCTAGAAAAATTATTGCGCAGTTCTGGATTAGACCGACTCCTCCTGTAGTGGCGGACCTGGTAGCTAGAGTTCATTCTATTGTTCGCTTGGAAAAAGGGATATACATAAAAAGGCAAGTTGAAAGGAAGTTTGATGGAGTGTGGGGTCCGTGGGTGAGACACTTCAACCCCCCTGATGATGAGCAATGATAGATGGTTCTGGTACTTTCTGGAGGTGTGTAGGAGTGTGAAACGGATGGGCTTTTGTGGCTAATGTCTTGGTCTGGTTCAGAATGGATTGCATGATGGTGATGTGCTGTTGTTCTTTGTGCTGTCTCGTATTCTGTCTTGGGCTTGTTTACTTGATTCCTGCTCTGGGGGGGGCCTGGCACGACCTACAATTATGTGTTAGTCTATGTTGTCTGGGTGGGAGGGGGAGGCGGACTGTTTGTTTGTTTGGGGGGTGGGAGAAGGGGTGGAGGGTTGTTTGCATGTAAGCTGTTATTTTTGGTGTTGGAAAACTGTTAAAATGTAATAAAAACATCTGATAAAAAAAAAAAAAGGGTGTCTGATTAACCCTTTCTATTCGTGACCCCAGGGTGAGGGCTCCTCTGCAATGCTTGTCCTACCGCCACCCTTCCCAAGAGCGATAGGGGGGTATGGAATAATTGAGTGTCCACAACCGGAGAGTTTTGCAGAAGCTCAGAAATTTTACTGAAGATTTTATGCAAGCTTTATAACTGGAACAGTTTCTATACATGCAAAGTCTCTTAGATATTGACAGTGGTTGGGACCTTAAGCGTTTTAGAGTCCGTAGACTGATATGCGCTGTTCCGCTGGATTTAGGGGATTTAATTGAGGTCCAGCAGTCACGTTCACTTTAGCGGGGATTTTGTTGAGAATTTACAGTTTAATTTGAGGCTGAGGCCGGCAGGTTTTCTGGCCTAGCTTGTCTTTGAAAGTTGCGCAGATCCGTCCTGCTAGTCCGACATCAACGAGAGCAGCTACCCAAGAGAGCGATGATTGGCTAAAGCTCTCTTATATGGGCAGGGGCTGGACTAGAGCTGATTGGTCCAGTACTTCTGTCAGTCATCTGTACATAGAGTTATGGGTAACATGTGACCCAAGGACCTCCAAAGGTCCTCCAACATACCATAGAGGAATTAACATAGTCACATGACCGAAAGTCCTGCGACGCTAACAAGGTAAGTATACTAATATACCCTATATTAAATATACACATTACTAAATATATACATTTAAACATTATAGAATTAGAGTAGGAGGAGGCGACTAGGGGCTGTCCCCCCTGGGGGCCCCTACCTGAACATAGTAACTCTGACTTTGGGGACCACCATACAAGGTACAGTATGCAATACGGTTCCGGAAGACCACACTAAGTAACCAGGGGACCATACAAAAACTCCTTTGAGATTTTGTGGCCATCTTACAAAATATCAGTGTTCATTATAGTGGTGTGAATGGTATTAGGTAAAGCTGTTTGTTGACCCTTTGGAACTCCTATTGGCAGGGAGTGTTGTAGGCTGTAATACGTAGTGTATTGTGTGACCTGTTACTGCATTTCATTGAGGCAGAGAACCACTGACTCTCAACTTCTCACTCTCTATTGTAGGCTGCAGGCTGCGTAACATATACCTCTGATGAACAGCTCTGGCTAAGGCTGTATAGGCCCACATCTTCCATGGGTTCAAATCTAATTAGTATACTGCACAATGTACATTTTCTTGTGGTGCCCATCTATAAAAGAAGGTGCAGTCTACTGCTCTTCCTATACAGTACAAAAAGTATACCAATGCATACTGACAGAGCCCACAAAGCCAGTCTTTTTGGCTTCCACCAGGTAAATGGGGCCTGTGCATACTCCTATATATACCCTGGTGTATATGCTAGACATAGAGCTCAGACTGCTGTCTATGCTTAATTGAACCGGGATTCTTTGTAATATTAAAGGGGTACTCCACTGGAAAACATTTTATTTTTTTTATCAACTGGTGCCAGAAAGTTAAACAGATTTGTAAATGACTTCTATTAAAACATCTTAATCCTTCTAGTACTTATCAGCTGCTGTATGATCTACAGGAAGTTACTTTATTTTTGAATTTCCATTCTGTCTGACCACAGTGCTCTCTGCTGACACCTCTGTCCATGTCAGGAACTGTCTAGAGCAGGATAGGTTAAAATGGACAGAGGTGTCATCAGAGAGCACTGTGGTCAGGCAGAAAGGAAATTCAAAAAGAGCAGAACTTCCTGTGGATCATACAGCAGCTGATGAGTACTGGAATGATTAAGATTTTTTTTATAGAAGTAATTTACAAATCTGTATAACTTCCTGGCACCAGTTGATTAAAAAAAAAATATGTTTTCCAGTGGAGTACCCCTTTAATTTTTAAAGCACATCTATGCATGTATAGACCTACAGACAATCTGTTCTGTGTGGACTGGCATCCAATTGTCTAGAAATCCCTGGGCTTTATAAATACTGTGATCATTTTTATTTGACACTGTGAAAATGCAGGTCTATGCCTTAGTTTAACTATTAAGGTAATAGCCTCGCAAAGTGACACTGTCCATTGCTTCTTGTGCATTCAAAAGGATATTTTATTTGAAATAAATGATCCCTTAAAGTCCTTGAAGGTTTCCTTAAACTGCTGTGGCAGCAGAGCAAAATGAATTGTCATTTGGTAACCGCAATTCTGAGACATTTTTCACATATTAAAGTTTCCAATATGTCTGAATCCATTTAAAATATGCAGCCAGTATCAGATTTATGTGAGAACATAAAAGGCATCATTACCTCCCCTGGCATGGTGCGGCTGTAATTAGTAGTTCTGTGTTTTGTTATACCATTGTGAAAGATAGAGATGGTGCGCAGGTTGGTTTAACTTGTTGACATCCAGTCTACTTTATGACTTAGTAAGGTACAACATTTTAATTCAACTGGTGACAGAAAATTATGCAGGTTTGTATATTACTTCTATTTAAAAATATTAAGCCTTTCAGTTCTTCAGTAAATCAGCTGCAGTATGCTCCAGAAGAAGTTGTGTAGTGCTTTCCAGTCTGATCACGATGCTCACTGCTGACACCTCTGTCCATATCACAGTTACTGACATGGACAGAGGGGTCAGCAGAGAGCACTGCGGTCAGACTGAAAATAACTAAATATCTTCCTCTATAGTATACAGCAGCTGATAAGTACTAGAAGAATAAAGATTTTTTAATAGAAGATTTATAAATCTGTAAAATTATCTGGCCCCAATTGAATTGACATTATTTCAAGGACAACGCAAATTTTTTTTTCATTGTCACATTGCAAGAGCAATACCATTTTTACTTTTTCTGCCAATGTAGCTGCCAATATGGGATTAGTTCTGCCAATTTTCTGCCAATTTTCTGCCAATTTTCTGCCAATGTGGGATTATTATTTTTTTTCACTGATTATCAAATTTTTTTTTTTTTTTGGGGGGGGGGGGGGGGGATGCAACAAAAATTGTGATTCTGCTATATATTTTGCTCTTTGTTTTTCACTGTTTATGGTTTGGTAAAAACAACTTGTCTGCATAACATGTTAAAAAAGGTGATACTGGAGTGATATACCTGTAAAAGTAGGTGCAATTTATAAATCGGGATTTTCCTAGCTAACGTGACGGAAAATCTAAGTTATATGAAGACAGGAGGCGAGTATCTTGCATTAAACCTTTCTTTTTAATGCCCATAGCAGAAAAATTACAGAGAATTTATTCCATTAACATTAGAAAAAATTTCATTAAAACTACAACTCCCAGCAGCCCTTGGAATCCCCTCCCCTGGGACGGAGACCCTATATAAGGGGCTGGCTGGACCTCCTCTTCCTCTTTCTTTCGTGCGAACTTCGGAACAGCGCACGGCATCTGGATACCCTGGATACACTCCGACGGCAAACGAATTCCACCTCCGGAACTAGACGTCAGGGCCAACTGGGCCCCCAGCAACTGTGTTTCAACTGGAACAAAACAGAACAGCTGTCACTCAGGGACTTCTCATACTTTGCTGCGTAGATGCAGGATCCGTTCTTCAATATCCTGAAACGAGAAAACACACCGTAACAGGGTGGGAAGGGAGGGAAGATACTCGCCTCCTGTCTTCATATAACTTAGATTTTCCGTCACGTTAGCTAGGAAAATCCCGATTTATATATCAGACAGGAGGCTCATATCTTGCAAGTTTAAAGCTAAACAAGTTTAATCAGGAAATATGTGAACATACACGTTCATAGGACAGACACAGAAACATGTTCCTGCGGCCGAAAATAGAACTGCCTAAAGGTCGACTCAGACGACCAATCAGCAGCTAATAAAAGGTCCGAGAGTGAACCCCCTGACGTGACCACCTTAGTGGCCATCGCCCCTCTAGAAGAGTGGGCACCAAAAAGAGAAACGTCAATACCAGCCAAATCCATGGCTGCCCTCACCCACCTGGCTAAGGTAGCCGAGGTTACCGGAAGATGAGGCTTGACATAGGAGACTAATAATTGATTATAAGCAACAGACCGCAATTGTGCAGTCCGCTCCTCATACCGTTGCAGACATCGCACCACACAAAGGCGCGGATGGTCAGGAAAAAAGGGATAGAAGACTGTTTGAAGTCTCGTCTTAGTTCTGCGAACCACAGAAAACCGTACCCCATCAGGCGAAAATTGTCGCCTGGTAACATCCAATGCTTTTACATCCGATACCCTTTTTATGGATACTAAGCATAAAAGGGTTGTAAGTTTAAAAGATAAGTGTTTCAAGGACAGGACATCATTGTCCTCCCAAGCGGAAAAAAGTTCTAGTACACGGGAGACATCCCAAGTCGACTGGTATCTAGGACGAGGGGGACGTTTAAATTTTACTCCCCTTAAAAGCCTACATACCAGAGGATGTTTACCTACAGGTAACGCATCTACTGGACAATGATATGCCGATATGGCAGAACGATAGACATTTAGCGAACTATAGGATTTGCCAGACTCAAAAGAGTCCGCTAAATAATTCACTACGACTGAAACAGGTGCTTGAACGGCATCAATTTGCCGTTGATCACACCAACGAACCCACAGGGCCCAGGCAGATCGATATGCCGATCTAGTCCCTGGGGCCCAGGCCAAGGCGAGAAGGTCTCTAGCCGATTGTGAAAGGTCGCCACCGGCGTCAGGGATCCCGAAACCAACCACGCTAAGAGTGGAAGATTGCCGTCCAACATGAGAGGGTGACAACCCTTGATCGGGTTCGAGAGAAGTTGAGGTGAGTGGGGAATCAATCGCGGATAATCGATCGCCATCCCCAGCAGTAGGGGAAACCACGGTTGCGTTGGCCACCAAGGGGTGATCAGCACGACCGTTGCCCTCTGACTCGCTACTTGGAGAAGGGTTCTGGTAATCAGATTGAACGGAGGAAACGCATAATGCGTCCCCCGTGACCAGATCTGACTGAATGCGTCCACTGCTGACGCTTCCGGATCCGGCCTCCAGCTGTAAAAACGGGGTAATTGCCGGTTGAGACGAGAGGCAAAAAGGTCCGTATGTAATGGACCCCAAAGGTCTCGTAATGCCAGAAAAATCGGACGGTCCAGCGACCAGTCGCTGGAATCTGTCAGGTAGCGCGAATTCCAATCCGCCACAGTATTGGATATCCCGGGGAGATATTCCGCCACTGGAAAGATATTGCGGGACAGACAAAAGTGCCAAAATTCGGACGCGATGTCCGCCAGCACTTTGGACCTCGTGCCCCCAAGGCGGTTGACATACTGAACTGCTGCCACGTTGTCCATACGCAAAAGCATACACTTGTTGGAAGTGTGAGAGAGAAAACTCCTGATAGCGAAGAATGCCGCCAGGAGTTCTAAAGCATTGATATGGAGGAGAGATTCCTCTACGGACCATCTCCCTCCGGTAGTGTCTAGCCCGCAACGAGCACCCCAACCTTGGCGACTCGCATCGGATTCTAGAATAATGTCCGGGCAGGAGTTGAAAATTGTCCTGCCGTTCCATTCGACGGCGTGGCGAAGCCACCACAACAGTTCCTTTACAGACTCCGGACAGAGGGGAACCTCGTCCGCATATTTGAGACCCTGGCGAAGATGGAGGGTCTTGAGTCTTTGTAGGGCTCGATAATGGAGTGGAGCCGGAAAAATTGCTTGAATAGAGGC
This sequence comes from Hyla sarda, assembly GCF_029499605.1. Classification (NCBI taxonomy): domain Eukaryota; kingdom Metazoa; phylum Chordata; class Amphibia; order Anura; family Hylidae; genus Hyla; species Hyla sarda. The sequence continues at coordinate 176,169,484 of NC_079193.1, read as the reverse complement.
CGACAACAGGCCGACTATGCGAGCAATCATACGCAAGGATACCTGACCCTTGCGTAACGTTGCCCTGATTTCTTTGCGGATCAGGGCTAATTTCGATTTTGGTAACAGCAGGATGGCTCTCTTGGTATCCACTAGGAAACCCAGGAATTCCATCTCTTGCGAGGGTATCAGCACCGATTTTTTGTGATTGATGAGGAAACCCAGTTCCTCCATCAACGATATCGCCCACTGGCTGTGTAGCCAGGCCTGCGTTCTGGAACGTGCCATAATGAGTAGATCGTCCAGATAGATGATAAGGCGAACGCCTCTGCTCCGAAGAACAGCCATCACTGGTTTGAGCAGTTTGGTGAAACACCAAGGGGCAGAGGACAATCCGAACGGAAGGCAGGTGAACTGCCACATTCGGTCCCTCCACAGAAACCTTAGGAAAGGTTGGGAGGTATGGTGTATGGGAACGGTCAGATACGCGTCCTTCAGGTCAATTTTCACTAGCCAGTCCCCTGGCCAGAGAAGATCGCGTAATAGATGGATTCCCTCCATTTTGAAATGGCGGTAAACCACATGTTGGTTGAGGTCCCTCAGGTTGATCACTGGGCGATAGCCGCCATCTTTCTTCTTCACTAAGAAGATGTTGCTGACAAATCCGGGTGATAAGGGGTCTACCTCCAGCACCGCTCCTTTGGACAAAAGCTCTTGGAGCTCGTTGTCTATGAGCTCCATGTTTTGAGTAGAGAACCGAATGGGTTGAGGTACAACGTTCAGATCGGGAAGGGATTGGAACTCTATCCGGTATCCGGTTACCGTATTGAGGATCCACACGTCTGCCGTAATCGTGGACCAGACGTGGGAAAAATACGTCAGTCTGCCCCCCACTACTGTGTGTGGAATTGAAAGTGGGAATGTACTCACCGGTCGGTGGCCGAGATCTAGGGAATCCGCGACCTCCGCGTCCCCTCCAGGGTCGTCCTCGAGGAGGGAAAAATGGCGCCGGTTGAGCCATGGGTAGGGCATATTGTTGTTGTGCAGGAGTGAACTGCTGGTTTGGTGGTCTTGTATAGGGCCTATATTGGTTAGTGCGGCCGGTAGATCGCCCTCTGCCTCTACCGGCCTTGCCAAAAACCTTGGTCGGTTGACCGGTCTTTTTCAATGAGGTTTGCGCCTTATCCAGGCTGGAGAAAAGGCTCACAAATTTATTGATGTTTTTAATAAGGTCTTCCCCAAAAAGGAGACCTTCAGCAGAAGGGCCTGGTTCATTCTCCGCTAAATGGCTCAGCTGGGGTTCCAGCTTCATGAGGATTGAGCGACGGCGCTCCACTGAACAGGTCGTGTTCGCGTTGCCCAGCATACAAACAGCACGTTGGGCCCATCCCCTGAGTTGCGATAGGTCAACCGGTTGGGCCGATGAGGCCGCCTGCTCCGACAGATTTAAAATCTTTGTGAGCGGACCTAGGACATCTAAGATGCGGTCTTGGATCGTCTTAAACGACCGCTCAATTCCTTTCTTAGAATATTTACCAGACCGCGTTAAATATTTGAGAAGCACCGGGTCTATTTCTGGGGTGACCGCAACTTTCTTGGCTATATATGGCCTGGGACATTCAGCACGCAATTTATTGCGATTCACTCGGTCCAAAGACCGTCTAGTCCAATACTCAATGTATTGCGCTACATGAGGTAGAGGCGCCCAATCACCTGAGCGTGGGTGTGTAATTTCATCAGGGTTGAACAATGGTTGGCCCTGAGAGTCTAATATGGCTTCATTTGGCACCTCAGTGCTGGCGACATGCTGGTCCGCCGTGAACCCCGCATCCTCATCATCATCAAAATCGGAGTCTGTGACCTCGGCATTGTCAGACTCGCCGGAAGACTCATCAGATGTCTCAAATGAGTCCGGCTTAGCCCGCCTGGCGGACTTCTGCCCTTTTTTGTTCTCCTTGGGGCCCAAGGGTCGAGAGAGGTCAGGGAGGTGCGGGGTGCGGCAGGCCGGTTCAGGTCCTGCCTGGGGCACATTATAAACTTCCCCTGCCGGGGAGTCGGATTGCACATTCAAGTGCTTACGTTTGTGAGACACCTTACCCCTAGCGGGGGCGTCTGCAGAAGTGGATGGTAGGAGTATATCAGTGCGTGCATTAGCAGCTAAAGCCGCTTGTATGGACTTGTTAATCATGTCCTGGATCTGGACTGTGGACATGAGGTGGGAGGCACCCAGTTCCACAGCCTCACTAGTCAGACCAGTGAGGCCAGACAATGGCATGGCATTATTATCATTAGCCATAATATAATCTGATAAGACAAGTAAGCTAGTCTATGAAAAATGTCCAGAAAATGGCCACTGTACTAAGGGGCTGAAAGCACAACCTATTAAGGACAAACAGAATACCGCTATGGAGACCACACTAGACCAAGCTGTTGCTCCTCTCACCGCTCGCTGCAACACTGGCGATGGTGAGAGGAGGAGGGAACAGCAAGCAGAGCCCTCAGCCGTAGTAACGCGAGACTACGGCCGAGAGCGCTGTGATAGGACGCGCTGGGTCTCGAAGGCGTGTCGCCGGGAGCGCGTCACTAGGCCGCGCCCCTCCGACGTCAGCAAGCCCGCGAAGCGCGGCGCGCGCGGGAAAAAGGTAGAAGAAGGCGCTTCTGAGGTGAACTAAAATGGCGCCTGCAAGAACTAGACAGTGAGTATAAATACAGCCCGAGATAGGGAAAAGGGAGGAAAAACCGAACCCGTTAGAAACGGATAACGGAGGATAGATGTAAGAGCAAGAAACTAATGAATAGTAAGAAATGTAAGAAAAATAATAGAATAACAATAGAAATAAAATAGAAATAATAAGAAAAGATATGTGAAAACAAGAAGTTCTCTCAAAGGGACGGGTGAACAGTTGTAAAAACTGCCACCTTAAGAATAAAATTCACACTATATGTAAAAACATGAATAAGAAATATAGAAGACAATGCTTATCTGCCATGAGCAGAAAGAAAGAGGAAGAGGAGGTCCAGCCAGCCCCTTATATAGGGTCTCCGTCCCAGGGGAGGGGATTCCAAGGGCTGCTGGGAGTTGTAGTTTTAATGAAATTTTTTCTAATGTTAATGGAATAAATTCTCTGTAATTTTTCTGCTATGGGCATTAAAAAGAAAGGTTTAATGCAAGATATGAGCCTCCTGTCTGATATATAATTAGAAATATCTGTAAAAAACATTCACTGGTGACCACACAGCAACAGATAAATGAGTAAAAGAAAAAGACCATATTTACAGGGGGTGTAATACATACAAGCCTGATGTAGTATGAACAAATACAACCCTGATGCCAAATTTCTCAGAAATAAAGTGCTAGTGCAGTATTAAATTACACAAGGATCTGCAGATACCCAGCTTAGAAAGTTGGCATCCAGACGTGCAAAAAAGTTAAAATAACCATAGGCACAGAATGTGCAGGGCTCACCCAGTGCCCCTCGAATCCTCCGACGAGTTTTGCCAGGCAGGCTTTATCCGGGAGCCACCAAGAGTATTTCCAAGACATACAAAGCATAAATTGTACATCATTCTATGAGTATCTCATTCCAGTATCACCTTCATCTGATTCTTGGTGTGCTTATTGATTAACATGTACAGTAAAGATTGATATTTTGTATAATTTGGTATTCAGTGGTTTTTGCGCTTGTAGTTTAATAGGTAAATATACTGTATATTGGTGATGAGTTGACCATGGAATCTAGCAGGTCAAGCATATTATTTTAGATTGGCATGAGCTCTTCGTCAAAGTATCTAGTAACATAATTTTGGAAATCTTGTGGCTTTTTTAGTGCTCTTAATAGCAAATTATTAAAACTTGTGTACGCAGACGTTCTACTTAATCTACAAGATTTCTATTCCCCTTTATTTGAGCAGAATTTATAGCACCAAATGAATGCCTGGTGATTATTGTTGAGTGAACCAAAACTGTACAACCAGGGTTTGGTTAGAACTGTAAGAAATATTGACTTAATCGCAAAGGTGAACATTGGCTGTTTAGCTTCGGAAGAACCTGTTAACATGATGTCGGCGCCATCTGAGAATAGGAGAAGGAAGGTGAAACAGATATGATGTCAGGGTAGCCCAGAATACCTTGCAAGTTTGCCATAGCTTTCCAGCAGAAAACACCTGCCAAAAGGGAGGCTACTCTTGCTTCCCGCTAAGTCAGCGGTCCACTTCTTCTGCCAGCGCTACCCCTGCAAGAGGCAGCAGCAGCATGTTCATGTTAAAGTACATGATTTTTTTTTAATCCAGTTTGCCAACCTGACATAAATTGTCACCAGAGGGATGTCCATCACGACCTGAATAACCAGGTGCTGTGCCCTTTCTCTAACAGACACCATGAGCCCAGACCCCATGGATTTCTGGGTTACGAGATTAGACCATGGCCCAAAACTTGTCCAGTTTTCCATGGGTGTTTCGTCTTGTCCACCATCAAGTGTAGCATTAAAGAAATTGTTCAGCCTGGCAGGTGGTGTCATCACCCTCAAGGGAACAAGATTGTCTGGCAGCAGTGTGGAAAAACTTATGTTCGTTTAAATAAATCAGGCATAGATCCGTGAGGATGTTTAACCCCTTAAGGACCAAGCCAATTTTATTTTTGCATTTTCGTTTTTTCCTCCACGCATTCTAAAAGTCATAACTCTTTTATATTTTCATCCACAGACCCATATGAGGGTTTTTTTGCCTCACCAATTTTACTTTGTAATGTCATCACTCATTTTACCATAAAATGTACGGCGCAAGCAAAAAAATATTATTTATTTGGGGAAATTGAAAAGAAAACCACAATTTAGCAAATTTTGGAAGGTTTTGTTTTCACGCTGTACACTTTATAGTAAAAATGACATGTTTTCTCTATTCTGTGGGTCAATGCGATTGAAATGATACCCATGTTATATGCTTTTATATAATTTTATATATATATATATAATTTTATATATATGTGTATATATATATATATATATATATATATATGTAATTTTTTTATGAATATAATTTTATCATTTTGTACCGCTATAAAAAAATCTCAAACTATTTTAACAATATTAGTATTAGGATGAGCCAATCGAAGGTGATTAATCCGAATTCATACGAAGTTCAGGAAAAATTTGATTCACAACTAATGCGAATATTGTCGCTATTCTATTGCGCGAATCGCTTCATTAAACTCCATTTAGTGCGGTCCAGGCTCCAGGGCATCTAAAATGGCAGATCCACATGTGAGGACATGGGGCAGAGAATCCTGGGAAGGCGGGAACAAGGGTAGGCGGGATGACCCTAAATCACATGCAGCATGCAGCCTATCACCAGCCAGTCACCCCTGTGATGTCACAACCCTATATAATTGGCAGCCATATTGAGGCCAGTCACTTCCGCCTTTCACTGCAAAGAGATAGATAGTGACAGACAGCGCTGTGTGCTGCACAGAAAAGCAGCGATTCACCTCCTAGTCAAGTCAGCATTCTGTTGCACAGAGAGAGGGAAGGAGGGCAGTGTGTGTTTCACAGAAAAGCATTCTTACTGCAGCGATTTACCTCCCAGTCACTGGTGTTCTATTACAGAGAGCAATGTGTTGCACAGAAGAACAGCAGCGATTCAGCTCAAGCACAAATCCTGCCTAGAAGCACTGATAGGGAAGGGAGCGAGAGAGAAAGGGACATTTTGGGTGTAGTACACAGCGACTGTGTGCTGCAGCACTGGTGTGTACTGCTGGTTTTGTGCACAAATACTTTTTTAAGCGTACTGTAGCGCATTTTTCTCTCCTCATAAGTGCACTAGTGGTGTACTATTTTGTTCCTGTAAAAGTCTTAAGGTCCTAGCTACTGCAAAAGTCAGAGCAAAAGTACTCACCTGCTGCTGTTCTAGACAAATACTGTTAAGCGTAGTGGAGCACATTCTACTGCCCTCATAAGTTCATACCACTTACTTACATCTAAGTGTTGTACCATTTTGTTCCTGATAAAGTCTTAAGGGCCTAGTTACTGCAAAAGGCCAGCCAAAAGTTCACACCTGCTGCTGTTCTAGACAAATACTGTTTTAAGCGTAAAAAAAGCGTATTGTACTCCCCTCATATACGAACTATGTATGTCAGGCAGAGAAGTGCCAGGACATGCACAGAGGAGCGGCAGAGGCCAAAATTCATCAGGCGCAGGCAGAGGTCACAGCAGACTAGGGGCGAGTAGCAGCAGGAGTCGCAGCGAGAGGCCTGATCTCCCGGTTTTAGCTAGTAGTCGTGTCTCGACCAGCAACCCATCTGCCGTCATTGATTGGTTAGCACGGTCATCCACTTCATCACAAGTGACATCTGATACCTCGAGTCAACAGTCGGTAGGTTCCTCAGTCCCAACCCTCAGTTGGCATGGCCCGGTAGCAGTCCCTGTCCTCCCATTGCCTCTGTCCCATGCTGTTCCCTCCCCTACAGAAGTATTTTATGCTGTGGGTTTAGATCCACTATTCAGTGAGAACGATCTAATAGAGGATAGTCAGCAGCTACTGCTCAGCCAAGAAGTGGAGGAGACATGCAGTGACGTGCAGACACTTGATGATGATGATGAATGTGATCGCAATTGGGAGCCGGGTGCAGAAGGGGCTTCATCATCATCAGGAGAAGAGGGTTTCAGGTTGCTGTGAGGCAGCAGCAGAGCCAGCAAGGTGGTAGCATGGTTGGCAGTCAGCATGGTGGCAGAAGTGGAAATTCTGGAGCCAAACGTGCCCGGGGGAGACCACCTGCTTCACGCCAGCCTACCTTCCTGGGAGGTAATGGAACAGGGGTTCCTGGAGACAGTAGCAGTGAATTAGTGCAGACTGTTGGTGGGAAAATCAGCTACTCGGCGGTGTGGCAGTTTTTTCATCAAGCATCCGGAGGAGGTTAACATAGCCACATGCAAGATGTGTCGGCAGAAGGTGAAGTGTGGCCAGGGTCCCAATGTTGGTGCCACGGGCCTTGAGTCAACATATGCTGCACCATCATAAAGCGGCCTGGGAGAACCGTGGCTCCGATGTGGTTGTCCAACCTTCTGCATCACCCTGTGGCACACCGCTCCCTGTTTCAGCCAGCCAAGGCTCCACCACCTCAGCCGAAGGGAACTGTGTGTCATACCCTCCTTCTGTCGCTCCAGATGCACCTACTCCTCCCACTTTGAGTTAGTCATTCCGCAAGCAATCCATCGGCGAAGCCATGTCCAAGAGACAACAATATGCGCCAACTCATCCAACGGCACAAAAGCTGAATGTGCTCCTGTCCAAGTTGCTGGTGCTGCAGTCCCTCCCTTTTCAAGTGGTGGACTCTGCACCTTTCAGAGAACTGATGGCTTGTGTCGGGCCGAGGTGGAGAGTCTCAAGCTGTCATTTCTTTGCAAAGAAGGCAGTACCAGCCCTGCACAATTTTGTGGAAGAGAAGGTAGGCCAGTCCTTGAGAATGTTGTTGTGTACCCCAGTGACATCTGGAGCTGTATCTATGGTAAGGGACAATACATGTCCTTTACGGCCCACTGGGTGAATGTGGCTCCTACACAGCCACAACAGCAACATTGACAGGTCACGCCACTTCCTCCTCCACACTCTCAGGCCGTTGGTCCTGTGACAATGTGCGACTCCACCTCCTCATCCTTCACCGTGTCCTCAGCCTCCACTGCACGGACAAGTCTCAGTGCCCCTTCAGCATAACATGTGTGCAGGGCATGGTAGTGCGCCCTGCATAGCACACGTGGTTCAATCTGGTTGTCAAGTGCTTCGTGAAGTGTTCCTCCCATTTGCAAGACATCCTAACAATGGGAAGGAAACATTGCATGCCCTTCAGCCACTCGTACAATGCAAAGCACACCTTCCTTGAGCTGCAGCGTCTGAACGGTATCCCCCAACATAGTTTTATTTGCGACGTTGCCACAGGTTGGAATTCCACCCTCCATATGTTGGACTGAATATAGGAACAGAGAAAAACCATAACTGATTTCTTGATGATCCAAGCGGATAGGGGATCTCCTTTGTGTAACTTCAATGTCAACCAGTGGCAGCTCATACATGACACCTGCCATTTGCTCAGGCCCTTTGAAGAAGCCAAATTATTAATCATTCACCAGGATTACGGGATGAACTACGTCATTTCACTGCTTAATTTCCTACAACATGTGTTGGAAACGATGGCTGGTCAGGGCACTGGAGACGTGGCGCCTACATCTCACGGCTATGAGTTCTGTGATGGCTGAACTGGAGGAGGAGGAGGGGAAGGGGACAGTGGAGCACAGTTTAGGTTTCGCCAAATGGACGTTTTTTCTAGTCATCTGACAGGAGAGGAGGAGGAGCAGCCAGAGGAGCTAGAGGATTATGAGGAAGGCGAGACAGAGGACCCAGACACACCGTGGCAGTATACAGTGGAGATGGAGGCAGGGAGTCCCTCCGAGTCACTTGCACAAATGGTACGATGCATGCTCACTTGCTTGCGTAGTGACTGCCGAATTGTCACCATTCGGCAGCGGGATGACTTCTTACTCTCCACCTTAATGGACCTTCGCTTCCGGCACAATATGGGGGCCTTTTTTACACCCACTGAGAGGGAGGACAAACTGACCTACTACAGAGACATCCTTCGTAGTCAGTTGGCCGATGGCGGTCGGCACCATCGTCCATCCTCTCGCAGGTCTGACTCGGGGGGGCCCACTCTGCTCACCTTCCACTGCCATGGCTGCTGGGGTGGGGTGGCAAGAGCAGTACCAGCTCCATCAGCAGCAGCCTAAGTCTACAGTCGTTGATGAGTACCATTCTTCACCCGCATAGTGAAGCAACTCATCAGCAGCAGGTAGACCTGGAGCAGGACCTGAACCAGCAGGTGGTGGCATATTTTGACATGCCCATGCCAACACACCATAAAGATCCGCTGGACTTCTGGGCAGCCAAACTTGATTTGTGGCCACAACTAGCAGAGTTTGCCCTGGAAAAGCTGTCCTGCCCGGCCAGTAATGTGCCATCAGAGCGGGTTTTTAATGCGGCGGGGGCCATAGTCACCCCAAGGAGAACTCGTCTGTCCATGAAAAATGTAGAGAGACTGACCTTTGTAAAGATGAATCAGGCATGCATCAGCCAGGATTTCCACCCACCAATGTCTGATGCATCAGAGTAGATTGACCATGGTGTCACACCAACACTTCACAAATATGGATAGTGCAAAACAGATTTAAGGCGCTGCTCCCCAGTTACAAACATTTCTCTGCATCAGTTCTTTTTTGACCCACCTTCGTCACCGAGTGCTGGTATTACCATCCCCCACACCACTCTGTCATCGAGTCACTTTCAGGACTGCTGATGCTGCTGCCACCTCCAGGCTGTCTCATTTTGCCACCATATGCTTTGCTCCTGCTGCCGCCACCTCCAGGCTGTGTCATTCGTCCACCATATGTTCTCCTCATGCTGCCGCAAACTCCAGGCTGTGTCATTTAGCCACTCTGTGGTCTCTTAATGCTGTCGCAAACTCCAAGCTGTTTGATTCAGCCACCATATGGTCTCATCATACTGCCGCCACCTTCAGGCTGTGTCATTAAGCCACCATTTGTTCTCCTCATGCTGACTCAAACCCCAGGCTGTGTCATTTAGCCACTATATGGTCTCCTCATGCTGCCACCATCTCCAGGCTGTGTCATTCAGCCACTATATGATCTCCTCATGCTGCTTGTACATTACTTAAAATTTTTTAAAGTAGCACTAGCTATCATAAATCTTCAATTGAAATGTGAAAATTCATCTTTTAATCTTAGGGATTGTGAAGCCCTATTTTCTCCTCATTCTGCCAAAAACTCCAGGCTGTGTCATCCAGCCACCATATGGTCTCCTCATGCTGCCACCACCTCCAGGCTGTGTCATTCAGCCACTATATGTTCTCCTCATGCTGCTTGTACATTACTTAAAATTTCTTTAAGGTAGCACTAGCTACTATAAATCTTCAATTTAAATTTGAAAATTCATCTTTTTATCTTAAGGATTGCGAGGCCCTTTTGTCTCCTCATGCTGTCGCCAACGCCAGGCGGTGTTATTCAGCCACTATATGGTCTCCTCATGCTGCTGGGACATTACATAAACATTTTTATGGTAGCACTAGCTACCATAAATCTTCAATTTAAATTTGATAATTTATCGTTTTATCTTAGGGATTGTGAAGCCCTATTGTCTCCTCATGCTGTCGCCAACTCCAGGCTGTGTCATTCAGCCACTATTTGATCTCCTCCTGCTGCTGGGACATTACCTAAACATTTTTATGGTAGCAATAGCTACCATAAATCTTCAATTTAAATTTGATAATTTATCTTTTTATTTTAGGGATTGTGAGGCCCTATTGTCTCCTCCTCATGCTGCCGCCAACTCCAGGCCGTATCATTTAGCCACTTTATGGTCTCCTCATGCTGCTGTCAGCTCTAGGCTGTGTCATTCAGCCACTATATGGCCTCCTCCTGCAGCTGGGACATTACCTAAAAATTTTATGGTAGCACTAGCTACCATAAATATTCAATTTAAATTTGAAAATTCATCTTTTAATTTTAGGGATTGTGAAGCCCTATTGTCTTCTCATTCTGCTGCCAGCTCCAGACTGTGTCATTCAGCTACTACATGGTCTCCTCATGCTGCTGAGACATTTTCTAAACATTTTTACGGTAGCACTAGCTACCATAAATCTTCAATTTAAATTTGAAAATTCATCTTTTTATCTTAAGGATTGTGAGACCCTATGGTCTCCTCATGCTGCTGCCAACTCCAGGCCTTGTCATTCAGCCACTTTATCGTCTCCTCTTGCTGCCGCCAAGTCAAGGCTGTGTCATTCTGCCAGATTATGGTCTCCTCATGCTGCTGCCACCTCTAGGCTCTGTCATTGTGCTGCCATGTGACATGTGACTCCTTGTTGAATTCGGTCTTTTGTAACCACACATTTTATTATAAAATCTTACATTTTAATTTTAATTTCAAAAAATCGATAGAGCGATAAAAATGAACCATAACTGATTAAAGGAAACATTTGCACTTTCACAGTCAGGGGAGTGCTGAGAGGCAGGTGCTGGAACAGGTGGTATCTCGCCTGGCGGAGGACCGCCAGCTCGATGCTCACCAGCATAAGTACTCAAAAAATTTAAATAAATTCAAATTAAATTTTATTAAAATTACATAAAAATGTATTATTCTCTTCAATTTTGACACCATATGGTCTCCCTGCTGCCACATCCAGATGCTCTGCGGCAGTGATTCTAATAGTGATGCCTGTAATCTGCATTTCATACTGAGTAACAGTATTATTTCACTAACACCGCACACTCCCTATGCGTGTTAGGACAAGGCAAAGTTTTCTACACCCCTATTGAAGCTATATGGTCACCTCATGCTTCCGCCACCTCCATGCTGTGTCATTCAGCCACTATATGTTCTCCTCATGCTGCCAACACCTCAACGCTGTGTCATTCAGCCACTATATGGTCTCCTCATACTGAAGCCACCTCCAGGCTCTGTCATTATGCCACTCTGCGACAGTGATTCTAATAGCGATGCCTCTGATCTGCATGTCATACTGAATAACAGTATCATTTCACTAACCCAGCACACACCCTATGCGTGTTGCAGCAAGGCAAAGTGTTCTACACCCCTATTGAGGCTCTCTGTAGGCCAGAAATAACCGGTTTTAATAGTAATTCACCACAAATAAATTTGGACCGAACTGAATTTAAGAGGCTTACAAAAATTCGCTCATCTCCAATTAGTACGTGTAACGGAACTGGACATGGATCCTCTACCTGTGTGGCTGATGATTCAGACCGTATTGGGGAGCAGAGTCTAAGGTGCCGCTGGTCTTCCCCAGAGCCCGCCGCAAGGCAGGATGGGCTTGCTGCTGCAGGTTACACCCAGGTCGCTACCCCCAACACGGCACAACCACACAAGTACCTGGGCAAGGCGAGGTACCGAAGGAAGAGGCTGTAGCATAGTCAACGTAGTAGAAGGTCAAGGCAGGCGGCAAAGGTTCGTAGTCAAAGAACCTAGCAGGAAGGTCTAGATACACGGATATGGCAAAACAGGCAATAGGGAATGATTTCTCTCAGGCAATAGGCACTGAAGATCCGGCAGGGGGGTGTGGGAAGTGCAACAACTTATAATGTGCTGTCAGGTGCTTTTACTAATTATGGGCGTACTGGCCCTTTAAATTTCAAAGCTTTGGCACACGTGCGCCCTAAGGGACGGAGACACGAACACCAGAGCTGAGAGAGTGAGAGAGCTGCAGGAGGGGGGCGAGGTGAGTGATGGGCTGGGATTCGCATGCGGGCACATCCCGCGATGCGAATCCTGGCCCTGCAGGTGGCCGGGGACACTCTGCTCACGGCCAGTGCTTGCGGCTGGAGCGCAGTGTGTAACAGTACCCCCTCCCTTTGGTCTTCCCCCTCTTTTTACAGCTCAAGAACCTTTTGAGAAGATCCTAATCTAGGATGTTATCCTGTGGTTCCCAAGACCTCTCCTCTGGTCTGAACCCCTCCCAATCTACAAGAAATAAACATTTTCCTCTGATGAGTTTGGAGTTCAGAATTTCTTTGACCAAATCTACATCCAAGGTACCCAAGATGGGAGTAGGAGAAACACCCTTTTTAGAGAAGCGGTTATAGATGACGGGTTTCAAGAGGGAGACGTGAAAAGAATTTGGGATCCAAAGGGAAGAAGGGAGATGAAGAGAATAAGCCACTGGATTTAGGCGTTTCTTGACTTTGTAAGGACCCAAATAGCGTGGACCCAGTTTGTAACAGGGTACTTTGAAGCGAATATATTTAGATGATAACCACACTTTGTCCCCAGGTGAGTATTCGGGAGGAGGACGCCTTTTCTTGGCTGCTTGAAATTTCATACGGGTCATGGCACGAAGAAGAGAGAGACGAGTCTTCTTCCAGATGGATGAGAAGTTCCGTACAAGTTCATCAGCCATAGGGACACCGGAGGGAGAAGACAAGGGCAAAGGTGGACAAGGATGAAGTCCATAGACTACAAAGAAAGGTGAAGATCCTGTGGATTCGGTATCCTTATGGTTGTACGAAAACTCTTACCAGGGAAGTTGATCGGCCCAGTCGTCTTGGCGGGCAGTAACAAAGTGGCAAAGGTAATCTCCCAAGACCAGATTCACCCTCTCAACTTGACCATTATATTGGGGCTGATAGGCAGAGGAGAAATCCAGCTTATCTTGAAGAAGTGAGCAGAGTGCCCTCCAGAATTTGGAAATGACTGGACTCTCCGGTCAGAAACAATATGTGTCGGTAATCCATGGAAAAGTAAGATATGGGAAAGGAACTGTTTAGCGAGTTAAGGTGCAGATGGTAAACCAGGCAAAGGCACAAAGTGAGCCATCTTAGAAAATCGGTCCACATCTACCCAGATGACCTTATTGCCGCTAGAAGGAGGAAGGTCTGTAATAAAGTCCATTGCAATGTTAGTCCAGGGCAGGTCAGGAACAGGTAAAAGATGTAGAAGACCGGATTGCTTGGCACGTGGTGTTTTGTCTCGGGCACAGACTGAGCAGCAATGAACAAAGTCTATGACATCCCGTTTCAGAGTGGGCCACCAATATTGTCGGGATATTAGTTTAAAGGATTTACAGATACCGGCATTATCAGCCAACAGAGAGGAATGACCCCATTTCAAGATTTGGAGTCTCAGACGAGGAGGGGGCAGATGCTGAATACTTGCTGGTGCTGCGGAAATAAGATGATCAGGAGGAACAATATGTTGAAGGTGTGATTCCAGGTCTTGTACTTCAGAAGATCTTGATAGAGAGTCAGCCCGAAGATTCTTCTTTGATGGACGGAAATGTATAAAAAAGTTAAACCTGGAGAAGAATAGGGATCAGCGAGCCTGTTGAGGGTTGAGACGATGAGCAGACTGAAGAAAGAGTAAATTGTTGTGATCCATGTAGATGGTTATTAGATCCACTGAGCCCTCTAAGAGATGTCGCCATTTTTCCAAAACCAACTTAATAGCCAGAAGCTCACAATCTCTTATAGTATAATTTCTTTCGGCTGGAGAGAAAGTCTTGACAACACAGGAGCAGAAGCGAAGGCAGACTTTAAGTGCTTAAAGGCTTCCACGGCCTCTGGAGTCCAGACCTTCGGATTGGCAGTTTTCTTGGTAAGAGACATGATGGGGCCAACCAAGGTGGAAAAGTGGGGAATAAACTGCCGGTAATAATTGGCAAAGCCAAGGAAGCGCTGAATCCCTTTCAGACCAGAAGGTTGAGGCCACTCCAGTACAGCAGATAATTTGTTAGGATCCATTTGAAGTCCTTGACGGGTAACAATATACCCCGGAAACTGTAGACTGGCCTTTTCAAAAGTACACTTTTCAAGTTTTGCATAGAGTTGGTTGTCTCGGAGAAGCTGTAAAACTTGACAGAGATGGAGACAATGAGTGTGTAGATTGGGCGAATAGATGAGAATGTCATCCAAATAGACAATGACACGGGAGTAGAGAAGGTCCCAAAAAATGTCCTTTACAAACTCCTGGAAGACTGCTGGAGCTTTACACAGTCCAAATGGCATTATAAGGTACTCAAAATGTCCGTCTCGAGTATTAAACGCAGTCTTCCACTCGTCCCCTTCTCTTATACGAATCAAATTATAGGCACCACGAAGATCCAGTTTGGAGAAAATCCTTGCACCTCGCTGCCGACCAAACAACTCCGAGATTAAAGGAAGGGGATAACGATTTTTTACTGTCATTTTATTCAGTCCTCTGTAGTCGATACAAGGACGCAACGACCCATCTTTTTTTTCCCGGCTCCTGCAGGAGAAGAGGATTGTTGTATAATTTATACACAAAGAAGATAAAGCAATAAACTTCATCTTTCAAAAATAAAAATGAGGATCATGAATAATAAAGAAAAATTTTAAACAAGTGAGATCCTCAGAGGCCGACATAATAAATATCTCTATTATTCGTTAATATTTGGAAGATAGGAATATCGTTGCACAAATGAGATTTCAACAATAAAATATGTAAAAATAGATATACAATTTATTAATTAAAATATAGAAATATAAAATACGATAAAATATGCAGATCAATATGATGTCATTATACCATACTAAGTCGCAACAATACCTAAATTTGCCCACTAGATGGGATTATACCGCCCTAGTTCACAATGGTATTAAAAATTGACCACAAAATGGCAGCATAGATATCAACGGTATATAGCATATATGCAGTTGGTCTACATAAGAAATGAGTATATGAAATACAAGATATGTTAATACATGCAACAGTGATTTTCTCGCTTAGAGATATTATGAATGAAACTTTGCCTTGATAACATATAAATTATTGATAGCTATGCAGAGGGGAATATCCCTACTAATCTATAATTTGGGACTATTTATTTTGGAAAATGTAAATCACAAATATAATTAAAAATATTCTGTTCAGATAGATGTTAGTGTCTGCAGATTCACTAAAGTTGTACCTGGACAGAAATCTATAAATTCATCCAAAATTTGTGGATGGGAAGATATAAATTACCTTAAAGTACAAACTCTCCCTGCTATAGAATAGCCAACAATAATAAAAAAAAAGATAATACAGTTCTTTTATAGTTACCACAAAGTTGAAATGCCAGTGGGTATATGCAGATTGGAAAAGATGAGCCTGTTCACTCAGCAGAAAGATAATCCAGGAATCTCTCCAAAAAGAAGGAACAAAGAATCGTCCGCTCTCCCTTTACACTTCAGTTTAAAACAAAGTTTCTTATCTTGATCAGATAAAAACCCAACCAATCACGTCTCTAGAACAAAAACGTGCTAGGCCCTTGTCTCGCCCAGATGTAACTATTTCACTGACCAGAGAGGGCACTCTTGTCCATGAGTTGCAAAAATATTCTCCTAAAAATCAGCAGACATTACCTAAGATATAGATATATCATGTCAAGTCATCTCTCCAACTAATGGCCAATAAATATAATTAGCTGGATTAGATTTCGACATGTAGCATACACACACAGCAGACATTTCGGGATTTCCCAAGTCTTCAATCTGAATCTGACTTTAATGGTCTCTCCCAAGTTTAAAATAATTAATAGAATCTCAGTCCCGTCTATTCTTACAATTATAAATCTGTCAGATAAGAAATTACAGTAGACTCCATTCATGGGATGAAATCTGGCCACCAAATTACATACATACTTACTTATAGATGCAGGAAAACTAAATAGGTTAGAAATGATATACTGACCACATAACATAAACATGCCACTAATAATAATCACGATAATAATGATAAAGCATACCTAATTACTATTAAGAATATAAGGAAAAGTAATTATATATATATATATATATATATATATATATATATATATATATATATATTGTAAGGATTCCTCCTTGTGGATTAGCTCCGGGATCGTCCTGGACACTGCCACAGGACACGTTTCCACTCAATAAACCCGCAGACAACGGTTATTCATGCAAGCCTGGCACCTTGCCAGCTTTATTTAGACAGGTTGCGGGGGGAAAACAAACATAACGCAGGAACAAAATGGTCACTGACTACACATATCAGCATGCCCTGACTACTAGCTGGTGAGCTACCCTCAGCCAGTTAAACATGTGACTCCGGCAACCTGTTACTCACAGTTCACACCACTTCTTGGACTACGCACAGATTCCAGCTGTGTGCTTCCTCAACAGGGTCGGTGTGTCTCCCCCTACAGCAACATGCTGTTTCCCAGGGAGAGCCCCAACTATTCTGTTTCTTTTCCTTTTAAACACACTTTCCCTTCCTGATACCTCATTAATCAGGCCACAGGTGGAGCATTCTCCAGAGTTAGCAAGGGAAATACACCCTTTCCTTGCCACACTGCCACATATCCCCCCCTCCCCCCTCTGCTCAGACCACCGGGAAGGAGCACTTGTATTCAAAAGGCAGAGTCCAACTGCCTTTCCTTTTCCTTGAACAACTCCGTCCAACAGGTTTTGAGGCACTTGGCTTCCTTCATCAGCAGATTTTATCTGCACCACTTCAATGGTGCACCCTTCTTTCAGTCGCACTTTCATCAGCCACCGAGCACAAAACTTTTGGTCATCTTTGACAAATTCCTTGTTAAAAGCTCCATTCATGTCACACCTTTCCAACACCAGGTTCTTCATCTTGGTCTGTACAGTACTCTGGACACTAGGTGCAGACAAGGCAGATGCTCCAGGCCTTTGTCTTCTTCTGTCACCGGTATGACCATCGTCCGAACTTTGCTGGTGGCCAACCGAGCCTGTATCACCCATTTGCAGGACTTTTAAGACATCCTCCACAATTTCAGGAGGCTTCCCTTTAATGCACCTGTCCATCTTCTCCTTGAGACAGACTCTTCTCCAAATTCTACTTCTGCGGACTTTCTTCCGGTGTTTTCTGGAACTAATCCAGCGCCTCTCAGGGTTTCTACCACGACCCAGTCTTCTATCACAGTGACCTCTTTTTAAGGACTCTGCTTTCTTATTAGCCCTTTCTTTAGGGACACCGACCTTCACAGGCTCATCTTTAGGCTGAGAACTCTTGGCTCCTTTAGGCAGTTTTTCACCTGCACCTTCAGATGTGTCACTGACTTTACTTGCAGCTTCTGCAGTTATCTCTGGTTTAACTTCTACCTCAGAGAACTTCTCTGCCTCAGCATTTTCACCATCCAATGTCAATATTTCTGCAGCTTCAGAGGACTTCCCATATGGTTTCACCTCAGTCTCAGCTTCAGAGGACCTTTCATATGGCTTCTTCTCATGGTCTTCAGACTCCACTGTTTCTTGCGTCCATTATTCAGACTTTTGCCCCACAAGCAGTTTTTCTTCTTCGGATTGCTGTGGCTTTGGCCTCAGTTTCCATCTGAGACACTTTTAACCTCTTGTTAGCCAGTTCTACTATAGCTACGTGTCTGCTTTCTTTTAGGACCTTCATGTCCCCTTCCAGCTTTAAACATTTCTGCTGCTCACTCTTGAGCTTGGCAGAGTTCATCTTCTCACTTTCCAGCGATTCTGTCAAGTTTTTGACAGTATCCTCCAGGGACAGCAGTTGTTCTCTCATCTGCTCATTGTCTTTATTCAGTTGCGCCATCTTGGACACTTTCTGCTCATAGACTTTTAGCTGAGCCTCTTGTTCAGAGAGCTGAGCACCCAGTGAATCCAAGGCAGCTGTGTGAGACTTAATGTGCGTTTTGTTCTGCGCCTCCAGGATCTGCACCTTATGAGCCATTACCACTTTCTCCTTCTCCAGCTCTTCCATGGCTACCAACCTAGCCTTGTGATCACTTTGTAGGGCCAGATATGCCTCCCACAGGACATTCACTTCTTCTTCCTTGAATGAGATCTGCTTGACCAGACTCTCCAATTCTCTCTCCTTGCGGGTCATAAGACCCTGGGAGCGGGACAGTTCATCCTGCAGAGCCACAAACTCACTTTTGTGGCACTCCATATCTTTCTGCAGCTGAAGCGTCGCTTCCTGCTCTTTATTCAAGTCTGCAAGCTTTTTTCTTTCTCCTCTATCAGGTGATGAACTACTTCTTCCTTTTGAGACAATTTAGCAGAAACCATCTGTAAGGTTTCTTCAAGGTTCTGGATCTGCTCCCTTTTTTTACCAAGACCAGCGCGGTTTTTCCGAGATCTCTTACTTACAGCGGTCTCCTTATTCTTGCTGCTGGACCTTGAGACATTCTCTTGTCCTCTGACAGTCACCTGTCCTTGACCTGTCTCTTCCTTCAAGCCAATTCGTTCAGACTCTTCTCCACCTTTAGGAGTAGTCTCCCCCTTTTCAAGAGTCTTGGCCACTTGGGCTTCAGGGTAGTTCCTGGACAGTCTCTCTGGACTGTCTCTCTGCTCACTGGCAGACTTCTCTTTCACTTCAACACTGCCTCTCCGCTGCCCAGCAGAAAGGTCTAGGGCTCCTGGGTCTGCAACAACATCTGGTCCAGTGGTTCGACCTTCCTGGTCACGATCCATCTCTGGTCCAGACGTCACATCTCCTTCACTCAGGACTCTGTCTGTGACAGTAAGCGCAGCACCCAGCTCCACATGTACTCTCTTCAGTACTTCTGCATTATCCACAGACATATCTGTAGCTCCTTTTCCGGTCACCTCTTCCAGATGACCACGCAATTCTAGCCCCACCTTGGGATCATCTTCAGCTGGCGGATGGAACCCATGTTCGAGTACCTGATCCATTTCTGGTTTTACTGAAGATTCTGTTTCAATCAGAGGCACACTTGTCACTTGAGTCTCTGGATCCTCTTAGACTTGACTCATGGTCTGGTCTTCAGCTCCCCCAGTAGTCTGGCAGACCCCTATCTGACATATCTAGTGACTGCTGACACTCCCCGTAACTCTCCACTAGTGTGTTGTGCAAGTCAAGTGTTGTGGGCCTATCAGGTGTACCTGTTCTAGTCACCTGACAGTCTTCCCATAATTGCTGGAAAAAAAATGGAAAATCTGTCCCCAGTACTACATCAAACTCCAAGGAGGGCTCTATTGAAACCTTGTGACTCATGGTACCATAGGGAGTAGAAATACAGACATTAACCATTATAAACATTTATAACCCCAAATACCAGCCTGCATAGACATTGTAGTTGGGTCTGACTTTCTGCTGCTGGACTTTACCAGACTTATTACACAACTAGGTTTTAACAAAACCCTCATCTTTGTACCTTCTATTGCCAGCTCATACAGGTTTTCTTTTGTCCTGTCAGAGGTGGCAGCAGTACACAACATAAGTTTTTCAACAAAAACATTATCAGATTGCACATGTTAAAAATGTACAGGACAGTTCATAGCACTAGGACCTAACTCAGACAAAGTGTGTTTTGTTACATTTTTTTCCCAGTCCTGCATTCAACATTTTCTGTTCACCAGATTTTTTTAATCCGTTCCGCACAGTGTGAACAGTCTCATCAGTCTTCATGAGGGGTTCCCCACCCTCACATGATTTTGCAACTGGACATAGGTTGGTACCACCTTGAACACCGTTCACACAGTCAACTAGGGAACCACCACCTCAGACTCAGCATTTTTATGCACAGTCCCATCATTCTTATGTACAGTCTCATAGTCTCTAAACATGGCCCTCACAACCCCTGGAATCATTACCAGAATCTCTTGCCGTCCAATCAGTTAAGGGCTGGTGCTGGACACCTCTCACCAGCTTCTCTGCTGCAGAACATCGCTCCACTTGCTCTTTAAGTAGCGCTGCAACTTTAAACCCAGCATCACTGTTAGGCTGCAGTGCACACTGTAGTATTGCAGCTTGGCTTATTCCCACTTGAGTCAGGATCTCTGTCTTGACTTTCTCATAGTCCCGTAAGATCTTTGGATCCAGTTCACAATGAACTTTTTGGCCTCTCCTCCAATGAATCCAAACACCAAGTTTCCCCAGTGTGACTTGGGCCATGCCTCATGCATAGCAATCCTTTCAAAATCTGCAAAGGTTGCTTCCTCTTGCGCTGCAGCAGTCTGCAACACAACACTTATCAGGACATCCATCTTGCAACACAGCACAGTCCTCTGCCAAAATTGTCAGCCGCTTGCCAACAAAATTTTCTGTTGCCCCTAGCAACGCCTTTAACACAGTCTCAAAACTTCATTTGCACTCTGCAGGTGGCCTGTCCACCTGTCTCCTTACTTGAGAAAGAGCACCCACTCGCTTGATGCGATCTGTTGCCCCTAGCAACAACTTCACCACAGGCTCAGTCCTGCTCTTGTCCTGCTCTTGCACACTGCCTCCTCTCTGAGAAAGAGTACACCCTGGCAACATGCACGGTAATTTTCTCTTGGCAACAACTTCACTGCAACTCGACCACTGGTTGCTCCTAGCAATGTGTTTGCCCGCATCCTCCACCAATTGTAAGGATTCCTCCTTGGGGATTAGCTCCGGAATCGTCCTGGACACTTCCACGGGACACGTTTCCACTCAATAAACCCGCAGACAATGGTTATTCATGCAAGACTGGCACCTTGCCAGCTTTATTTAGACAGGTTGCAGGGGGAAAACAAACATAACGCAGGAACAAAATAAAATCTTAGACCGTCTGGTCACTGACTACACATATCAGCATGCCCTGACTACTAGCTGGTGAGCTACCCTCAGCCAGTTAAACATGTGACTCCTGCAACCTGTTACTCACAGTTCACACCACTTCTTGGACCACGCACAGATTCCAGCTGTGTGCTTCCTCAACAGGGTCCGTGTGTCTCCCCCTCCAGCAACATGCTGTTTCCCAGGGAGAGCCCCAACTATTTTGTTTCTTTTCCTTTTAAACACACTTTCCCTTCCTGATACCTCATTAATCAGGCCACAGGTGGAGCATTCTCCAGAGTTAGCAAGGGAAATACACCCTTTCCTTGCCACATTGCCACAATATATATATATATATATATATATATATATATATATACACTCCTGAGTTAAAAGTGACCTGAATTCAAATCCCCTTATCTGAGCCATAAAGTAGTTTATATAAACACAGACAAGGGATGTTTCACACTTGCAGACACCCTGTGACATTCTGGAATTTAACACTGAGAATCTCCCTATGGGAGACTCCAACTTGCATAGATAATGGTTCTGTGGGATATATCACAGTACAGTCCAGTCTTTCTCCATTGACCGTAGAGATATACAGTGGTTTTAAGAGGCGGGACACTGGCAGATGATACCTATGGACTAGGGAGGCATCAATAAAGTTTCCCGCTGAGCCAAAGTCAAGGAAAGCCATAACTGAGATGATCACTTTAGAAGGCAGAAAAAGCTGGATCGTTAGATTTAAGCGTGGAGAGGTGGAACTCACACCTAGGGAGGCCTCTCCCATGAACCCTAGGTGCGTGCGTTTCCCTATGGCTGTGGATGCAGAGGACAATCCTTAAGGAAGTGGTCTGCACTGGCGCAGTATAGGCATAGATTTTCGGTTCGTCTGTGAGTTCTTTCCTGCTGGGTCAGGCGAGACCTATCCACTTGCAAAGCCTCCACTGCGGGAGGCAACATAGAAGGTTGAGGTGGTTTCCGGAAAACTGGTGCCAGACAAAGGAAGCACCGAGGTCATGCAGATTCCCTTTCTTGTCGCAGTTCCTCTCATCGCTCAGAGAAATGGAGATCAATCCAGGATGCCAATTGTATAAGTTCATTCAGGTTAGATGGCAATTCCCGGGCAGCGAGGACATCCTTAATTTGACTTGATAAACCTCTCTTGAAAGTAGCGCAGAGAGCTTCATTATTCCAAGACAACTCCAACGCAAGGGATGGCATACTCGCCCACAGTGGAGTTGCCCTGGGAAAGACTCAGCAAAGCTGTCTCAACGGAGGAAGCGCGGGCAGGTTCTTCAAAGACAGTGCAAAATTCCATCAGGAATGCCTGGAGAGTGGTAGTGACAGCATCACTGCAATCCCACAGTGGAGTTGCCAAGGCCCAACCAGATAGGAGACTGATGACGAAGGCTACCTTTGCTCGTTCCGTGGAGAACTGGTCCGACCATGAGTTCAATGTGCATGGAGCACTGCATCACGAAACCCCGACAGGACTTGGGATCCCCCTCAAACTTCTCTGGAAGTGACAAACGGAGTTTGGTTCTGGAGGAGACTGCAGCAGCGGGAGGATGTACTGGAGCTGGAGGAGGCAGTGGCTGTGGCGGGTGCTGCTAGGCAGATAGCAACTGCTGCATCATGGCGGATAGCTGGTTAAGCCGTTGTGCTTGTTGTGCCAACTGCTGTGACTGAAGTGCCACGATTGAAGCAAGATCCGTGTTGTCAGGCAGAGGAACCCCAGTGGGATCCATGGCTGGATCTTACTGTAATGGAACTGGATGTGGATCCTCTACCTGTGCGGCTGATGACTCGGACCGTATCGGGGAGCGGAGTCTAAGGTGCCGCTTCACCAGAGACCGCCGCAAGGCAGGATGGGCTTGCTGCGGCAGGCGACACCCAGGTCGCTACCCCCGACACGGCTCGACCACACAGGTAACTGGACAAGGCGAGGTACTGAAGGAGGAGGCTGTAGCGGAGTCAACGTAGCAGAAGGTCAAGGCAGGTGGCAAAGGTTCGTAGTCAAAAAACCTAGCAGGAAGGTCTGGATACACGGGTATGGCAAAACAGGCAATAGGCACTGAAGATCCGGCAGGGGTATGGGAGGTGCAACAACTTATAATGTGCTGTCAGGTGCTTTTACTAATGATGGGTGTACTGGCCCTTTAAATTTCAAAGCTCCGGAGCTGAGAGAGTGAGAGAGCTGCAGGAGCGGGACGAGGTGAGTGATGGGCCGGGATTCGCATGCGGGCGCATCCCTCGATGCGAATCCCGGCCCCGCCGGCGGTCGGGGACACTGCGCTCACGGAGGGTGCTTGCGGCCAGAGTGCAGTGTGTAACAGTAAGTTTAAAATTGCCCTATTTTGACCACCTATAACTTTTTAATATATGGGGTGTTATGAGGACTCATTTTTTGCGCAGCGATCTGGAGTTTTTATCAGTACCACTTTTGCTTACATAAAATTTTTTATACATTTTATACATTTATTTAATAAAATGTGACAAAAAGTAGCAATTTTTTTTACGTATACGCCGTTCACCGTACGGGATAGTTAACAATATATTTTGATAGCTCAGACTTTTACGCATGCGGTAATACCAAATATGTTTAATAATTTCAATATTTTTATTTTTCAGGGTAAAATGGGGAAAAAGGGATGATTTACATTTTCATTGGGGGAGGGGATTTTTCAAATTTTTTATTTCAAAAATCTTTATTTTTACTTTTTTTTACTTTTGTTTTTTACACTTTTTATGTCCCCATAGGGGACAATTTATAGCAATCATTTGATTGCTAATACTGTTCAGTGCTATTCATAGGGCATAACACTAATCAGTATTATCGGCCATCTTCTGTTCTGGTCTGCTCGATCTCAGACCAGAGCAGAAGACCCCTGGAGCCGGCTGGAGGCAGGTGAGGAGACCTCTGGCCGCCAAGCTGGGTGATCGGATCCCCGCAGCAGGGGACTGCACATCTTGAAATTTACATAGCTTTAATCAAGGTCAAAAGTACTTTGATACTCTCCAAGGGGACCCAGCAGTGTTACACAGAGCTCGAGGGCTCGTAGGCAACATTATACACCGGTTTTAGGTTATTGCTAAGTTCAGGGTTAGGTACAAACTTATTAGCTCAGAACAAACACTTTTACCTTCACCAGGTTCAAATTTTGTCAAATACTACTTAACATACTTGCTAATTCTTGACATGATTGCTAATCCTCAACACACTACTTGATCAGTGTGCAGCACACATTACAGAAATTCATGGAATTATCTTCATGAAATAATTAAACACCATTGAACTTATTTTATTAGGGTATTTTTATTTGCCCAAAGAGATGTTTCATCAGAAAATGACCTATTTTTTTTTAAAGAATATTTGGTGACTTTTTTTCTCTCTCTAATTTTCCATTTCAATATTTATATTATGTAATAATTCCCCTCTAAACAGGTCACAGAGCATGCCTAGAAAATGCTCCTATAGGGTCTTCTCTAGTTTATTGTTTTAAATGCCCATGGGTTTGTCATAAAGCATATCTCTAAATGCTGCTAAATACAGCTTAAAGTTTAAACAAAAGGGTTGCCCTAATAATAATGTACCGTATATACTCGAGTATAAGCCGAGTTTTTCAGCACGATTTTTCTTGCTGAAAACACCCCCCTCGGCTTATACTCGAGTGAACTCTCCGCCTGTCAATCCCTTCTCAGTGGTCTTCAACCTGCGGACCTCCAGATGTTGCAAAACTACAACTCCCAGCATGCCTGGACAGCCATTGGCTGTGCGGGCATGCTGGGAGTTGTAGTTTTGAAACATCTGGAGGTCCGCAGGTTGAAGACCACTGCGGACTTCGTCATCATCCAGACCTCCCTTTAGTTTTCTACTCACATCCCCTCGGTGGGGAGGAAGGGTGAGCTGGTCCAGGCCATCTATGCTGCGAGGATCATCCGGTGGGGAGGGTTAGTAGTTCCGGGCTGTCCATCTTCACCTGGAGGCCCTCTTCTCCGCTCCGGATCGGCCCCGGACTAGTGACGTTGCCTTGACGACGATGCGCAGGGACGTTCATGCGCAGGGACATCACGGACGTCTGCTGCACACGGATGTCCCTGTGCGTCGTCGTCAAGGCAACGTCACTAGTCCGGGGCTGGCCCGTAGCAGAGAAGAGGGCCTCCCGGTGAAGATGGACAGCCCGGAATGACTAACCCTCCCCACTGGACGGTCCTTGCAGCATAGATGGCCCGGACCAGCTCACCCTTCCTTCCCACTGAGGGGAGGTGAGTAGAAAACTAAAGGGGGGTCTGGATGATGACGAAGGCTGCAGTGGTCTTGAATCTGCGGACCTCCAGATGTTTCAAAACTACAACTCCCAGCATGCCCAGACAGCCGATGGCTGTCCGGGCGTGCTGGGAGTTGTAGTTTTGCAAAACTCTGGAGATCCGCAGGTTGAAGATCACTGATGAAGGGATAGACAGGCGGTGATGATGACGAGTAATGTTGAGCGGCATAGGCCATATTCGAATTTGCGAATATTCGCGAATATATGGACGAATATTCGTCATATATTCGCTAAATTCGCATATTCGTAATATTCGCGTTTTATTTTCGCATATGCAAAAATTTGCGTATGCGAAAATTTGCACATGATAATTTTTGCATATACGAAAATTCGCACGACAGTCTCACACAGTGGTATTAGTGCCTTCATTACACCACACAAGCTGGAAGCAGAGAGGGATGATCACTGTGATGTGTACTGTGATAAAAAAAAAAATTACGAATATATAGTGCTATATTCGCGAATATTCGCGAATTCGCGAATATGCGATATTTACGAATAAAATTCGCATTGCGAATATTCGCAAGCAACACTAATGACGAGGGGGATGATGACAGGGTGATGATGATGGGGGTGTTTATGATGGGGGTCTGGATGATGACAGGAGGGGATGATGACATGGAGGGATGATGTATTTCCCACCCTAGGCTTATAGTTGAGTCAATAGCTTTTCCTGGGTTTTTGGAGTGAAATTAGGGGCCTCGGCTTATATTCGGGTCGGCTTGTATGAGTATATATGGTACTCAAAAATGAAATAAAAAAATGTACATAAAAAAATAGAAAGAATATGTTTTAGTATTAGTCTTAAATCTGTACAAAAAAATCAAGGTGATACATTCACCACAAAAAAAGGGGAGGCCAAGTTTGCCTCCACATAAAAGCAATCATAATAGTGTAGAACCTTACTTGCAAAGCTATCATGAAACCTATTAGAATTAATTCATATAATTAGGCAAAAAGCCATTTATTATCTCCCACTCAGGCTTATTGGACTATTGTATAACTGAACAATATCTTAATTAATTGGAAGTATCTTTTAAAGCACAATTCTATTGAATTTAAGAGGCTTCAAATATCATTATATTTCTAAAGTACTTTGTCATAAATTATGGACACAGCAATTCATTCATTCTTTCTGATAAAGTTATCTCAGATGCACTCATGGTAGTCTCTTTTTAAGATTACTTTTCAATTGTTATAATAATGACAATGTATTTTTAAGAGAAGATTCCTAGAACAGCTGCATCATATGGGGGGATTATTCCTCACAGGACCAATGATTTCTTCAAGAACAATGACCCAGAAAACATAGCATATGCTGCTTCCTTTTAGGATTCAAATAACATAGGTAATAAAACAGTAAGAAATAGCACAAGAAAAAAATTGTTACAGTGCTAATATTCAAATAATGGAGAAGAACATGGTAAGTATAATCAAATAGTCTTAAGGCTTCTCAGATGCTTCTTGTTTACTGCTTACATAATATTTGCCATTGGGTATGAATATTAACAATTTTCTAATATGAATTAATTTTGAGGAAAAAAGTTGTAAAGTAAATATTTTTAAAGAGTACATGCAGCAGTGAATGTAGTGTAAATAAGCCTTTGGCTAAATAAGGTTTGTCATCATGATGTTTCCAAGGTTTGTCATCATGATTTTTCGTGCTGAAAATGCCCCCCTCGGCTTATACTGGAGTGAACTCTCTGCCTGTCAATCCCTTCTCAGTGGTCTTCAACCTGCGGACCTCCAGATGTTGCAAACCTACAACTCCCAGCATGCCTGGACAGCCATCGGCTGTCCGGGCATACTGGGAGTTGTAGTTTTGAAACATCTGGAGGTCCGCAGGTTGAAGACCACTGCGGCCTTCGTCATGATCCAGACCCCCCTTTAGTTTTCTACTCACCTCCCCTCGGTGGGAAGGAAGGGTGAGCTGGTCCGGGCCACCTATGCTGCGGGGACCGTCCGGTGGGGAGGGTTAGTCATTCCGGGCTGTCCATCTTCACCGGGAGGCCCTCTTCTCTGCTCCGGGCCAGCCCGGACTAGTGACGTTGCCTTGGCGATGATGCACAGGGACTTCCATGCGCAGCAGACATCCGTGATGTCCCTGCACATGAACGTCCCTGTGCGTCGTCATCAAGGCAACATCACTAGTCCGGGGCCGGCCCAGAGCGGAGAAGCGGGCCTCCCAGTGAAGATGGACAGCCCGGAACGACTAACCCTCCCCACCGAACGGTCCCTGCATCATAGATGGCCCGGCATGCTGGGAGTTGTAGTTTTGCAACATCTGGAGGGCCTCCCAGTGAAGATGGACAGCCTGGAACTAGCCCGGAGCTACTAACCCTCCCCACCGGATGGTCCCTGTAGCATAGATGGCCCGGCATGCTGGGAGTCGTAGTTTTGAAACATCTGGAGGTCCGCAGGTTGAAGACCACTGCGGCCTTCGTCATCATCCAGACCCCCCTTTAGTTTTCTACTCACCTCCCCTTGGTGGGAAGGAAGGGTGAGCTGGTCCGGGCCATCTATGCTGCAGGAACCGTCTGGTGGGGAGGGTTAGTCATTCCAGGCTGTCCATCTTCATCGGGAGGCCCTCTTCTCTGCTCCGGGCCGGCCCCGGACTAGTGACGTTGCCTTGACGATGATGCACAGGGACATCCGTGCGCAGCAGATGTCCGTGATGTCCCTGCACATGAACGTCCTTGTGCGTCATCGTCAAGGCAACTTCGCTAGTCCGGGGCCGGCCCAGAGCGGAGAAGTGGGCCTCATGGTGAAGATGGACAGCCCGGAACGACTAACCCTCGCCACCGGACGGTCCCTGCAGCATAGATGGCCTGGCATGCTGGGAGTTGTAGTTTTGCAACATCTGGAGATCCGCAGGTTGAAGACCACTGATGAAGGGATTGACAGGCGGTGATGATGACAGGGTGATGATGACGGGGGTGTTAATGACGGGGGTCTGGATTATGACAGGGGGGATTATGACATGGGGGGATGATGTATTTCCCACCCTAGGCTTATAGTCGAGTCAATAACTTTTCCTGGGTTTTTGGGGTGAAATTAGGGGTTTTGGCTTATATTCGGGTCGGCTTATACTCAAGTATATATGGTAAGATAAATAGTATATCAAAAGATGTTGTGTACATTACGTTAAAGTACTCTTACTACACTGTTTTTTATAAAACACCTTTATACATATCATTTTAAAAAAGGAATAACTTACATTTTCTATGTATATGTATATAGAATATTTTTACTGTGTGAAGTGCCATTCACAATGGCCAGTTTCAGTTGTTTTGATTGATCTGTTGTTTTGATTGATCCTTTAACCCTCCTTAGATGTTGGCTCAGGAAAGGTGACATATACAAACTAGCTTATCTGATGTACCGTACTTCACTGATAGGACTTTGCTGAGGCCATAGAGCAGAAAGTACACATTTTGTAATGCAGACCTCTAAGGATAGTGTTTTTTACCATAATAAGTTAAAAAGAAGAATATGAAAAATGTATTCAAAGGTGTCTATAACTTTTAAGTAAACTGCACCTCACTTTGCAAGAATTGAATCTGCTTAATTCCTTGAGCCATGTACACCCCACAGAAGGATTTCTCCTTTAACTCTCTTGCACACAAATCATTCCAAAGGCTAGATTACATTTTCACTTCAGCCAACCTCCTGCCGTCTCCTACTCAAGATCAGCAATATCACAAAATACAACCAAGCTCCTGTGTTGGCCACTTTGTTTTTTCCTCATGTCCTTCCAAAAGATTAGAGATGGTGCTTGAAAAGAGTCAGTTCCTGGCAGGGAAGCATTTCTATGTGATATCAAGTCAGATCCTTACTTTTTCCTTTTCATTAAACACGTTTCCAGACTTGTCCAACCCCATGGTTTGAGAATCACATAAAGCCTACATTCTTCGTCCTTCATTGCCTAGGATTCTAGAATCATAAAAAGAGAACCAGAAGGGGGCAAATTCAAAGTAAAAACAAATAGCCTTGCTGAAAAGCATCCACAAACATTCAAAAACTCTAAATGTCTACGTAAAACTAAAGCTTGGCCCATTTTCGGTCTGCTGCATTTACTCAGAGGCATGCATTTCTTAGAAAATCCAGCAGATCTATGACTGCAGTTTCACCCGGTGTACAAATATAGGTGCACCACCTATTGAGGTAGTGTATCTTTCTGCGACTTTAGGTGTCACAAGTCAGCCCTAAAGTCACATGTTAGAAGGGTACACCCCCCAGAATGTCTCCATGGAAGGCTAAGCACCCTTCTAGCCTCTTTAGGCCTCCTTTAAGTATCCTTGATGTCAGTAGTGGGTACCCTCTAAAGTTGCACACTTTTGCTCAGAAATGCACAGAGAAGCCCTGGAGCATAATGGTTCCTGAGCCCTGCCTTTTCTGTCCTGGACACCTTGCAAGGCAATTTTTTGGAATATAAAGCCCCCTGCAGTCAGATCAAAGGTCTAGTCTTTGGAGGCTGTAAACAAATAGAAAAAAAGAGAGAAGGCCCAAGGAGGCGCCTAGTGCATTACCCTAAAAATTTATACAGAGGCCCACGTAGAGTGGGGATACGTAAGGGGTCTAATGAATGGCCGCTCACCTGGAGCGTATAATAATACGCATATAACCTCAGTCTGAGGTAATGAAGGATTCCGTGCAAGCCTACAGGTCTTCAGGATGGATCCAATGAGGAGATCCTGTGGGTGAGCTTAATATTGGAAAAATTGACCTGGCATCAGGCGCTCGGGGATCCAGAGAGATCTCACAACCAGTTCATGGAGGTGGATAGGAATTCAAGCTTTATTAGTATACAACAACGCGTTTCGGGGTTAGCATACCCCTTCTTCAGATTGACAGATTTGGCAAATCTGTCAATCTGAAGAAGGGGTATGCTAACCCCGAAACGCGTTGTTGTATACTAATAAAGCTTGAATTCCTATTCACCTCCATGAACTGGTTGTGAGATCTCTCTGGATCCCCGAGCGCCTGATGCCAGGTCAATTTTTCCAATATTAGTCTTTGGAGGGACACAATCAGAGTATCGTGCAGTGGTCGACCCGCCCCATCCCATAGACTTGCATTGAGGTGTGAAATCACGACCACGCCCCTCTTGAGGTCAAGTCACACCTCCTCAATGCAAGTCTATGGGAGGGGGCGTGTCGACCCCCGAAGCCCGCACCCAGCGCTTGGAACAAAATGTTCCGAATGCTGGGGCAGTGGACTACCCCTTTAAGTATGCAACATAGTCCCCCACATTAAATTGGCAGCACAGTTCCCCCCACATTAGGTATGCAGCACAGTTCCCCCACATTAGGTTGGCAGCACAGTTCCCCCCACATTAGATAGGCAGCACAGTTCCCCCCATATTAGGTTGTCAGCACAGTTCCCCCCACATTAGGTAGACAGTATAGTTCCCCCACATTAGGTAGACAGTATAGTTCCCCCACATTAGGTTGGCAGTATGTTCCCCCACAGTAGGTTGGCAGTATGTTCCCCCACATTAGGTTGGCAGTATAGTTCCCCCCACATTAGGTTGGCAGTATTGTTCCCCCACAATAGGTTGGCAGTGTGTTCCCCCACATTAGGTTGGCATTATAGTTCCCCCACATTACCGGACCGGAGGACATTACCACAGGACCAGAGGAGCAGTGGTCGGAGCACTGAAGCTGATGTGCCGCTGGTAACTTACCATGCTGGCCAGCGCGCGTCCTCCTGCTTGATGCTCCTCTCCTCCACGCCTCCGTTCCTATGGGCGCATGCACTGGACATCAGTGACATCCTGGCATGCGCTACCTCCCGGCAGCCCCTGCGTTTTTAAAGTTAACGCGGGCCGCAGAGAATTAACGGGGCATCCTTGTGATCAAAAAAGATCTTTCGGGACACAGGGATGTCCTTAATAGTGATGGGGGAAATCAGTCTTGGGGGGAGGGCAATTGCCCCGTTGCCCCCCCCCCCCCGGATCCGCCACTACTCGACAGTTGTACATTATCCTGAAAAGTCACAAGAAATGATAACTGAGTTGGAACCTGTCATAGGGCAGCATAACACAAAACAAAGACCGATATATTGTTTCCAGTAGTCTGGTGTAGATTTAGAGAATCTACCGTATATGCCGGCGTATAAGACGACTGGGTGTATAAGATGACCCCCAACTTTTACAGGTAAAATAGAGAGTTTGGGATGTACTCACCATATAAGACTACCCCTCCTACCGTAATGTACGGTACCTTTTATTTCCCCCCACATTAGGTAGGCATCAAGTTCCCCCACATTAGGTAGGCAGTATAGTTCCCCCCACATTAGGTAGGCAGTATAGTTCCCCCACATTAGGTAGGCAGTATAGTTCTCCCCACATTAAGTTGGTAGTTCCCCCACATTAAGTTGGCAGTTCCCCCACATTAGGTTGGCAGTTGCCCCACATTAGGTTGCCAGCTCCCCCACATTAGGTTGCCCGCTCCCCCACATTAGGTTGCCCGCTCCCCCACATTAGGTCAGCAGTTCCCCCACATTAGGACGGCAGCTCCCCCACATTAGGTCGGCAGCTCCCCCACATTAGGTCGGCAGTTCCCCCACAATAGTAGGCAGCTCCCCCACATTAGGTTGGGAGTTACCCCACATTAGGTCAGCAGTCACCCCACATTAGTAGGTAGCTCCCCCACATTAGTAGCAGTTCCCCCACATTAGTAGGCAGCTCCCCCACATTAGTAGGCAATTCCCCCACATTAGGTCAGCATTTCCCCACATTAGGTCAGCATTTCCCCCACAATAGTAGGCAGCTCCCCCCACATTTGTAGACAGCTTCCCTCACATTTGTAGGCAGCTCCCCCCACATTTGTAGCCCGCTCCCCCCACATTTGTAGCCAGCTCCCCCCACATTAGGTCAGCAGTTCCCCCACAATAGTAGGCAGCTCCCCCCACATTTGTAGGCAGTTCCCCCACATTAGATTGGCAGCTCCCCCCAACAGACATACAGCTTCCAGCCATATACAGTGTATGGCTGGAGGCTGTATGTCTGTACTGCCCCCACAGTGTTCCGATCACTGCTCCTCCAGCCCGGGTCACCATCTACTGCTATGGCCTATGGACCATAGCAGTAGGTGCCGGGACCAGGGAGCGGTGACCGGATCACTTAAGATAGCACGTGATGCGTTATGGACATGCTTAGGAAGGATCTGCGCTTGTCTTGGGCTAATTGGCTATGCTGTGAGATTACCATAACACTGTGGCTAGCTTTCTCTGAACTTGTATTTCCTGTTTTCAGTTTTCTTGTTAGCCTACAAATCCCATGATACCATTTTCCTCCCTCCCACACATCAGCCACCCCACCCATTGAAACATGAATGAGCTGGAGAGATGTGGTTTTCAATCAGAGTGCCTCCAGCTGTTGCATTACTTGCAGATTGCTCTCTCCACCCATTGAAGGAGACAGGCTTCCTGTCATCAGCTGACTAGTGAGTCAGGTCTCGACTGCATTGCAAGCTGGGAAAATTCCGAGACAGCAGTCATTTTATATGCTGTTAAAAATAAATATTGGGATGAAAATCACATAAGAATTGTGAGAAAACCATCACACACAGGTAAAGACACTATATTATGAACTACACTAACTTTACAGCCCCTGTAGCATAGTCAAATAAAAAAAAATCCCGGAATACCCCTTTAAAGGAAAAACTAAATTTCCTGTGGAGCATACAGTACTGGAAGGAATAAGATTTTTTAATAGAAGTCATTTACAAATCGGTTTAACTTTCTGGCACCAGATTAAAAAATAAAAATTTCCACTGGCGTATCCCTTTAACCACTTAAAGACCATGGACGTGTATACACGTCCATGTGCCATTATGCAGGTATGGCGCGGGCTTCCAACTTGAGCCTGCACCATACCGGCCGGACCCCAGCTGATTCATGTAGCTGAAAACTGGCGTTAATAGCCGACATCGCCACGGACGGCTATTAACCCTTTAGATCGCTGCTGTCAAAGCTGACAGCGGCGTCTAAAGGTACCTTTAGCTGCTCTTTGGGGGTCCAGTGGGGTGGATCGCCCCCCACAGCGTGATCCACTGCTGAGCCACTGAGCGATCCACTGCTGAGCAAGCAAGCTATCTGGCAATGATAAAGCCTGGCAGGACCAGGCTTTATCAATCGAGCACAGAGCACACAGATCAGGCTGGGTCCACACTACGTTTTGTCCCATACGGGAGCGCATACGGCAGGAGGGAGCTAAAACCTCGCGCTCCCGTATGTGACCGTATGCGCTCCCGTATGCCATTCACTTCAATGAGCCGACCGGAGTGAAACGTTCGGTCCGGTCGGCTCATTTTTGCGCCGTATGCGCTTTTACAACCGGACCTAAAACCGTGGTTGACCACGGTTTTAGGTCCGGTTGTAAAAGCGCATACGGCGCAAAAATGAGCCGACCGGACCGAACGTTTCACTCCGGTCGGCTCATTGAAGTGAATGGCATACGGGAGCGCATACGGTCACATACGGGAGCGCGAGGTTTTAGCTCCCTCCTGCCGTATGCGCTCCCGTATGGGACAAAACGTAGTGTGGACCCAGCCTCAGTGTGGTTCTATGGAACCACATTGATCTGTATGAGAAATCTAATGATTCCACCTAAAAGTTCCCTAAGGGGACATAAAGAGTAAAAAGAAAAAAGATTAAAAAAATTTAAAAACACACTTCCTTATTAAAAGTTTAAATCACCCCCCTTTTCCCAAATTCCATATAAAAATATATAAACATAATAAAAATAAACATATGTGGTATCACTGCGTGTGTAAATGTCTGATCTATAAAAATATAAGGTTAATTAAACCGCACGGTCAATGGCATACACGTAAAAAAAATACCAAAGTCCAAAATTGCTTATTTTTGGTCATTTTGTATACCCTAAAAAAATGTATAAAAAGTGATCAAAAAGTCTGATCAAAACAATCATGGTACCATAAAAACTTCAGATCACGGCACAAAAAATGAGCCCTCAAACCACCCCATATACCTAAAAATGAAAAGTTATAAGGATCAGAAGAGGACAATTTTAAACATAAAGAAAATCTATATAAATTGGGTATCATTGTAGCCGCACTACAGAAAAAATATATGGTGTCATTTTTACTGAAAAGTGCCCTGTGTAGAATCAGAAGCCCCCAAAAGTTAAAAAATTGCAAATTTTTTTCCAATTTTGCCCCACAAATATTTTTTTCCTTGGTTCGCCGTAAATTTAGTGGTAAAATGATTGATGTCATTACAAAGTGCAATTGGTGGCACAAAAAATAAGCCCTCATATGAGTCTGTAGGTGCAAAATTGAAAGCTTTATGATTTTTAGAAGGTGATGAGGAAAAGATGAAAGTGCAAAAATGGAAAAACCAGTGGTCCTTAACCCCTTAAGGACCAAGGGCGTACCTGTACGCCCGTGGGAATTTCGGTCCCCGCCGCGCGCCGGGCGGGGACCGACCGGGGTGACTGCTGATATCTATCAGCAGACACCCCGCGCAAATGCCCAGGGGAGTCATCAGACCCCCCCATGTCGGCAATCGCCGCAAATCGCAAGTGAATTCACACTTGCGATTACCGGCTATTCCGGGTCATACGGGTCTATAGTGACCCGGTGAACCAGAAAATAAAGGGGATCGCGGATGTCCTAGACACCCACGATCCCCTTGAAGCAATAGGAGTGAGGTGGCAGAGGTGCCACCCCTCCTATCTCTGCTATTGGTGGTCTAGACGCGACCACCAATAGCAGATCGGGGGCGGAGGGGTTTATTTCGGTTTCCCCGTTCTGCCCACCCACAATAGGCGGGGCAGGACAGGGACCGGCGCCGAAGATCCACTTACCCATGGGCGACGGCAGCGGGCAACGATCAGCGGCAGCAGCGGGCGATGATTGGCGGAAGAAGAGGACGGCGACGCAGCTCCCCGGATCCGACGGAAGCCGGTGAGTTACTATAGTGGTCTCTAAACTGTAACCCTCCAGATGTTGCAAAACTACAACTCCCAGCATGCCCAGAGAGCTGTTTAGGCATGCTGGGAGTTGCAGTTTTGCAACAGCTGGAGGTCTACAGTTTGAGACCACTGCACAGTGGTCTCTAAACTATAGCTCTCCAGATGTTGCAAAACTGCAACTCCCAGCATGCCTAAACAGCAAACAGCTGTCTCTGCATGCTGGGAGTTGTAGTTGTGTACCTCCAGCTGTTGCATAACTACATCTCCCAGCATGCCTTTCGGCGATCAGTACATGCTGGGAGTTGAAGTTTTGCAACAGCTGGAGGCACACTGGTTGGAAAATACTGAGTAAGGTAACAGAACCTAACTGAAGGTTTTCCAACCAGTGTGCCTCCAGCTGTTGCAAAAGTACAACTCCTAGCATGCTGGGAGTTGTAGTTTTCAAACAGCTGGAGGTTTGCCCCCCCCCCCCCATGTGAACGTACAGGGTACATTCACACTGGCGGTTTTACAGTAAGTTTACTACTTCAAGTATGAGCTGCGGCAAATTTTTCGCCGCAGTGCAAACTCCTAGCGGTAAATTCACTGTAAACCTCTGCCAGTGTGAACATACCCTAAAAACACTACACTAACTCTCTCACTTCAGAGCTCTGTCGTATTTCAAGGAAACAGTTTAGGGCCACATATGGGGTATCTCCGTACTCGGGAGAAATTGCACTACTAATTTTGGGGGCTTTTTTTCCTTTTACCCCTTATGAAAAAGAAAAGTTGGGGTCTACACCAGCCTCTTAGTGTAAAGAAATTTTTTTTTTTACACTAACATGCTGGTGTTGTCCTTTACTTTTTATTTTCACGAGAGGTAAAAGGAAAAAAGGACCCCCTAAATTTGTAACGCAATTTCTCCTGAGTACGGAAATACCCCATATGTGGGCGTAAAATGTTCTGCGGACGCACAACAAGGCTCAGGAGTGAGAGCGCACCATGTACATTTGAGGCCTAAATTGGTGATTTGCACAGGGGTGGCTGATTTTACAGCGGTTCTGACATAAACTCAAAAATATAAATACCCACATGTGACCCCATTTTGGAAATGAAACCCTTCATGGAACGTAACAAGGGGTATAGTGAGCCTGAACACCCCACAGGTGTTTGACAAATTTTCATTAAAGTTGGATGGGAAAATGAAAAAAAAAAAAATTTTCACTAAAATGCTTGTGTCACCCTAAATTTTTCATTTTCACAAGGGAAAATAAAAAAAAAAGCCCCCCAAAATTTGTAACCCCATTTCTTCTGAGTAAGAACATACCCCATATGTGGATGTAAAGTGCTCTATGGGTGCACTACAATGCTCAGAAGAGAAGGAGCGCCATTGGGATTTTGAAGAGAAAATTTGTCCGGAATTGAAGGCCACTTGTGTTTACAAAGCCCCCATGGTACCAGAACAATGGACCCCCCCCCTACATGTGACCCCATTTTGGAAACTACACCCCTCATGTAATGTAATAAGGGGTACAGTGAGCATTTACGCCCCACAGGTGTCTGACAGATTTTTGGAACAGTGATCCGTGATCCGTGAAAATGAAAAATTTAATTTTCCATTTGCACAGCCCACTGTTCCAAAGATCTGTCAAGCACCACCTATTAAATTCTGTGAGGGGTGTAGTTTTCAAAATAGGGTCACATGTGGGGGGGTCCACTGTTCTGGCACCACGGGGGGCTTTGTAAATGCACATGGCCCCTGACTACCATTCCAAACGAATTCTCTTTCCAAAAGCTCAATGGTGCTCCTCCTCTTCTGAGCATTGTAGTTCGCTCGTAGTGCACTTCAGGTCAACTTATGGAGTACCTCCATACTCAGAAGAGATGGGGTTACAAAATTTTTTTTTCTGCTATTAACCCTTGAAAATGTGAAATTTGAGGGGAAACACATTTTTGTGAAAAAAATATATATTTTTTTTACATATGCAAATGTCGTGAAACCCCTGTGGGGCATTAAGGCTCACTTTATTCCTTGTTACGTTCCTCAAGGGGTCTAGTTTCCAAAATGGTATGCCATGTGTTTTTTTTGCTGTTCTGGCACCATAGGGGCTTCCTAAATGCGACATGCCCCCCGAGCAAAATTTGCTTTTAAAAAGCCAAATATCACTCCTTCTCTTCTGAGCATTGTAGTTCGCCCGTATTGTGCACTTAAGGTCAACTTATGGGGTACCTCCATACTCAGAAGAGATGGGGTTACACATTTTGGGGGGTATTTTCTGCTATTAACCCTTGCAAAAATGTGAAATTTGGGGGGACACACACATTTTAGTGACATTTTTTTTTTTTTTTTTTACATATGCAAAAGTCATGAAACACCTGTGGGGTATTAAGGCTCACTTTATTCCTTGTTACGTTCCCCAAGGGGTCTATTTTCCAAAATGGTATGCCATGTGTTTTTGTTTTTTTGCTGTTCTGGCACCATAGGGGCTTCCTAAATGCAACATGCCCCCAAAAAAAACATTTCTGAAAAACGTACTCTCCAAAATCCCCTTGTCGCTCCTTCGCTTCTGAGCCCTCTACTGCGCCCGCCGAACACTTTACATAGACATATGATGTATGTGCTTACTCGAGAGAAATTGGGCTACAAATATAAATATACATTTTCTCCTTTTACCCCTTATAAAAATTCAAAAATTGGGTTTACAAGAACATGCGAGTGTAAAAAATGAAGATTGTGAATTTTCTCCTTAACTTTGCTGCAATTCCTGTGAAACACCTAAAGGGTTAAAACACTTACTAAATGTCATTTTGAATACTTTGGGGGGTGCAGTTTTTATAATGGGGTCATTTGTGGGGTATTTCTAATACGAAGACCCTTCAAATCCACTTCAAACCTGAACTGGTCCCTGAAAAATAGTGAGTTGGAAAATTTTGTGAAAAATTGGAAAATTGATGCTGAACTTTGAAGCCCTCTGATGTCTTCCAAAAGTAAAAACACGTCAATTTCATGATTCAAACATAAAGTAGACATATTGGAAATGTGAATTTAAAAAAATATATATTTTGAATATCCATTTTCCTTACAAGCAGAGAGTTTCAAAGTTAGAAAAATGCTACATTTTCAAATTTTTCATCAAATTTTGGGATTTTTCACCAAGAAAGGATGCAAGTTACCACAAAATTTTACCACTATGTTAAAGTAGAATATGTCACGAAAAAACAATCTCAGAATCAGAATGATAACTAAAAGCATTCCAGAGTTATTAATGTTTAAAGTGACAGTGGTCAGATGTGCAAAAAACGCTCTGGTCCTAAGGTGTAAAATGCACTGGTCCTTAAGGGGTTAAAGGGGTTAAACCTTTTTTCTTTTAAATCAACTGGTGGCAGAAAGTTAAACATATTTGTAAATTACTTCTATTAAAAAATCTTAATCCTTCCAGTACTTATTAGCTGCTGAATGCTACAGAGGAAATTCCTTTCTTTTTGGAACACTGATGACATCACGAACACAGTGCTCTCTGCTGACATATCTGTCCATTTTAGCAACCATGCATAGCAGATGTATGCTAAGAGCAGCATGGTGGCTCAGTGGTTAGCACTGCTGCCTTGCAGTGCTGGGGACTTGGGTTCAAATCCTACTAAGGACAACAATAAATAAAGTTTTATTATAATAACGTCAGCAGAGAGAACTGTGCTCGTGATGTCATCAGAGAGCATTCCAAAAAGAAAAGAATTTCCTCTGTAGTATTCAGCAGCTAATAAGTACAGGAAGGATTAAGATTTTTTAATAGAAATAATTTACAAATATGTTTAACTTTCTGCCACCAGTTGATTTAAAAGAAAAAAGAAGAAAAAAGGTTTTCACCAGATTACCCCTTTAACCTCTTAAGGACCAAGGACGTACTAGAACGTCCTGGCACCCTGGGCTTTAAGGACCCAGGACGTACTAGTACGTCCTGGTGTTTCTCCGGTCTCTGCAGAGATCGGAAGCAGATGCCTGCTGAAATGCTCCAGCAGGCATCCAGGGCAAACGCCGAGGGGGGCCATGTAGGCCCCCCATGTCGGCAATCGCCGCAAATCGCAAGGGAAATCGCCCCTGCGATCTGCGGCTATACCGGCTGATCGGGTCACTGGGACCCGACCGCCCGGTAATTTTGCATGATCCCGGCTGTCACAGACAGCCAGGACCATGCTAAAGTATAGGAGCGAGGTGGCAAGCCGGCCACCTCCTCCTATACCCTGCGATCCGTCGGTTAGTTAACCGACCAATCGC
The DNA here is from genome assembly GCF_029499605.1 of Hyla sarda. Taxonomy (NCBI): domain Eukaryota; kingdom Metazoa; phylum Chordata; class Amphibia; order Anura; family Hylidae; genus Hyla; species Hyla sarda. The sequence continues at coordinate 176,129,901 of NC_079193.1, read as the reverse complement.
AGGGTGGGGGCGCTTACTTCCTCCCGTCCTGCCCGGCCCCTGAAAGTCCGGAGAGGACGGGAGGAAGACCGGAGGACGCGGCGGGGGAGTGCTGGGGACCGGCCCCGGTACTTACCTCGTCCTTGAAGACCCGGATCCCGGTGATGAAGATGGCGGCGACAGGTGAGTGGATCTTCAGCCGCGGTCGGGCCCTTTACAGCAATGCACGTCGCCGTAAAGCGACATGCATTGCTGTAATGGGACCCTGTAAACTACAACTCCCAGCATGCCCAGACAGCCCTTGGCATCTGGGCATGCTGGGAGTTGCAGCTTTGCAACATCTGGAGGTCCACAGTTTGTAGACCACTGTGCCCTTCCAGATGTTGCAAAACTACACATCCTTAGCATGCCCTTACTCTCCAGGCATGCTGGGAGTTGTAGTTCTGTAACATCTGGCCCTTCAGATGTTGCAGAACTACAACTCTCAGCATGCCTGGACAGTTCTGGCACACTGGGAGTTGTAGTTTTGCAACATCTGGAGGGCTACAGCTCGGACACCACTACACAGTGGTCCCCAAACTGTTCTCCTCCAGCTGTTGCGTAACCACTACTCCCAATATGCCCTTCGGCTGCCTAGGCATGCTGGGAGTTGTGGTTTTGCAACAACTGGAGGCACACTGGTTGGGAAACATTGTCTGTTTCCTAACTCAGTGTTTCCCAACCCGTGTGCCTCCAGCTGTTGAAAACTATAAATACCAGCATGCACTGATAGACTGTAAAGGGTACATTCACATGAGCAGGGGGCTTACAGTGAGTATCAGGCTGCAAGTTTGCGATGCAGCAAATTTTGCGCGGCAGCTCAAACTCGCAGTGGGCAACTCTCTGTAATCCCCCGCCCGTGTGACTGTACCCTAAAAACACTACACTACACTAACACAAAATAAAATAAGTAAAAAACACTACATATACACATACCCCTACACAGCCCCCCTCCCCTCCCCAATAAAAATGAAAAACGTCTGGTACGCCACTGTTTCCAAAATGGAGCCTCCAGCTGTTTCAAAACAACAACTCCCAGTATTGCCCGACAGCCGTTGACTGTCCAAGCATGCTGGGAGTTTTGCAACAGCTGGAGGCACCCTGTTTGGGAATAACTGGCGTAGAATACCCCTATGTCCACCCCTATGCAAATCCCTAATTCAGGCCTCAAATGCACATGGCGCTCTCACTTCGGAGCCCTGTCGTATTTCAAGGCAACAGTTTAGGGCCACATATGGGGTATCGCCGTACTCGGGAGAAATTGCCTAACAAAATTTGGGGGGCTTTTTCTCCTTTCACCCCTTATGAAAAGGGGAAGTTGGGGTCTACACCAGCATGTTAGTGTAAAAAAAAAAATGTTTACACTAACATGCTGGTGTTGCCCTATACTTTTCATTTTGACAAGAGGTAAAAGGAAAAAAAAATCCCCCCAAAATTTGCATTGCAGTTTCTCCCGACTACGGAGATACCCCATATGTGGGCGCAAAGTGCTCTGGGGGCGCACAACAAGGCCCAGAAGGGAGAGTGCACCATGTACCTTTGAGGTGATTTGCACAGGGGTGGCTGATTGTTACAGCGGTTTTGACAAACGCAAACAAACAAAACCCCACATATGACCCCATTTTGGAAACTACACCCCTCACGGAATGTAATGAGGGGTGCAGTGAGAATTTACACCCCACTGGTGTCTGACAGATCTTTGGAACAATGGGCTGGGCAAATAAAAAATTTTGTACAGCCCACTGTTCCAAAGATCTGACAGACACCAGTGGGGGTAAATGCTCACTGTACCCCTTGTTACATTCCTCAAGGGGTCTAGTTTCCAAAATGGTATGCAATGTGGAGGTTATTTTGCTGTTCTGGCACCATAGGGGCTTCCTAAATGCGACATGCCCCCGAGCAAAATTTGCTCTCAAAAAGCCAAATATGACTCCTTCTCTTCTGAGCATTGTAGTTCGCCCGTAGTGCACTTCAGGTCAACTTATGGGGTACCTCCATACTCAGAAGAGATGGGGTTACAAATTTTGGGGGGTATTTTCTGCTATTAACCCTTGCAAAAATGTGACATTTGGGGGGAAACACACATTTTAGTGACATTTTTTTTTTTTTTTACTTATGCAAAAGTCGTGAAACCCCTGTGGGGTATTAAGGCTCACTTAATTCCTTGTTACGTTCACCAAGGGGTCTATTTTCCAAAATGGTATGCCATGTGTTGTTTTTTTTGCTGTTCTGGCACCATAGGGGCTTCCTAAATGCAACATGCCCCCCAAAAACCATTTCTGAAAAACGTACTCTCCAAAATCCCCTTGTCGCTCCTTCGCTTCTGAGCCCTCTACTGCGCCCACGGAACACTTTACATAGACATATGAGGTATGTGCTTACTCGAGAGAAATTGGGCTACAAATACAAGTATACATTTTCTTCTTTTACCCCTTGTAAAAATTCAAAAATTGGGTCTACAAGAAAATGTGAGTGTAAAAATTGAAGATTGTGAATTTTCTCCTTCACTTGCTGCTATTCCTGTGAAACACCTAAAGGGTTAAAATGCTGACTGAATGTAATTTTGAATACTTTGGGGGTGCAGTTTTTATAACTGAGTCTTTTGTGGGGTATTTCTAATATGAAGACCCTTCAAATCCACTTCAAACCTGAACTGGTCCTTGAAAAATAGTGAGTTTGAAAATTTTGTGAAAAATTGGAAAATTGCTGCTGAACTTTGAAGCTCTGATGTCTTCCAAAAGTAAAAACGCATCAATTTTATGATGCAAACATAAAGTAGACATATTGTATATGTGAATAAAATAAAATAAAAATATTTGGAATATCCATTTTCCTTACAAGCAGAGAGCTTCAAAGTTAGAAAAATGCAAAATGTAAAAATTTTTCATCAAATTTTGGGATTTTTCACCAAGAAAGGATGCAAGTTACCACAAAATTTTACCACTATGTTAAAGTAGAATATGTCACGAAAAAACATTCTCGTAATCAGAATGATAACTAAAAGCATACCAGAGTTATTAATGTTTAAAGTGGTCAGATGTTCAAAAAATGGCCGGGTCCTAAAGTGTAAAATGGCTGGGTCCTTAAGGGGTTAAAGCTTACCCGTCAGATCCAACAAAAAACATTCTTTTAATATATCACTCAGTACCTAATCCTGACCATGTACATCTAATTTTTATGCATCTAGCACCTTTATTTTTTTTTTATTACGCTTTTAATTTAGCTCACTAGTCTGAATTCCTCCCAAAGGGAGGGGGCGTGGCCTCGCTGTGCAGGTCTCCGCCCCCTCCCTCAATATGCTGTCTGCTCACATCTCCCATAGCATTAACAAAACTACAACTCCCAGCTTGTCCTCATTAACAGTAGCGGGACACAAGCTGACAGGGGGAGGATTTTTCCTCCAGCTGTGAACCCTGCGCTCACAGCTGTCAATCAAGGAAGTGTGTCCATGACATAGGTGATTATGCATGGACACAGCAGGACTAGTATGTGTCCAAGCAGGCAGTGGGGGCAGTTGTTTGACTGGCTTTTTCTGTATGAAATACTGAAAATGTTCTAAGGAAAGCAATTGAAAAACCTATTGGTTTTGCATGCTTTACAACATATCAAAAGTTTTTGTATCTGACAGTGCCCATTTAAGGGATTAAGCAAAAAAAAAGTCTGTGTGAAGGAAGCCTTAGACTGTGTTTACACTTGCTAGTTGACTCAACAACTTCAGTGACAGTTGTCCAAAACACTAGATAAAAAAAAAATAATAACACCAAACAGAAATCATACTTACCAAATGGTGTTTTGGGGGCCAAAAAGCTGTGTGGCCAGATGATGTTAGCTGGGAGTCAATAGGCCAAAAAAAAAAGCCACATGACTAGTAAGGCATTTTTTTAGCCTTATAAGAGCAGCAGAGATGTATTTTACATTCTTATTACATTAAAGTTAGATTTGTTTATATTGGGATTCTCGTTGTTACTATAAACTAGCATGGAGCAGCCATCCATCTGCTGCTTTTATAAAAATTAAGAAGTGAGGCAATAGCTACAAGTATATTAGCAGAATTTATTGTTAGATTTTCCTCTATCTTTGTAGTGGCTCATACATTTACAGCATTTGGCTGTTGTTTGGCAACTGTTCATAGAAAACTGACACAATTTACATTGAGAACAGACGACACCACTTTGGTTTTTCCCTGCCACATGAGTAATTTTGCACAGCAGTTGTCTCAGCAGCTGTTGCAGAAAATGAAGCCTTTTATTTCATGCCCTTGGTAATCACAATCATTTTTTTTTTCCCTATTAAAGCCGTAGAACGCAAGAAAAAAATGACTTGAAAGATTTATAGTGACCGGCTTAGGAAACCGTCCATCTGCAAAACAAAACTACTGCTCATCTGGAAACAATATCCATGTGTCAAAATTGCAAATCTTTATGCAAACACTTGCTTAAGTAATTATATTCTACAAAAGTGAGTTTTTCTTGCATCTGTTCAGCGTATTTTTGATAGAATAGTTGTTATTATACCAGGGCAAGTAAATATGATGTCCTCGTTGTGAATAGTAATTAGGATAAACTAGAATAATCTTTTAATGTGATACTTTGGGTAGCAGGGATGCAAATTTAAAGACAAATGCATTTATGAAGAAAACTAAATTGTATTGTATTCTACTTATTAAACTTGACACTGCTGCATGTCCAAACTTTATACAAGTGAAGTCACAAGTTTACATGTATTATTGGTGCATTTATAAAAACAAATTACCGCATTTCATTTTAGAACCCATTCCGTCTCTTAAAGAGGTACTCCGGTGGAAAACAAAGGTTTTCAAATCAACTGGTGCCAGAAAGTTAAACAGATTTGTAAATTACTTATATTAAAAAATCTTAATCCTTCCAGTACTTATCAGCTGCTGTATAGTATAGAGAAAGTTGTGTATTTATTTCCAGTTTGACCACAGTGTTCTCTGCTGACACCTCTGTCCATGTTAGGAACTGTCCAGAGGTTTGCTATGGTGATTTGCTCCTACTCTGGACATAGACATAGACAGGTGTCATCAGAGAGCACTGTGGTCAGGCTAGAAATAATTACACAACTTCCTTTGGAGCTTAACCCCTTAAGGACCGGGGTTTTTTCCGTTTTTGCATTTTCGTTTTTTGCTCCTTGCCTTTAAAAAATCATAACTCTTTCAATTTTGCACCTAAAAATCCATATGATGGCTTATTTTTTGCGCCACCAATTCTACTTTGTAATGACATCAGTCATTTTGCCCAAAAATCTACGGTGAAACGGGAAAAAAAATCATTGTGCGACAAAATTGAAAAAAAAAAACGTTTTGTAACTTTTGGGGGCTTCCGTTTCTACGTAGTACATTTTTCAGTAAAAATGACACCTTATCTTTATTCTGTAGGTCCATACAATTAAAATGATGCCCTACTTATTTAGGTTTGATTTTGTCGGACTTCTGGAAAAAATCATAACTACATGCAGGAAAATTAATACGTTTAAAATTGTGATCTGACCTCTATAACTTTTTTATTTTTATGTGTATGGGGCGGTATGAGGGCTCATTTTTTGCGCCGTGATCTGAAGTTTTTAACGGTACCATTTGCATTGATAGGACTTATTGATCATTTTTAAATGATATAAAAAGTGACCAAAAATGCACTATTTTGGAGTTTGGAATTTTTTTCCGCGCACGCCATTGACCGAGCGGTTTAATTAATGATATATTTTTATAATTCGGACATTTCCGCACGTGGTGATACCATATATGTTTATTTTTATTTTCATTTACACTGTGTATTTTTTTATTGGAAAAGGGGGGTGATTCAAACTTTTAATAGGGGAGGAGTTAAATGATCTTTATTCACTTTTTTTTTCACTTTTTTTTTGCAGTGTTATAGGTCGCATAGGGACCTATAACACTGCACACACTGATCTTCATCTTTGATCACTGGTTTCTCATAAGAAACCAGTGATCAACGATTCTGCCGCATGACTGCTCATGCCTGGATCTCAGGCACTGAGCAGTCATTCGGCGATCGGACAGCGAGGAGGCAGGTAGGGGCCCTCCCGCTGTCCTGTCAGCTGTTCGGGATGCCGCGATTAGCCGCGGCTATCCCGAACAGCCCCACTGAGCTAGCCGGCAACTTTCACTTTCGCTTTTAGCCGCGATCGGCGCTGCACGCTATTAGAGGTGGGTCCCGGCTTCACTATGATGCCGGGCCCGCCGTGATATGACGCGGGGTTACTGTGTAACCCTGCGTTGTATCAGGAGAGCAGGACCAAGGACGTACCGGTACGTCCTTTGTCCTTAAGGGGTTAAAGCAGCTGAAAAATACTGGAAGGATTACAATTTTTTAATAGAAGTAATTTACAAATCTGTATAACTTTCTGGCACCAGTTGATTTGAAAACATTTGTTTTCCACTGGAATACCTCTTTAAAGGGAATGTGTGAGCTCCAGAGCAAGCTCAAAGTTCAAGTCAAGCCACAAGGCTGAGCTTAGCCTCCTCCCTTCCTTACTCCACTCAGCCTTGGATAATTGATGTACAGGGCTTGTCTTCCAGCACAGAGTCATGAATATCAATCATTCAAGGCAGGGAGGGGTGGGTGAGGGAGGAGGCTCAGCGTCTACCTGTGACACTTGAGCTCTAAAAATGATATAACTATATTCACCCTGTAAACATACCTTTTATGTGTTAGTATATACAGTATATCCATCTGACTTTACTTCCCACTCTTAAAACCATGCACTGTTTGTTCGCTTGATCTGTTAACCATCTTATAAGCATTAGTGAGATGAGATCGAAAGACCCTGACCACAAAATATCAAAGCTAAAATATATTGTATATGTATTTGTAGGCTCTGCCAAAAATACATGAACACTTTTGAATTATGATACATCATATAAATGTAAAGACATAGAATATCATTATCTAGCTCATAACAGTCACTGGCAGCCTGTCATTCTCCAGCTTTTGTTGAAAAGTAACCTTCAACAAAACACAAATCCTGGAAGGGTAAATGCATACAAACACCCATCTGGCTCCAAATATTCTCTTCTATCCAAGTGGTTTATGGCAGAAATATTCAGAGTCAAGTTCCAATAAAAACATTAAATTAGGGGTTGATTATAATGCAATTCTCTGATGTAATGGATCTTTCTACACTCTAGCTTCACTTATAGGCAGCGTATTTTCAGTTCAGATTATACATAAAATACGATAAACACAACACTAAACAAAACAGTAACCACTAGATGTGCAAACATCATCACCATGAGGTAACATCCTGCATGTCCTTCCATTAATGTCTCATAAAGTTCTATGTTATAGTATGTAATAATATATAGTAGAGGTCATCTCCTTAGCGGTATGTACATTATGAAAGCAATGGGCTGGAGGAGTGTTGTATGATAGTACTTAACAACAACAGTAAGCCATATCCAGTATATTCCATCCATACTATAGCATACTACTGTGTTACTAATAGTTCTTGTAAATGTCTTAAAATTTACAGGAAGTAAATGCACAATATCACCATTAAGGTATGAAAATCTGTTGCCTTATATATTGGAACACACTTATAAATAAATGCTGCAGAATTAAAGGAGTTAGCCAGTGCCCCTTTATAACCGGATAATCAGTTTAACAAATGGGGCAAATTTCATGATGCTGCCTTTAGCTATGGCAATCTAAAAGTAGACCAGGGTAGTAGAAGATTAACCAAATCCATCTCAGTGGCTTATACTGTATGATAAATAAGCTGCAGATTTGATGCTGTGTTCAGTCTATTAGTTAAACATTTCTCAAATTCCCATTCAGGCTGTTGCCCTTCTGGGACTAATTTCCCAAACTCGAGGACCCTAGTTATTAAGAATTAACTTTTATTAGGTTTATTTAAAATATGTCCAAATTAGTGAAAAAACAAAGATATAATGTGATTTAAAATCACAGTCAATAGGTCAGTTGAGGGTTAATGCTACATATATTCCCCTATAAACTTACCCGATGGGTAATTTGGAGTTACAGTCTATTAGTTGACACTAAAATCTGTACTTTTAAATCTGCACTTTTAAATCCTACACATCGAATATGCGCAGGATGCTGTATGAGTGAATACACCCATAAGAAGACAACATATAAGGGAGTGAGGTGGACAGAGGAAGGGAAGATGGGAAGAATAAGGAAGAAATAGTCAACACCATATTTTGACCATGGACTCCCAGCATGTAAATATGACTAACTAAAACTTCACTTACCGTATATACTCGAGTATAAGCCGACCCGAGTATAAGCCGAGGCCCCTAATTTCACCCCAAAATCCCAGGAAAAGTTATTGACTCGAGTATAAGCCTAAGGTGGGAAATACATCATCCCCCCCCTGTCATCATCCAGACCCCCGTCATTAACATCCTCATCATTATCACCCTGTCATCATCCCCTTGCCTTGTCATCATCCCCTTGTCATCATCCCCACCCCCCTTCAACATCCCCTTGTCATCATCCCACACCCCCCCTTCATCATCCTCTTGTCATCATCCTCTTGTGAACTATCCGCCCTCAGTGGTCTTCAACCTGCGGACCTCCAGAGGTTTCAAAACTACAACTCCCAGCAAGCCCGGGCAGCCATCGGCTGTCCGGGCTTGCTGGGAGTTGTAGTTTTGAAACCTCTGGAGGTCCGCAGGTTGAAGAGCACTGCGGCCTTCGACATCATCCAGCCCCCTCTCACCCCCTTTAGTTCTGTACAGTACTCGCCTCCGCTCGGCGCTGGTCCGGTGCTGCAGGACTGTCCAGTGAGGAGGTCGTCCGGTGGGATAGTGGTTCCGGGCTGCTATCTTCACCGGGAGCGCCTCTTCTCCGCGCTTCGGGCCCAGAATAGAGGCGTTGCCTTGACGATGACGCAGAAGGATGTTGGTAATGAACGTACCTCTGCGTTGTCGTCTAGGCAACGTGACCATTCTGGGGCCGGGGCCGAAGCGCTTAGAAGAGGCCTCCCCGGTGAAGATAGCAGCCCGGAACCACTATCCCACCGGACGACCTCCTCACCAGACAGTCCTGCAGCACCGGACCAGCGCCGAGCGGAGGCGAGTGCTGTACAGAACTAAAGGGGGTGAGAGGGGGCTGGATGATGTCGAAGGCCGCAGTGGTCTTCAACCTGCGGACCTCCAGAGGTTTCAAAACTACAACTCCCATCAAGCCCGGACAGCCGATGGCTGCCCGGGCTTGCTGGGAGTTGTAGTTTTGAAACCTCTGGAGGTCCGCAGGTTGAAGACCACTGCGGGTGGAGAGTTCACTCGAGTATAAGCCGAGGGGGGTGTTTTCAGCACGAAAAATCGTGCTGAAAAACTCGGCTTATACTCGAGTATATACAGTATTAGGTGTGCCTTAAAATCCTTACAAATTCAACAGTGATTAGGAGATATAGAAAAAATTATAATAAAGCCAAATTGTGGAGTGCAAAGTGGACAAAACATACAGATAATACTTAACCCCAACAAAAATACCACAATGCACACTGGATAATAACATTAAAAATAACAATAATAACATTTACATAACATCAGTATTCCCTAAATGGAGAAATTTAAAATAATCAGTGCTTTTCAAAGAACTATTTAAACTGGTACGATTTGTTCAACATGTTTTTATACTTCACACTATTTTGAAGTCCCCTGAAGAACCTGGAAACATCTCCTGAAATTCCGCCACCATAAGAATGATCCTGCTCATTCTTTTGGCGGAATCCAAGTGGAAAACAATATTGAAATAAATGCAGAGGCCTATCCAGGTCCAGAAGACCACTCTTTAAATCTCCGATTTCATAGTATGAACCCTCCTTAAAGGGGTACTCCATTGCATTGAGGGGGGCCGTGACATCATGAGGGGGTGGGGCTATGATGTTACAAGCTCCCAGCGCCTGCCCCAGCGTTCGGAACAGTTTGTTCTAAACACTGAGCAGTGGACTACCCCTTTAAGGATTTTAAGGCATACCCTAATAAAATCAGTGGGTGATATATGGTGATTACTTTAATTTTTCAGATCTATGACAAGTTTTTTTAGGTTTCCAGAATAGCGGACAGTGGAATTCCATTGAAGTCAATGGACAGTAAATTTTGGCGGAATATCCGCACAAATTCTTCCGCAGGAGAACTGTTTACTTTGCAATATGTTGAAATTGCATTTAGTAGAACCATATTTTATGGAACTTGCCAAGTATGTTATGTAGGTTGATCAAAAGTTATAGGGGACAGAAAATGGCAATTTAAATACAAAAACATTTCTTAAAAGTTATTTTAAAAGTATTTAGACATAATGAAAACTATAGAAATCAGATATCATTGTAATTGTACCAATCATAGAAATACAGATATGTCAATTTTACCGCACAGTGAACAATTCAAAATTCTCTTTTCACCTTGGCATTATGGGGTTATGATGTGGGAAAACTTGATTCTTTTTCTTTTTCGCACTAGGCATCAAAAAGTGAAAGGGTCTGAAACTTTCCAAATGCATCTACTACTCTTTCAGTACAATAACTGAAACTACATATAAACACTGTTTTAATTAGGGAACCTGATATACCCTTTCATTTTTGTACAGGTCCTCCATTTTTGTACAGGTTTGCACAGGGCAAAAAAAAATTGGCAGCATATCTTTTTTTAGGCATGCATTTTTGTCCATTACTGGTAAAAATGCAGTTGCAATGCAGTTTTTTGTGGATTGCGGCTACAAATTTGCTTGTAAAGTAAAATATGTGTCTGAATTTTACACTGTGTGAACATAGCCTAAAGATTTTAAGTTTTTTTTTCTTTTCTCCATTATGCAACTGTTAGTTTTTAGTGAAGCTAGTAAATGTGTCTTATTATGGATATATTTTTTTAATCAATTTTAACCAATTGTGCATATTTCTCTACTATAACATACTATTTTCTAAATTGAATGTGCACAAATAAAACACATTAATTTACAGACACTCAAAAAAAGCTTAAAATGTTTTTTTTTAATTGGTTCACTGCTTTAAGGGGTACTCCGGTGGTTATTTTTTTTACTATATGGCATTTTCTTTGTAAGTTTAGTTTTTTTGCAATATACATGTGTTATATGTTTTGGCAGCATGTGTGTGTTTTGCTTACATGTTTGTTGGGCAAGAAATTCTGTAGTTCAGAGTGTTTTCTTTTACTGTTGTCCACAGCGGCCATGTTCTGAGTCTGCTGTGGTCAAGATGTCATAGCTTTTTTTTCTCTCTGTCTGCATGAGAGAAATAAGCCACACACCCTCATCTCCCCCTCCCGAGGTCTGCATGAGAAGGCAGAATACACAGCTCCTCACCTCCCCTGCCCCCCGCCCTGTATTCTAAGAATGCAGGTCTGCACAGGAGAAGCCATAGTACACAGCTCCTCACCTCCCCTCAGCCCTGCCCTGTATTCTAAGGACGCAGGTCTACACAGGAGAAGGAACACAGAGAAGATGTGTGTTATCTGAAGGGGAGGATGAGAAGGTGCATGGGCTGGGGATGTATGGACTGCAGGGAAATAAATCTCATACTGGGAATGATCTCCCTATGTGAAGGGGGAGGGGGGACTCCTGAATGACACATGCTGGGAGTTGTAGTCCCTGTTATGTGTGTGCATGCTAGTGTTTACAAGCCAGTGTGCCTCCAGATGTTGCAAAACTACAATTCCCAGCATGCCCTGACAGACTTTGGACATGTTGGGAGTTGTAGATTTGCAACAGCTGGAGGCACACTGGTTGGAAACACTGTTCTAGCCTATTCAGCATACACATCATGTTACACCAGTGTTTCCCAATCAGTGTGCCTCCAGCTGTTGCAAAACTACAACTCCTAGCATGCCCAAAGGCTGTCAGAGCATGCTGGGAGTTGTAGTTTCGCTACACCTGGTGGCACCCTGGTTTGGAAACACTGGTGTATGCCCTACAGAGGTGTGGTGAACTACAACCCCCAGGAGACTACAGAGGCAGCATGCTGGTGTTATACCACAGGCTGAAGACTCCTGAATGACACATGCTGGGAGTTGTAGTCCCTTTTGTGTGTGTATGACAGTGTATCCCAACCAGGGCTGATTTATATTAGTGTGCTGTGTATAAGGGGGCCAACCCGGGAAAATAGTAGGATGGGTAAAAGGCGGAATATACAAAAAAAAAAAAAAAAAAAGAAGCCGCCCCAAACCAGCAAGGCATGTGGCATGCTGGGATTTGTAGTTTTCAGCACAGAAAGAAATAGGAAATAGAAGCAAAGATAGTAAAACAAAGTGGGGGATAAAAAGACAACAAAGAACAAAAATAGAGTAGCTTAAACAACAAGAATAGAAATTAAACAAAACAAATAGGGTAAGTCAAAAACGGAAAAACATGTTGACCACCGGAGTACCCCTTTAAGTCAATATGTATAGGAGTGAGATAAAGAAGAAGCTTGCCGTATTATCTTCAGTGTGATTAGGCACATCAGAGAAATCGGAATGGTGCAATTGATGATTATATAATGGAGAAACCACGGTTCTAAGCATTGTCGTATTGCCTCATACTCCTGAAGATGCTGATAACTGTTCTACTGCAGACTGGCAAATATCAAATTATTGCAAGAAACATAAAAATCAAACTTTGTTTAAAGTGTTTGAATTTGAGACTTTATGGGGGAGAGTTATCAAAATCTGTGCAGGGGAAAAGGGGGCAGTAGCCCATAGCAACCAATCAGATTGCTTTTTTTTTTCTGAGGTCTTTTTAAAATTAAAGAAGTGATCTGATTGGATGCTATGACCAACTGCTCCACTTTCCCTTAGCACATGTTTTGATAAATCTGCCCCAATGTGTTACGATTTATTAGTGCATAGTAATTTAGTAAATAGTACATTACAGCACAGGTAAAAAAGTGTGCAATTTGGTTACGTTTTGGTAATAAGATAAATGTAACATTGGTATTTACTTGACAGTAGTGTTAAGGCTCATCATTCTACTCTGAGTAATCAGAGATGTCAGAAAACACATCATATAACAGTATCAGTTCTGCCTCACTGGACACTGTTGAGCAGTGATGATCTCTCGGATCTCTCCTTGTGATTGTTGTCTTTGTCAATAATTCTTTAAAATACCACTTTGATCTCCCAGCTGGAGCTGCTGTTTCCTTGGTGAGAGATGCAGACTTTTCCTAATTCTTGTCTTCATGCTGCAGTAGCTTCCTATAAAGTATGAGGATAATACAATTGGAGATGGATTACAGATTATTTATCTTTGGTGCCAAGTGTCAAAGGGGCGTTCCACACCCCTAAAGGGCTGAGGGCTGGAACACCTCCTCGCTTCCCTACCCATCCCTGTCCCTGCTTGACTGACAGTCAAGGTTGAGCGTCCAGCGCAGAGCTCTGTTTCTAAATCTCGTTCCTGCTTATAAATTATGTGCAGGTGTAAGATTTGGAAACAGGACTCGGCTTCTACCTGACTGTCAGGGAAGCAGGGACAGGAATGGAAGGGAAAGTATTGAGATGTTTCAGTTTTCAGCACTTCAGGAGCTTGAAAATGCCTCTGCAATAATGATCAAAGAAATGATTATTCATAATTCTGTGCTATTGCTAATTAAAAGTGCAAAATACCTATGTGATGGATAAGCATTCAAAGGCAATACCTGATAAAATCACTTTTTGATGCAATTACAGGTGCAACTATTTTGGAGTATGCCTCTACCGGTTTTATACATCTAGAAATGAACGAATGAATGATGAGCAGGTTGGTTTCCGCCACAGGTATAGTTTTGCACTGAGGCCAAGATGTTCAATTTTGGTCTCATCTGGCCAGAGTACCTACTGTTTGCTTGTGCCAAACTCTAAATGGGATTTCTTGTAGTTCACTTTCAACAACAGTTTAAAAGTGGCGCTCACTACTAATAGTTGTCCTGTGGTCAGATTCTCCCACCTCAGCTCTGATCTCTGGAGCTAGGCAGCTTTTTCAGTGTTACCATGGGCCTCTTTGTTGCTTCTTTGATTACATTTTCTCTTTGCCTAGCTTGTCTGTTTGGTGGACGGCCTTGTCTTGGTAGGTTTCCAGCTGTGCCATATTCTTTCTATTTTCTAATGATGAATTTTATCATGTTCCATGAGATGCTCAAAGCTTGGGATTTTTCTTTTTAACCTATCCTTGATTTTTATTTCTCCGCAACTTTTTCGCTGACCTGTTTGGTGAGCTCCTTGGTCTTCATGCTGCTGTTTGTTCACTAATGGAGTAATGAAGCTCTGTGATGCTATGCCTTTGTATATAGACAAGGTATACACATACATATATGGAAACACACATGCACACTTAAATAGGCACTGCCAGGTAAAAAAAAAAATTGGCAAAACATTAACCTTTCTAATATACTTCATTAGTTTCTAATGAATTTCTTTTTTATAGAAATTACGGCTTATAGAAAGACCGCTAGGGGTCCCAATACCATCCAGAACATAATCCTGTCTAGCTGCAGTGTCATCAAGTCCAAATTGAAGCACATGCAGGGACAAAGTCAAGCAAATGAAGGCAGGAATAGCACTACCGTGTGCTCACTTCTGTCCTATCAGACTCCTGTCTGAAAACAGAGAGGAGGGAGTTACAGCAGCCTGCAGCGATTGAATGAAGAAAACCAGCACTGATCAGCAGAAGATGAGTCATGCAAAGTGAGGGCCAAAGGAAACTCCCCCTCCAAAGTACAGGATGAAAAACCAAGTGAGCAACAGAAAGATGGTATGTGTAAATAAAATATAAGTACTAGACACATAAAACTATATGTACATGATCAGGATTAGGTACCGAGTAACATAAAGCATTTTTGTGGAATATGACAGGTATTCTTTAAACCTTTAAAGGGGTACTCCGGTGGAAAACATAATTTTTTTTTTAATCCACTGGTTCCAGAAAGTTAAACAGATTTGTAAATTACTTCTATAAAAAAAATCTTAATCCTTCCAATACTTATTAGTGGCTGTAACTACAAAGGTAGTTCTTTTCTTTTTTGATTTCTTTTCTGTCACAACCACAGTGCTCTCTGCTGAAACTTCGGTCCATTTTCGAAACTGTCCAGAGCAGCATGTGTTTGCTATGGGGATTTTCTCCTGCTCTGGAAAGTTCCTGACATGGACAGAGGTGTCAGCAGAGAGCACTGAAAATAAATCAAAAAAGAAAAGAATTTCCTCTGCAGTATACAGCTGCTAATAAGTACTGGGAGGATTAAGATTTTTTAATAGAAGTAATTTACAAATCTGTTTAATTTTCTGGCATCAGTTGATTTAAAAGAAAAATAGTTTTTCACCGGAGTACCCCTTTAGGGCCAAAATGGGCTTGGTACTTAAAGGAGTACTCCAGTGGAAAAGTTTTCCACTGGAGTACCCCTTTAAGTACCAAGCCCATTTTGGCCTTAAAGGGTACTCTGGTAAAAAACAATTTTTTCATATTAACTGGCTCCAGAAAGTTAAACAGATTTGTAAATTATGTCTATTAAAAAATCTTAACCCTACCAGTACTTATCAGCTGCTGAAGTGGAGTTGTTCTTTTCTGTCTGACCCCAGTGCCCTCTGCTGACACCTCTGTCTATCTCAGGAACTGTCCAGAGCAGGAGAGGTTTGCTATGGGGATTTGCTCCTACTCTGGACAGTTCCTGAGACAGACAGAGGTGTCAGCAGAGAGCACTGTGCTCAGACTGAAAAGAACAATTCAACATCAGAAGCTAATAAGTACTGGAAGGATTAAGATTTTTTAATAGAAGTAATTTACAAATCTGTTTAACTTTCTGGTGCCAGTTGATATGAAAAAAAAAAATAGTTTTTCACCGAAGTACCCCTTCAATTACCAGGCCAATTTTCGTTTTTGAACTTTGTACAGTAATGCTCTCGAACATGCAGACATGTGAGCCCTATTTACTAATTTATCTTGTAAAGGCATTTGGTTGCGCAAGATTTTTGTTAGCGGCTTCACAGTTAAGGAGGTGAATACATAGGCACGCAACACTTTTCAGATTTTTATTTGTAAATAATTTTGAAATCCATGTAATATTTCCCCCTCACTTCTAAATATTGGACTATATTTGCTGGTGTGTTGGTCCATTACAAAAAATTGAAATAAAATACATTTTAATCTACCATAACAAAATGTAGAAAAGTTGAAGTGGGCAAATACTTATGCAAGGAATTGTAAGTAGTAGTTGTTAAAAGATTTAAATGTTGTTGTTTTTTTGTTTGCTTGTTTTAATGCAAATCATTAGTTTAGAGGGATATTCCTTATGATTTAGTTTCGGTAATACATTTCTGATTGATAGGGTACCTAGATTCTAAAACTGGGATACCATAAATTCCTACACAACTGATGGTCTTGCATTTATGCTGTCACTATATTTAACCCGATAACGACCATGGACGTCTATACTCGTCCAATGGCCGTTATCGGCTCCTGACTCGAGTCCACGTCATACCGGCCAGCCCCCAGCTGTTTCCTGTAGCTGGGGGCCGGCGTTAATAGACGACATGCGGCGATCGCCGCGGCCGGCTATTAACCCTTTAAATCGCCGCTGTCAAAGTTGACAGTGGCGTCTAAAGGTGCCTGTATACTGTCCCTGTTTATCCAGTGGGGTGGATCGCTTCCCCCCCCCCACCGCAGCGCGATCGCGGGGGGGAGGGGAGGCGATCCACTGCTGAGGTAGCCTGAGGGCTTACCTCTCTTGCAGCAGCGGCTCCGATGCTCTGAATGATACAGCCTGGCAGGGCCAGGCTTTATCAATCGAGCGCAGAGCACACTGATCAATATGGTTCTATGGAACCATAATGATCTGTATGAGGACTCCTAAAAGTCCCCTAAGGGGATTAAAAGTGTAAAAAAAAAAAAAAAAGTTTAAAAAAAAGTTTTAAAACACACATATTAACCCCTTCCTTATTAAAAGTTTAAATCACCCACCTTTTCCCAAATTCCATATAAAAAATATATAATCATAATAAAAATAAACATATGTGGTATCCCCGCGTGCGTAAATGTCCGAACCATAAAATTATACCGCGTGGTCAATGGGTCAATTTTTGGTCACTTTTTATACCATAAAAAAAATTATACAAAATCAAACCTATATAAGGCTAAGTTTCCACTTGTTTTTTTTCTGGCAGTTTTTGGAAAACTGCCACTGCAGTTTTTGAGCCAAAGTCAGAAGTGGATCCATAAGGGAGAAGTGTAAGTCCTTCATTTATATGTCCTATTCCTTTTGAATACACTTTTGGCTTTGGCTCAAAAACTGCAGTGGCAGTATTCCAAAAACTGCCAGAAAAAAAAACAAGTGGAAACTTAGCCTAAGTAGGGTTTCATTTTAATCATATGGACCTACAGAATAAAGATAAAGTGTCATTTTTACCGAAAAATGTACTGCGTAAAAACGGAAGCCCCCATAATGTACAAAATGGTGTTTTTTCTTCAATTTTGTCGCACAATGATTTTTTTTTTCCTATTTCGCCGTAGATTTTTGGGTAAAATGACTGACGTCATTACAAAGTAAAATTGGTGGCGCAAAAAATAAGTCCTCATATGGATTTTTAGGTGGAAAATTGAAAGGGTTATGATTTTTAAAAGGTAAGGAGGAAAAACGAAAGTGCAAAAACGGAAAAACGCTTGGTCCTTAAGGGGTTAAGGCCTATGGGGATTATTTAAACAGGCAATGTAGAATGAAACTGTTTCTAAGTAGAAGATTGGCAGAAAATAAAAATAGATTTAGTGCCTATCAAAGAGATAAATAATAATAAATAGTTACATAAATTTCTGGCATTTTTTTATTTCTTTTTTCATTTAAACAATGTATAACTCCAGGCTACTGAGAATGGAGCATGTGTAGAATCTTATTTCAGCTATTCTTATTGATCAACGACAGGTCTAATTTTAAAGATTAATCCATGTAATATTGTCACTGCAGCCGTCTGTCCTCAGTATCAATAATGCCAATAGTGAAATTAATTATATATAGAAACGCAGGCTTAATAGCTTTAATCTCAATACAAAGGTACCGTAGTTTAAATTAATGCATTTTAGACTTTTTTTGCTTAGATAAATCTGAATCACACATAGATGTAGATCACTAGAAGAGTTTCTGCCTCCAGAATAGGACTAGTTAAACAGTTGTAGTATAAGTAAACCTTAAAGGGGTACTCCGTCCCTAGACATGATAAGATGTCTGATTGCGGGGGTTCTGCCGCTAAGAACCCCCGCGATCTCTCCTGCAGCACACCCTGTCATCTGCTGCATGGAGTGAGCTTCGCTCCATATCTGATGACGGGCGATACAGGGGCCAGAGTTCCCTTTTAAACCATTTTTAGACATAGTCCCCCAAACATCAAACATTACATTATTAGTGACACTGTGGTGCTATACTTTTGTATATAGACAAGGTATAAACATACATATATGGAGACACAATTTTGCACTTAACCTCTTAAGGACGCAGGGCGTATGGATACACCCTGCATCCCGAGTCCTTAAGGATGCAGGGCGTATCCATACGCCCGTGGGAATTCCGGCCCCCACCGCTAGCCGGTTGGGGACCGGAGCCGGATGCCTGCTGAAATCGTTCAGCAGGCATCCCGGCATATCGCCCAGGGGGGTCATTATGCCCCCCCATGTCGGCGATCGCTGCAGATCGCTGGACAATTCAGTCCAGCGATCTGCGGCGATTCCGGGTCAATCGGGTCTCCAGTGACCCGGTGACCCGGAATTACTGGCTGTTCGGGGCCGTCTCTGACAGCCAGAGCCTGCAGGGGTGAGGTGGCACTGGTGCCACCTCACGATCGCCCTGATTCGTCGGCCGGATTACTGGCCGACCAATCAGGGCGCCTGCTGCGGGTGTCACTCCCGCACCCGCTCCGCCCCTCTTACGGAGGGCGTGAGCGGGTGCGGGAAGACGACCTCGGGTGCTGGGGACCCCGATCCCCGGCGATAATGTTGGGATCGGGGCCCCAGGAGCAGCGGCGGCGGCGGGACTGACTCTCCGGCGTGGATCGTTGGAGGTGAGTGACAGCCTCCTGCTGTTGCTTAGCAACAGCACCCAGCATGCAAAAAGGGCATGCTGGGAGCTGTAGTTATGCAACAGCAGGAGGCAGACCACCACAACTCCCAGCATTCCCTTATGGGCATGCTGGGACTTATGGTTTTGCAACAGCTGGAGGCACATTTTTTCTATGGAAAAGTGTACCTTCAGCTGTTGTATAACTACAACTCCCAGCTTGCACAAACAGCTAAAGTGCATGCTGGGAGTTGTAGTGGTGCATCTGCTGGTTGCATAACTACAACTCCCAGCATGCCCGTTGGCTGTCGGTGACTGCTGAGAGTTGTAGTTTTGCAACAGCTGAAGGCACACTGGTTGTGAAACTTAGAGTTTTTTTTTTACCTAACTCAGTGTTTCACGACCGGTGTGCCTCCAGCTGTTGCAAACTACAACTCCCAGCAGTCACCTTACACCATGCACCGTACATGCTGGGAGTTGTAGTTTTGCAACAGCTGGAGGCACACTGGTTTTGAAACACTGAGTAAGGTCACAAATTCCGTGATACATAACCAGTGTGCCTACAGCTGTTGCAAAACTAAAACTCTCAGCATGTACAGTCTGTCAGCGCATGCTGGGAGTTGTAGTTTTGCAACAGCTGGATGTCCCCCCCAATGTGAACGTACAGGGTACACTCACATGGGCGGAGGCTTACAGTAAGTATCGGGCTGCAAGTTTGAGCTGCAGCAAATTTTCTGCAACAGCTCAAACTGCCAGCGAGAAACTACTGTGAACCCCCGCCCGTGCGACTGTACCCTAAAAACACTACACTACACTACCACAAAAAATAAAATAAAAAGTAAAAAAACACTACATATACACATACCCCTACACAGCCCCCCTCCCCTCCCCAATAAAAATGAAAAACATCTGGTACGCCACGGTTTCCAAAACGGAGCCTACAGCTGTTGCAAAACAACATCTCCCAGTATTGTCGGACAGCCGTTGACTGTCCAGGCATGCTGGGAGTTTTGCAACAGCTGGAGGCACCCTGTTTGGGAATCACTGGCGTAGAATACCCCTATGTCCACCCCTATGCAATCCCTAATTTAGGCCTCAAATGCGCATGGCGCTCTCACTTTGGAGCCCTGTCGTATTTCAAGGCAACAGTTAAGGGTCACATATGGGGTATCACCGTACTCGGGAGAAATTGGGCTTCAAATTTTGGGGGGTATTTTCTGCTTTTACCCTTTTTAAAAATGTAAAGTTTTTGGGAAAAGAAGCATTTTAGGTAAAATTTTTTTAATTTTTTTTACATATGCAATAGTCGTGAAACGCCTGTGGGGTATTAAGGTTCACTTAACCCCTTGTTACATTCCCCGAGGGCTCTAGTTTCCAAAATGATATGCCATGTGGGCTTTTTTTGTGGTCCTGGCACCATAGGGGCTTCCTAAATGCGGCATGCCCCCAGAGCAAAATTTGCTTTTAAAAAGCCAAATGTGACTCCTTCTCTTCTGAGACCTGTAGTGCGCCAGCAGAGCACTTTTCACCCCCATATGGGGTGTTTTCTGAATCGGGAGAAATTGGGCTTCAAATTTTGGGGGGTATTTTCTGCTTTAACCCTTTGTATAAATGTAAATTTTTTGGGAAACCAAGCATTTTAGGTAAATTTTTTTATTTTTTTTTACATATGCAAAAGTCGTGAAACACCCGTAGGGTATTAAGGTTCACTTTACCCCTTGTTACTATCCCTGAGGGGTCTAGTTTCCAAAATGGTATGCTTTGTGTTTTTTTTTTGCTGTCCTGGCACCATAGGGGCTTCCTAAATGCGGCATGCCCCCAGAGCAAAATTTCCTTCAAAAAAGCCAAATGTGACTCCTTCTCTTCTGAGACCTGCAGTGCGCCAGCAGAGCACTTTTCACCCCCATATGGGGTGTTTTCTGAATCGGGAGAAATTGGGCTTCAAATTTTGGGGGGTATTTTCTGCTATTACCCTTTTTAAAAATGTAAAACTTTAGGGAAACCAAGCATTTTAGATAAAAACATTTTTTTTTTTTTACATATGCAAAAGTCGTGAATCACCTGTGGGGTATTAAGGTTCAAATTACCCCTTGTTACGTTCCCCGAGGGGTCTAGTTTCCAAAATGATATGCCATGTGGGGTTTTTTGCTGTTCTGGCACTATAGGGGCTTCCTAAAGGTGACATGCCCCCCAAAAACCATTTGACGCTCCTTCCCTACTGAGCCCTCTACTGCGCCCGCCGAACACTTTAAATAGACATATGAGGTATGTGCTTACTCGAGAGAAATTGGGTTTCAAATACAAGTAAAAATTTTCTCCTTTTTACCCCTTGCAAAAATTCAAAAATTGGGTCTACAAGAACATGCGAGTGTAAAAAATGAAGATTGTGAATTTTCTCCTTCACTTTGCTGCTATTCCTGTGAAACCCGTAAAGGGTTAAAACGCTGACTGAATTTCATTTTGAATACTTTCGGGGGTGCAGTTTTTATAATGGGGTCATTTATGGGGTATTTCTAATATGAAGACCCTTCAAATCCACTTCAAACCTGAACTGGTCCCTGAAAAAAAGCGAGTTTCAAAATTTTGTGAAAAATTGGAAAATTGCTGCGGAGCTTTGAAGCCCTCTGGTGTCTTCCAAAAGTAAAAACTCATCAATTTTATGATGCAAATATAAAGTAGACATATTGTATATGTGAATAAAAAAAAATTATTTGGAATATCCATTTTCCTTACAAGCAGAGAGCTTCAAAGTTAGAAAAATGCAAAATTTTCTAATTTTTCATCAAATTTTGGGATTTTTCACCAAGAAAGGATGCAAGTTACCAAAAAATGTTACCACTAAGTTAAAGTAGAATATGTCACGAAAAAACAATCTCGGAATCAGAATGATAACTAAAAGCATTCCAGAGTTATTAATGTTTAAAGTGACAGTGGTCAGATTTGCGAAAAATGGCCGAGTCCTTAAGGTGAAAAAGGGCTCAGTCCTTAAGGGGTTAAATGGGCAAAGTCGGATCTTTTATATCTTGGCAAACATTAACCTTTTAATGTACTTCATTGGACATTTTTTTAATGAAAATTTTGCTTATAAAAAGAACACTAAAGGCCCCCCATACCATCTAGAACACATCCTGTCTGTCTGCAGAATCATCTTTGCCCAAGTTGAAGCACAGGCTTGGACAAAGTCCGTTAAGTGAGGGTGGGACTAGTACTCCTCTGTGCTTACTCCTGTCCTGTCCTGTAAGACTGCTGCATGAGAACAGGAAAGAGGGGGGTTACAGAGCAGCCTGCAGTGATTGTATGAAGAAGCCCAGCAAAGCACAGTAGACTCAGGGAGAAAGATGAGTCATGAAGAATGGGGACATGCCCCCTCCACAGCACAGAATGAAAAACCAAGTGAGCAACAGAAAGAAGATATGTGAGAGAAATGTAGTTGCTACACACAAAAATGTACATGATCTGGATTAGGTACTAAGTGACATTTTTGGGATATTCTAGGTAATCTTTAATGTATTTATTTATTCGTTTACATTGACTGAGGTAGGCACATTTAACTTGCAAATGCATAGACAGTAACACTATGGATAAAAGTTTAAAAAGGTGTGCCTCCATGTATTTCAGAAGCCTTAGGATGGTTCCACACAGAGCATTTACTCAAACTTTCCATGGTGCTTTTGTGGCTTTTTTTATTTTGCTCAGAAACTCTGCAGCCAGATGTAGTTAAAGGGATTGTCATATGAAAAAAACAACTTGGGTATGGTGTCTTAAAAAAAGCAACTTACTTATAAAATGTTATTAGCCATATTGCACAGATCTTCCAAATAAGCTGATTAGAGATGAGCGAACTTACAGTTAATTCGATTCGTCACAAACTTCTCGGCTCGGCAGTTGATGACTTATCCTGCGTGAATTAGTTCAGCCTTCAGGTGCTCCGGTGGGCTGGAAAAGGTGGATACATTCCTAGGAATGAGTCTCCTAGGACTGTATCCACCTTTTCCAGCCCACCGGAGCACCTGAAAGATGAACTAATTTATGCAGGAAAAGTCATCAACTGCCGAGCCGAGAAGATCGTGACAAATTGAACTTACTGTAAGTTTGCTCATCTCTAAAGCTGATGATACCAGTGATGTAAAGGGAGTAGCTTATATTGCTGCTCATTAGACTTATGACTTATTAGATATGGCAGCAGTGAGCCTGTTCTGATGAAAACTACTGTGGCTGAGAAAGGCTTCCTGCTACTTTATTTAAAGGGTTCATAAATCTAATGAGCATTTAAATGAGCTCCCCATTTTACATGGTTTCCGACCGAGCAGACAGAAGGGGGGGAGCTCTGCATTTAGAGAGTATCAGTACAGCTACAAGCCAGACAGCTCAGCTTTTATGAAAGATCTGTGCAGTATTTCTAATTACACTATATTACTGTTACGCCGAGCGCTCCGGGTTCCCGCTCTTCCCCGGAGCGCTCGCTTCACCTCCTCCGCTGCAGCGCTCCGGTCACGTCCTCTGACCCGGGGCGCTGCGATCCTGCTGCTAGCCGGGATGCGATTCGCGATGCGGGTAGCGCCCGCTCGCGATGCGCACCCCGGCTCCCCTACCTGACTCGCTCCCCGTCTGTTCTGTCCCGGCGCGCGCGGCCCCGCTCCCTAGGGCGCGCGCGCGCCGGGTCTCTGCGATTTAAAGGGCCACTGCGCCGCTGATTGGCGCAGTGGTTCCAATTAGGGTTATCACCTGTGCACTCCCTATATTACCTCACTTCCCTTGCACTCCCTTGCCGGATCTTGTTGCCTTAGTGCCAGTGAAAGCGTTCCTTGTGTGTCCCTTGCCAGTGTTTCCAGACCTTCTGCCGTTGCCCCTGACTACGATCCTTGCTGCCTGCCCCGACCTTCTGCTACGTCCGACCTTGCTTCTGCCTACTCCCTTGTACCGCGCCTATCTTCAGCAGCCAGAGAGGTGAGCCGTTGCTAGTGGATACGACCTGGTCACTACCGCCGCAGCAAGACCATCCCGCTTTGCGGCGGGCTCTGGTGAAAACCAGTAGTGGCTTAGAACCGGTCCACTAGCACGGTCCACGCCAATCCCTCTCTGGCACAGAGGGTCCACTACCTGCCAGCCGGCATCGTGACAGTAGATCCGGCCATGGATCCCGCTGAAGTTCCTCTGCCAGTTGTCGCTGACCTCACCACGGTGGTCGCCCAGCAGTCACAACAGATTGCGCAACAAGGCCAACAGCTGTCTCAACTGACCGTTATGCTACAACAGTTGCTACCACAGCTTCAGCAGTCATCTCCTCCGCCAGCTCCTGCACCTCCTCCGCAGCGAGTGGCCGCTCCTGGGATACGCTTATCCTTGCCGGATAAATTTGATGGGGACTCTAAGTTTTGCCGTGGCTTCCTTTCCCAATGTTCCCTGCATCTGGAGATGATGTCGGACCTGTTTCCCACTGAAAGGTCTAAGGTGGCTTTCGTAGTCAGTCTTCTGTCCGGAAAAGCCCTGTCATGGGCCACACCGCTCTGGGACCGCAATGACCCCGTCACTGCCTCTGTACACTCCTTCTTCTCGGAAATCCGAAGTGTCTTTGAGGAACCTGCCCGAGCCTCTTCTGCTGAGACTGCCCTGTTGAACCTGGTCCAGGGTAATTCTTCCGTTGGCGAGTATGCCGTACAATTCCGTACACTTGCTTCAGAATTGTCCTGGAATAATGAGGCCCTCTGCGCGACCTTCAAAAAAGGCCTATCCAGCAACATTAAAGATGTTCTGGCCGCACGAGAAATTCCTGCTAATCTACATGAACTTATTCACCTAGCCACTCGCATTGACATGCGTTTTTCTGAAAGGCGTCAGGAACTCCGCCAAGATATGGACTCTGTTCGCACGAGGCGTTTCGTCTCCTCGGCTCCTCTCTCCTCTGGTCCCCTGCAATCTGTTCCTGTGCCTCCCGCCGTGGAGGCTATGCAGGTCGACCGGTCTCGCCTGACACCTCAAGAGAGGACACGACGCCGTATGGAGAACCTCTGCCTGTACTGTGCTAGTACCGAACACTTCCTGAGGGATTGTCCTATCCGTCCTCCCCGCCTGGAAAGACGTACGCTGACTCCGCACAAAGGTGAGACAGTCCTTGATGTCTACTCTGCTTCTCCACGTCTTACTGTGCCTGTGCGGATGTCTGCTTCTGCCTTCTCCTTCTCTACAGTGGCCTTCTTGGACTCTGGTTCTGCAGGAAATTTTATTTTGGCCTCTCTCGTCAACAGGTTCAGCATCCCAGTGACCAGTCTCGCCAGACCCCTCTACATCAATTGTGTAAATAATGAAAGATTGGACTGTACCATACGTTTCCGCACGGAGCCCCTTCTTATGAGCATCGGATCTCATCATGAGAGGATTGAACTTTTGGTCCTCCCCAATTGCACCTCGGAGATTCTCCTTGGACTTCCCTGGCTTCAACTTCATTCCCCAACCCTGGATTGGTCCACTGGGGAGATCAAGAGTTGGGGGTCCTCTTGTTCCAAGAACTGTCTAAAACCGGTTCCCAGTAACCCTTGCCGTAACTCTGTGGTTCCTCCAGTAACCGGTCTCCCTAAGGCCTATATGGACTTCGCGGATGTTTTCTGCAAAAAACAAGCTGAGACTCTACCTCCTCACAGGCCTTATGATTGCCCTATCGACCTCCTCCCGGGTACTACTCCACCCCGGGGCAGAATTTATCCTCTCTCTGCCCCAGAGACTCTTGCCATGTCCGAATACGTCCAGGAGAATCTAAAAAAGGGCTTTATCCGTAAATCCTCCTCTCCTGCCGGAGCCGGATTTTTCTTCGTCTCCAAAAAAGATGGCTCCCTACGTCCTTGCATTGACTACCGCGGTCTTAATAAAATCACGGTTAAGAACCGCTACCCCTTACCCCTCATCTCTGAACTCTTTGATCGCCTCCAAGGTGCCCACATCTTCACTAAATTGGACTTAAGAGGCGCCTATAACCTCATCCGCATCAGAGAGGGGGACGAGTGGAAAACGGCATTTAACACCAGAGATGGACACTTTGAGTATCTGGTCATGCCCTTTGGACTGTGCAATGCCCCTGCCGTCTTCCAAGACTTTGTCAATGAAATTTTTCGTGATCTATTATACTCCTGTGTTGTGGTATATCTGGACGATATCCTAATTTTTTCTGCCAATCTAGAAGAACACCGCCAGCATGTCCGTATGGTTCTTCAGAGACTTCGTGACAACCAACTCTATGCCAAAATTGAGAAATGTCTGTTTGAATGCCAATCTCTTCCTTTTCTAGGATATTTGGTCTCTGGCCAGGGACTACAGATGGATCCAGACAAACTCTCTGCCGTCTTAAATTGGCCACGCCCCTCCGGACTCCGTGCTATCCAACGCTTTTTGGGGTTCGCCAATTATTACAGGCAATTTATTCCACATTTTTCTACCATTGTGGCTCCTATCGTGGCCTTAACCAAAAAAAATGCTGATCCCAAGTCCTGGCCTCCTCAAGCAGAAGACTCCTTTAAACAACTCAAGTCTGCCTTTTCTTCGGCTCCCGTGCTCTCCAGACCTGACCCTTCCAAACCCTTCCTATTGGAGGTTGATGCCTCCTCAGTAGGAGCTGGAGCTGTTCTTCTACAAAAAAATCCTTCCGGGCATGCTGTCACTTGTGGTTTTTTCTCTAGGACCTTCTCTCCAGCGGAGAGGAACTACTCCATCGGGGATCGAGAGCTTCTAGCCATTAAATTAGCACTTGAGGAATGGAGGCATCTGCTGGAGGGATCAAGATTTCCTGTTATTATCTACACCGACCACAAGAACCTCTCCTACCTCCAGTCGGCCCAACGGCTGAATCCTCGCCAGGCCCGGTGGTCTCTGTTCTTTGCCCGATTTAACTTTGAGATTCACTTTCGTCCTGCCGATAAGAACATTAGAGCCGATGCTCTCTCTCGTTCCTCGGATGCCTCAGAAGTTGATCTCCCTCCGCAACACATCATTCCACCTGACTGCCTGATCTCCACTTCTCCTGCCTCCATCAGGCAGACTCCTCCAGGAAAGACCTTTGTTTCTCCACGCCAACGCCTCGGAATCCTCAAATGGGGTCACTCCTCCCATCTCGCAGGTCATGCGGGCATCAAGAAATCTGTGCAACTCATCTCCCGCTTCTATTGGTGGCCGACTCTGGAGACGGATGTTGGGGACTTTGTGCGAGCCTGCACTATCTGTGCCCGGGATAAGACTCCTCGCCAGAAGCCCGCTGGTTTTCTTCATCCTCTGCCTGTCCCCGAACAGCCTTGGTCGCTGATTGGTATGGATTTTATTACTGATTTACCCCCTTCCCGTGGCAACACTGTTATTTGGGTGGTCGTTGATCGATTCTCCAAAATGGCACATTTCATTCCTCTTCCTGGTCTTCCTTCTGCGCCTCAGTTGGCTAAACAATTTTTTGTACACATTTTTCGTCTTCACGGGTTGCCTACGCAGATTGTCTCGGATAGAGGGGTCCAATTCGTGTCTAAATTCTGGAGAGCTCTCTGTAAACAACTCAAGATTAAATTAAATTTTTCCTCTGCATATCATCCCCAGTCCAATGGACAAGTAGAAAGAATTAACCAGATCCTGGGTGATTATTTGCGACATTTTGTTTCCTCCCGCCAGGATGACTGGGCAGATCTCCTTCCATGGGCCGAATTCTCGTATAACTTCAGGGTCTCTGAATCTTCCTCCAAATCCCCATTTTTCGTGGTGTACGGCCGTCACCCTCTTCCCCCCCTCCCTACCCCCTTGCCCTCTGGTCTGCCCGCTGTGGATGAAATTTCTCGTGACCTTTCCATTATATGGAGAGAGACCCAAAATTCTCTCTTACAGGCTTCTTCACGCATGAAGAGGTTCGCGGATAAGAAAAGAAGAGCTCCCCCCGTTTTTTCCCCTGGAGACAAGGTATGGCTCTCCGCTAAATATGTCCGCTTCCGTGTCCCTAGCTACAAGTTGGGACCACGCTATCTTGGTCCTTTCAAAATTTTGTGTCAAATTAATCCTGTCTCTTATAAACTTCTTCTTCCTCCTTCTCTTCGTATCCCTAATGCCTTTCACGTCTCTCTTCTCAAACCACTCATCCTCAACCGTTTTTCTCCCAAATCTGTTCCTCCCACTCCTGTTTCCGGCTCCTCGGACGTCTTCTCGGTCAAGGAGATTTTGGCTGCCAAAAAGGTCAGAGGGAAAAATTTTTTTTTAGTAGACTGGGAGGGTTGTGGTCCTGAAGAGAGATCCTGGGAACCTGAGGACAACATCCTTGACAAAAGTCTGCTCCTCAGGTTCTCAGGCTCCAAGAAGAGGGGGAGACCCAAGGGGGGGGGTACTGTTACGCCGAGCGCTCCGGGTTCCCGCTCCTCCCCGGAGCGCTCGCTTCACCTCCTCCGCTGCAGCGCTCCGGTCACGTCCTCTGACCCGGGGCGCTGCGATCCTGCTGCTAGCCGGGATGCGATTCGCGATGCGGGTAGCGCCCGCTCGCGATGCGCACCCCGGCTCCCCTACCTGACTCGCTCCCCGTCTGTTCTGTCCCGGCGCGCGCGGCCCCGCTCCCTAGGGCGCGCGCGCGCCGGGTCTCTGCGATTTAAAGGGCCACTGCGCCGCTGATTGGCGCAGTGGTTCCAATTAGGGTTATCACCTGTGCACTCCCTATATTACCTCACTTCCCTTGCACTCCCTTGCCGGATCTTGTTGCCTTAGTGCCAGTGAAAGCGTTCCTTGTGTGTCCCTTGCCAGTGTTTCCAGACCTTCTGCCGTTGCCCCTGACTACGATCCTTGCTGCCTGCCCCGACCTTCTGCTACGTCCGACCTTGCTTCTGCCTACTCCCTTGTACCGCGCCTATCTTCAGCAGCCAGAGAGGTGAGCCGTTGCTAGTGGATACGACCTGGTCACTACCGCCGCAGCAAGACCATCCCGCTTTGCGGCGGGCTCTGGTGAAAACCAGTAGTGGCTTAGAACCGGTCCACTAGCACGGTCCACGCCAATCCCTCTCTGGCACAGAGGGTCCACTACCTGCCAGCCGGCATCGTGACAATTACTAAGTTGTTTTATAATACTTTTTGACACCATACACCGGTTGTTTCTTTCGCCGGACAACCCCATTCATCAAGTATTTTATTTTTATTTTTATTATAATTTTTATTTTTTTTTTACAGTTTTTGGAGTGGTGCCAAAGGAGTGGCAGAAGGCTTCCTTCCCTCCCTCAGATACTGTGGTCACAAGTTCCATCAGACTCTGCGTGTATCTTAATACATGCAGTGCCATGATGCATCTATGGCTAAAGATGCCATCCAGTCTCCATGTACTAGGTTCTGCAGGTAATTATTAAGGGGAAATTTATCATGCAGAAAAGATGATGCCTCTTGTAATGGCTCAGTTATTTCTAGCAGTGTGTGAGGGGTGTAATGTACCTCTGCTATGGTTTGGGTTTTGCAGCTTGGAATATGAGACAGGGAACTGGAAATCTTTCAATGCTGATGAACTAGCTAAAATTTTCCAAAAATTTTCTTGAAATGGATATTTTTCTTCCTAGATAGAGCTTATATTTTATAGTAGGTGTAAATAAAAGTTGACGCAATGAGTTCTATGTGATAATTTTTTATTATGACAATGCTGTATCTTTATTTCAAGAAGAATTAATCTAATAATATTTAAAACCTTATCACATTGTGTAGGTAGGGGGGATTGGAGTATAAGCACGAGGCACAAATGAAGCATATATTTGTTCGCTTACTACCACAGCCAATTTTTGTGTGTGTGTGTGTTTTTTTATGTTTTTTTTGTTTTTTTTTTTCCTTTTATTTTTTCCACAGCTCTTATAAAGGTTTATTTTTTGTGTGTGTGTGACCAATTATACTTTTTCACATGATTCTTTATTTTACTATACTTGGTAATGCAAAACCTTTTGGGAAAGTTTGTTTTTACATTGTTTGAAAATTGAAGACTTAAAAAATTGCATTTTATAGGCCGCTGTATGAGGCTTTGTGCCATGAGCTGTAGTTATTGTTGGTACCATCATGATTTTACCAGAAGGGGTTAAACATCTAGAAAACATTGTAGTATTGAATAAGCATTGTATGAGCAATCATTTCATTGCTAATGTGTGCCAGACTGTAGTAGTAGCATTTAAATGGCAGTAACAAAAGTTTTCAGAAGGGCTCTGACTGCAATTGTAACTGACCAGCACCCTACAATTGTGTTGTGAGTGGTTCTGATTGGAGCACCGACAGTGTATTTAACTATTAGACAATCACATAAATGCCACATTCTCTATTGACTCTAACATTTAGAGTCTGTGTATGAAGCAAGCTCAGCTCCTGATCCTGTTCTGCACTACCTGATTGTGCATCCCCTGAACTTTACATATATGGCTGATATTGCCAAGGGGTTAATAGCCAAATATTCTATCTTTATGAAAAATACCTCAAATGCATGAAAGTAAATTATTTTAATAATAATTTGAATTGCACAGTGCTCGGCTCACAAGCACAAGTTCCTAAATCTACATTTGCCTGTGAAGGTGCTTTTAACCCCTACCTGGTGCAGTGAATAATTACAATTTGTGAAACCATTTAACATTCCTTTTAATACCACTTTACTTTTTTTACTTAGATTTTTTAGTTGCGGCAATAGAATGATTTTATGGCTATTATGTACTGGAGAAAAAAAGATATCTATTTTCCGTCTGCTTTTATATGACATGCTGTTATTTGCTCTCTTGAGATTCAAAGCTGGTCTAGGTGATTGGGGTGTGAGAAGGATATTTGAGATGCATTTACCTAGCAGGGACAAGTGTATATATACAAAGAGTTCCCATCTGTCTGTGGAGTCAGCACATGGGCAACTAATACCATATGAGATATAAACTATTGCAGAAAGTATTTTGTTCTTTATTAATTGTTAATTATTGTTAGAAAATATTAGTATCAGTGTATATTGAGACCAACAAAGGTTATGTTTGTTAAATCGTCTGGTTAACTCATTATGGATTAGATATCCCTAACACCTGGGTTTATGTAACTGCAAAAACAATCAACAAACAATAATATAACAAGGTAATAAGTAAAATAACTCAGAGGACATGCATGTCATTTTCACTATCCTCCCTGCCTGCCCCTCACCAGCCACTACATGAGGAGAACCCGTTAACCTTGTGGATAGTTACATAGTTACATATAGTTACATAGTTCTTAAGGTTAAAAAAAGACCATCAAGTCCATCAAATTCAACCTATAACCTTATTTTTTCCCTACTGTTTTGATCCAGTAGAAGTTGAAAAACCATTATGAGGCTGATGCCAATAGCCTTATACCAAGGGAAAATAATTCCTTCCTGACCTAACCTGTAATGTTATTTCTCTCAAGAAACACATCCAGGCTTATTGTGACCTCTTTTATTGTGTTCACCATGAACACTTCCTCAGACAGAGAGTTCCACTGCTCTTACAGTAAAGAACCCCCTTCCGTGCTGGTGTAGAAACCTTCTTTCCTCTAGATGTAGAGGATGCCCCCTTGTTATAGATACAGTCCTTGGTATGAATAGAGAGATGGGAGAGATCTCTGTACTGCCCCCTGATATATTTATACATAGTTATTAGGTCCCCCCTAAGCCTTCTATTTTGTAGACAAAATAACCCTAATTCTGACAATCCTTCTGGGTACTGTAGTCCTCCCATTGCCCATATTACCATGGTTGCCCGTCTTTGAACCCTCTCCAGCTCCACTATATCTTTTTTGTACACTGGTGCCCAGTACTGTACACAGTATTCTATGTGTGGTCTGTGTGTGTGATGTGGTAGAATTATTTCCTTGTCATGAGCTTCTATGCCCCTATTGATGCATCTCATGATTTTATTTGCCCTGGCAGCAGCTGCCTGACACTGGTCATTACAGCTAAATTTACTGTTAACTCAAACTGCTAGGATATCCAACATCTACTGCAATTTGCCCCCACAAAGGGATGATATCGAAGTTGTTGCTAGATATATTATTGGTGAATGCAAGCAGGAATTTGCTTAACTACAATGTGATCTTTTCAGTCTGACAACATGGGTTGCCACCCTGGAACAGACCACTGCAGAGACAGACAGCTACTACCATGAATGCCCTTGAGCACACCATACGAGTGCATACTGCCCAAATAGCTGCCTTACAATCACATTTGCTTGACCTGCAAAATCGTAGCAGGTAGAACAATTTTCCCATACAAAGCCTGCCTAAAACAGTCTCCAAAGTTGAACTCATTGCTACCCTAATCAGAATCTTCAACAGCATCCCTGATCTTCCATCTACCAACACCATAGAAGTTGATAGGATTCACAAGGTGCTCTGCCCTCTGGATCCTGATCCCTCTAGACCTAGAGATGTCATCTGCAGTGTCTACTTTTACTAGGTCAAAGAGGAAATCCTTAAAAAATCAGGAAGCAGTCAGCCTGCAGGGCGGGTTCAGACTGGGACCAAAATAGGCCCATGTATTTTAGACTAAGCAGACAATTTTTTTATGTGGGGGGTCCGACTGCTGGGGGGTCCAGATTGGTTCAAGTGGCTCAAGAGCTGTTGCAAAGCTACAACTATCATCACGTCTGGAGAGCCTCAAATATTATGGTGTTATGTTAGTTTTATAACAGCTGGAGAGTCACAGATTGGGGTACAGATTCACCCATTATCACTGCAAAACTATAGCATTGATGGGTACCCTCAAGCAGAATACTTTCACAAATGACGTCTTTTTTCTGGGAACCTCAACTTAACTCTTGACCCAAGTTTAGCTAACTCTATGGGCTGGCATCCCTGTTTTATTCTTCCATCAATAAGGTTAGACTTTTATTTCTAAAGCTTCAGATTTGTGCTCATGCCACATTACACAACATGATTCTAGAGACTACTTTTATTACTCTTTTCTACTTTGCTATAGTAGAATTATCTGAGTCCTTTTGCAACATCATGTACTCTTGGTCCCCAGTGGCAGACATTTAATCAGTTCTGTGGTCTGACCACACCCCTATGTTTTGCCATGTTTTTCTCTAGTCTCTCTACAACCCTCCTGATCTTGGAGGCTGAATAAATCTTTTTTGCTTTACATAGTATTTGTGCAAGATATGGCAGATACAATAACTGACTTTCTATGGAATCATGCAGATTGGCACCCTTGCGCATGGCCCTCACCTGAAAAAGGAAAGGGCCCACAAACTGACCCAGATGCGCAGGATTGAGGTAAAAAAAAATTGACTCATAAACAGGCCTTATTAAATACAGCTTTGTGAGATATTATTGTGGAAAGACAAAAAATAGTTTATAGAAAATTGATAATTCCTATAAACACCTAGTCTAAGTCTGCTGAAGTAAATTTTATGGATTCGGCAATAAAAGTGGCTACATGTTGGTGGGGGCCCTTAGAACCCAAAAGTTAACATTAACATTAAGAGCAGATATGGTCATATGTTTCGTACCACATCAGAGATCGACACTGAGTTTCATTGCTTCTATTCTCAACATGGCCTAAAGCCTTTCTGACTCCTTGGCCCACCCTCAGATTTAGCAGGCCTTGGGGGATCCTCTTTCTGATAGAGAATTTAGCTTTGTTATTCAGTCCTTGCTAAGAGGTTAAAGCCCTGGCCCTAATGGCTTTATTAATCTCTTTTGAAATAATATTAAAAAAAAATCTTGATACAATTACTGCCTAAAATGTTGCAGGCATTAAATGCTGTATCCACTAACCTAAGCTTCCTCTTCCAAACTATGTGGACTCATGTTGTGGTCCTCTTGGAACCAGGTAAAGACCCCAACCTATGTTCAGGCTATAGACCTTATGAATGTGAACCTGAAAAATTATCCCAAGATGTTGGCCAAGCTTATACATCTCCTTTTTAAATATATCCACTTGGATCAGGTGGGCTCTATCCTGGCAAGGGAGGCTCGCAACAATACTTTAAAAACTTTTGACATCATACAGTTATGATAGACATTTCCTAGTCATGACATTCTCACTCAAACACATTTCGTAGTCGACCAATCATTACTCTCTTCAGAGGTAAGGGGTTGTCACCACCTGCTATAAAATACCCAGATGTTTGCATACATAGGGATCTTTCTAAGCTGTACGAGCTTAACTTCTGCCTGCTTCTCTCCTATCTCTCTAGGGACTTGAAGTCCTAGCATGGAGGGGAATTCTCAAGGTTTGGCCGCATAACTGAATAAAAATAAACATCTTTCTTAGCTTACTTTATTTTTTCCAAATTATCCCACTTATCATACCCTCTTGTTTCTGGCAGGTGCTCCTTTGTTGCACAGGATATTTTCTGTTGTCTGGTAGACATGCAAGGCTCAGGTGGGACATATTGATTAGGCCAAAGACCCATGTACACTAACCTGTCTTCATTCATGAATCACCCACTAAGCTTTGGGTCCAACCTTCCCAAACCATATGCTCTAAAGCCTTAATGACTCTTCCCTGGACACAACATAGCATACAGGGATATAGGTACACTACTGTGGTAGATGTAACAATGACATTGGCTGACCATCAAAACTGATGTTAAAATTGGGGCATTAGCCAGTATATCCTTATATGAAGGACATACCTGATCCTGCACACCAACACTTAGGTTTACCAAGTGGCACGGGGCAAAGCACTAACCTATCTGTGCCTGATAAGCAAAACCAAGGGCCAACTTGGGTGGGGCTTATAGTCTGCCTCCCTCCTCCCATTGTATGTGTGCCCAGTCTACACTGGAGGTAACTGGGAGCAGGCTGTTAGTCGGACCTAATGCTGCCATAATTGCCCACTGGCCCCTGGTTTTGCTTATCAGGCACAGGTAGGTTAGTGCTAGGTCCCGTGCCACTTGAGAAACCTTGGCATTGGTGTGCGGCCTCAGGTATGTCCTTCATATAAGGTTATACTGGCTAATGTCTCAATTTTAACATCAGTGTAGGGTTAGCCAATGTCATTGTTACATCTACCACAGTAGTGTACCTATATCCTTGTATGCTATTATTCTAATTGTTACACATCAGCACCGCTTATCTGGTGTAGGATGTTAATGTGGCACTTGTAGTCTGTTGCAGGCATCCCCCACCGTATGCATTTTTATGCTGGGGATCACCCTTAGCAACAGACTACAAGGGCAGGATCTGCTCCCCCAGTATATATGCACAACCGCATGTGGGGTTGAGCACCTCCTGCCTGCCAGTTGAGACCATATCTCTTTTTCGTTATTTAAGTCCTGGACACAACATACCCACAATCTCATCCCAACTTCTCATCCTAACAGTATAGTCATTTAGCATGTAGTATACTGTCCTTGCCTTCACTTCTAGAGTGACAAATACAGACAATGCATTTTTTTCATGTTGTATATGACTCAGGATGATGTTGCCTTTTGTAAAGTTATTTATTTAGTCGTTTCCTGCCAGACCACAAAGCTACTGAACTTCTTCCCTACTATTGTACTGCTTGGGAGAAAGAACTGGGCTTAACTTTGCAAGAGGCCTAATGGCTTAAATGTTTCCTGTTTGCACATAAGGGTATTATAGATAATAAAGCCCAAGATACATCACAGCTCACCAGTGGTATTGGTCCCAAAACTTTCCCATCAATGGTCCCCATGCGTACCAGACACATACTGTAGACAAAGTGATGATAGTACACATTTGGTTGAGTCCACCTCTGACCATCGTTTTGGAGTACTTTGGCACATTACTGAAATTACCAAGATTTGTATCTTGAACACACCTGACTCATCTTCATGAATGCAAAGAAGAAAATAGAGTGTGCACACTGTAATACTGTTAAGACAGTTTGCAGGTGAAACAACACACATTGCTCTTACCAGAATGTGTTCCACTTTGGACATAAAACCATGAAAAGTTGGATCAACAGCCTCCAATTTTCTCAACCTCGGAATGTCCAAAGCGGTGCAAGATATGTACAACATAAACACCCCAAGGGATGTTAATATTGTATATATCAGTCTTGTGCTTCTGCGATGTACGACTCCAGCACAGGAGATTATTGTAGAAGAAAATCCTTTGTTTAAATGTATAATGCAGAATTAGCCTGCACTTAACATCAGATCGTTTTTACAAATAAATACATGCAGTATGTTTAAAAAGACAATTTGGCAGGGAAATGGAAAAAATAATGGTGGAGAGTTCAAAGGTCAACTGTGCAAAAATGTCATGGCAAATAACATTACAAGACTACATACATTTTCATGTACATATAAAACAGCAATATGTACTTAACCAATGAGTGGTAGTAGAAAAACAAAGTTAAAAAAATAAAAAGCATTGTAACATTCTGAACACATAATGGAACATTCTTACCATTCACAATTAATTATCCATAAAAACTGTATTAATCCCTCAAATTGTGGAAGTCAGAACTAATAAGAGTGATGGTAAATTAACAATACGAGAAGAGCTAAGCACGGAGAAGTAAGGGCAGCTTGCTGTCTTTACCTAGATTACGAAGGTCCAAATTGACAGTAGCAGTGATAAGTGTGCATGTTCAGAGTGAATAAGCAAGCTCCATGCACTGAAGACGTGCGAGTAACTTGGCAAGTGATCTTATTATTGGATGAAGGCTATACATTACATGGATTACATAAGAAATACGTGGCTGGGAGGTGTAGCAAAGGAAAATATACTGGTGCTGTAAGCGTACAAGATCATAACATACAGCAATAAAGACATTTTAAATAGGAGACTAGTATTCATGTATAGTTGCTAAATAATTAAATAAGAACTAGATGGTGCATATATGATGGATTATTTTTATTCTTATTATTATTCAGCCAATTCATATTTATTTATTTTGCAGCTATCCAAACAATGACTAGTACTAGACTCCTGTTTTACAGTTTCTTTATTGCTGTATGATACAATCTTGTATACTGTACTTAATGCACCAGTATACGCATAAAGAAGTCCAGTTCCCCCCACCCTGGACAGATGGAGAACGGATCCAGGTGCTGGACAACACCGACAAACAAATGGAACAAAGGGTAGTAGAATCCAGCTCTGATGCAAATAAAATCTAAGTTTATTCCATAACGACAACACAGAAACACAGAAGTAACGCGTTTCAAGCACCAAGAGTGCCCTTAGTCATACAACACATGAACAAAAAAAAAGGATATATATAGGTGGAGCAATAACACCAGAAAACAAATCATGTGGTCCGATGGTATGAACCCCTTCCAAACTTCATAGTCAGTGTTCATAAGATACACAGATGGTAAAGAATATATAAAAAACATATAACACTCTTTATTATGACCAAATAGATTTAAAACCGAATTAATATAAAAATAGAAATAAACCAGTTAAAAAGGCAAAGTTATTTTCGGAGTCAAATGGTGAGAGGAGGAAAAAACGTGCATGAAAAATTGAAGAGACACTGCATCTGAGAATGATAAACGTCAGATGTGAGAAATAATGAAAGTATATATCCTGCAAATCAATAGTGTAAAATGACCTCCTGACGTTTATCCATGCCCAGAGGTGCACGAGTTGAAAGCTTCAAAATCCAGAATACCTCCCTATTTAGAAGTTGTTGTTTGTTGTCTCCTCCTCTCTTAGACGGATTCACCCTTTCAATGGCTGAAAACTGTAGCGATGCAAAACTACCTTGATGTATTTCGGCACAATGTTTTGAAACTGCCGATACATTTTTAGACAGAAAATGGAGAATATCGGGCAAATGTTTACAGAGTCTCATTTTAAGTGGGTTGGTTGTTCAACCAACATATTGCATGTGACAGGTCATGTATGACACCAGATAAACCACATAAGTGGTATTACAATTAATATACTATTTAATCGGAAATGTTGAATTGATGACAAAAGATGTGAAAAATCTGGTGACATACATGACCATGCAGCAAATGCAGCATCTGTGACCACATTTGTACGACTGATTTTTTCACACTACCAAAAAGTGGATCAAATACATTCAAAGCTGTCTACTGGCTCAGGTTACCCCAAGGGGTCATTAGACAGAGGCAGAACTATTGCTCTGCCTCATGGAACTATTAAACAGCTCCCGGACATCCAATAGGGAGAAGGACATTAGTCCCTCCCCTGTGGTATTTACCACCTCTTATAGCACAGAATTTTCATTTATCCGTAAAATTATACCCATTCATATGCATATGATTTTGTCTGGTCCCCTTTTTGGTAGTGTGAAAAAATCAGGATATAGGTGTATAGCTAAAAGAGTCCCCACCATCTGCCAAATTGTATCTCTTAGTCTATTTCTAAGTTCGCGACCAGTCTCCTCTACTTGATTGTCTTACCCTGGGTCGTACAAATGTGGTCACGGACGCTGCATTTGCAGCACGGTCATGCATGTCACCGGATTTTTCACATCTTTTATCAAACAATTCAACATTGTCAATTAAACAGTAAAATAATGGTTTATCTGATGTCATGCATGACCTTTCGCATGCAATATGTTGGTTGCACAACCAACCCACTTAAAGTGAGACTCCGTAAACATTTGTCCGATATTCCCTATTGTCCGATTTTCTGTCTAAAAATGTATTGGCAGTTTCGAAACATTGTGCCGAAATACTTCAAGGTAGTTTGGCATCGCTACAGTTTTCATCCATTGAAAGGGTGAATCCGTCTAAGAGAGGAGGAGACCACAAACAAAAACTTCTAAATAGGGAGGTATTCTGGATTTTGAAGCTTTCAACTCGTGCACCTCTGGGCATGAATAAACGTCAAGAGGTCATTTTACACAATTGATTTGCAGGATATAAACTTTCATTATTTCTCACATCTGACGTTTATCATTCACAGATCCAGTGTCTCTTCAATTTTTGCATGCACGTTTTTTCCTCCTCTCACCATTTGACTCCCAAAATAACTTTGCATTTTTAACTGGTTTATATCTATTTTTTTTTTTTTTTAAGTTACATTTTTATTGAATTTTTAAGAACAATACAGAAGACAAAGAAAAAACCAACAGGTCTGTAGGACCAACCAGTAAGGAAATACGAAGACATGGCAATTCAAGGCACTCGTACAAGTAGGGCATATATAAGAGCCACGACACGGCAGCACAAGCTGCTGGGATTGTCAATAAGGCATCAGTCACGTCAGGATATATTGCAAACAGTACAAACTGTGAGTCAATAGGAGAAGGGGTGCAATGTCGAGACAGAAAGAAAGTGAGACAACACTCGCAGCAATGCATAGGATGCTATCAGCAGACAGAGAGGTCAGTGCAATGAGTCGGAGCCTGAAAGTGCAACTGATTACGAGCGAAGGTGGCAAATACTGTCAGTCTAGTTGAGAAGCAGGGAAAGCAAAAAGAAGAAAAAGGAGAAGAGAAAGACAAAATGGAGAGGCACAGAGGGGGAGAGAGAGAGAGAGGAAGCGGGGGTAGGAGGGGAGGAGGTGAGGGGAGGGGAGGAGAGGGGGGCCAGAGCAGATAAGTGGTTTATATCTATTTTTATATTAATTCCGTTTTAAATCTATTTGGATATAATAAAGAGTGTTATATGTTTTTTTTATATATTCTTTACCATCTGTGTATCTTATGAAGACTGACTATGAAGTTTGGAAGGGGTTAATACCATCGGACCACATGATTTGTTTTCCAGTGTGATTGCTCACCTATATAAATCCATGTGTTTTCTTCATGTGCTGTATGACTAAGAGTGCTCTTGCCACTTGAAACAGGTTACTTTTGTGTTCCTGTGTTGTTGTGATGGAATAAACTTGGATTTTATTTACTGCACCAGTATATTTCAATTTGCAAAACCTACTGGCCACTGCAACATGAAGAATATAGTGCCCCTTTTTATTTACTCCTTTGTTCCTCTTCAACCCTATGTTTTACTTGATTTCTTGTTTTTTGGAAAAATCAATAAAACTTTGGAATTGGGAAAAAAACACCATCATCCAATAAAAAAATAAAAAAATAAATAAGGTATGCACTTTCATAATAAAAATACATTACCAATCTCATTATACATATGGGGAATACAGTTTAACAGAACCAAAAAAACCAGACATGCTGTATACAACCCCATGTTCTACAATCAAACACTTTATATATAAAATGAATGAAAGCTATTTCATTAGCAGATGCATAATTGGCAGATAATTATCTACTTTAGCATCATCCATTTCATTAGCACTTTTTTATCACACTGTACAGAAAACCATTGTTATTTATACATCAGTGTCACCTTGTTTGTTTTCATCATCCAATACACACATGGTACAGGAACTTCATGGAGGCGGCTCCATTATTTTTGATAGAAAGGCGTAAATGATTGACAGATTCAGTAAATCAGTCACAAGCAGTAATTGGTGTCAACAAAATAAGATACATTACCCTGCTATATTCACATCTGCTCTTAATGCCCACATCTTTTGAGACACAGATCCTCAAGTGGTGTCCTTGTTTCATCCACCTCTATCAAAACATTAATTTTCTTGTTGCTGAATTTATCGATGTACACTATTAATAGAGATGAGTGAATCGAAGCTGACGCACCCGAATTCGTTGCAAATTTCAGGATATATATTCGATTCGCAATGGATGCGAATATCACCGCAATGCCATCGCTCAAATCGCTTCATTAAACTCTAAATTTACTGCAGTGCAGGATCCAGGGCATCTAAAATGGCAGATCCACATGTCAGTACATGGGGCAATGAATGCTGGGAAGGCAGGAAGGCAAGGTGGGAAAGGAAGTAGGCGGGATGACCCTGAATCACATGCAGCAACCAGTCACCCCTGTGATGTCACAGCCCTATATAATTGGCAGCCACAATTCCGGCTCATCACTTCATTATAATACACTGCAGAAGGATCATAGGATGCTGAGCCTGTGTGTGTGTTACAGCAGAGAAAAGCGCAGTCCAGCAGCGTTTAACATCCTCCTAGTCACATCAGCGTTGTCGTGGACGGAGAGCATTGTTTTTTCCACTGGAAAGCATATTTACTGCAGCTGCAGGCATTAACCTCCCAGTCACTTTCTTCAGCATAGTATTACAGAGAGGAGCAGATAGCTGTGTGTTGCCTTATACATTTCAACAAGCTGCCTCAACTTCCTAAACCTTAGCAGAGGAGGCAGGAATAATTTTTCAGCGCAATTTAGTGTCTTAGTTCCACAAAAAATGATCTGCTGGTTATACTAGTTTGTAGACGGTATAATACACAGCAGTCCATTCCTAATAGTCTGTGACAGAGTGCAATTTTGTGTTTAGTACACAGCTTTTTTTGGCTGCAGCACTGTCGTGTACTGCTGATGTTTTACAAAAGTAAATTTTTTTAAGGGTACTGTAGTGCATTTTTCTGCCCTCATAAGTGCATACAGCATACATGCATCTAAGTAGTGTACTATTTTGTACCTGTTAATCTGTCAAGGGCCTACATACTGTGAAAGGACAGACAAAAGTAATCACCGGCTGGTGTTTTACCAAAATACAGAATTTTTAGGCGTACTGTAGCGCATTTTCGGCCCTCATAAGTCCATACGGCATACGTACATCTTAGTGTACTATTTTGTACCTGTTAATCTGTCAAGGGCCTACATACTGTGAAAGGACAGACAAAAGTAATCACCAGCTGGTGTTTTACAAAAATACAGAGTTTTTAGGCGTAATGTAGCGCATTTTTCTGCCCTCATCAGTGCATACCGCATACCTACATCTAAGTAGTGTACTATTTTAAACATGTAAATTTGTCAAGGGCCTAGATAATGTGAAAGTCCAGGCAAAAGTACTCACTGGCTGGTGGTGTACTCAGATACTTCAAGTGTACTGTAGCGCTTTTTTCTGCCCTCATAAGTACATACCACATACCTACATCTAAGTAGTGTACTATTTTGTACTTTTTAATCTGTCAAGAGCCTAGATACTATGAAATGACAGCCAATAGTACACACCTGCTGCTGTTCTAGACAAATGCTGTTTTAAGCATAGTGAAGTGTATTGTACTCCCCTCATATGTGCAATAAGTATGTCATCTTAGGGATTGTGAAGCCCTAGTGTCTACTCATGCTGCTGCCAACTCCAGGTTGTGTCATTCAGACACTATATAGTCTCCTTATGCTTCAGCCAACTCCAGGCTGTATCATTCAGGCAATATATGGTTTACTGATGCTGCTGGGCCTGGGTCTGGGAATAAAAAATGTTGTTATGGTTGCACCAGCTACTCAAAATTTTCAGTTTAAATTTCAGAACTCATCTTTTAATCTTAGGGATTGTGAAGCCCTAGTGTCTCCTCATGCTTCAGCCAACTCCAGGCTGTGTCATTCAGGCAATATATGGTTTGCTGATGCTGCTGGGCCTGGGTCTGGGAATAAAATTTTGTTATGGTAGCACTAGCTACCCAAAATCTTCAGTTAAAATTTCAGTATTCATCTTTTAATCTTAGGGATTGTGAAGCCCTAGTGTCTACTCATGCTGCGGCCAACTACTGGCTGTGCGATTCAGACACTTTATGGTCTCCTCATGCTTCAGCCAACTCCAGGCGGTGTCATTCAGCCAATATATGGTTAACTGATGCTTCTGGGCCTTGACCTGGACCTAAAAAAATTTGATGGTAGCACTAGCTACCATAAATCTTCAATTCAAATTTCAAAATTCATCTTTTAATCTTAGGGATTGTGAAGCCCTAGTGTCTACTCATGCTGCTGCCAGCTCCAGGCTGTGTCATACAGCCACTATATGGTCTCCTCATGCTGCCAACACCTCCACGCTGTGTTATTCAGCCACTATATGGTCTCCTCATACTGATGCCACCTTCATGCTCTGTCATTGTGCCACTCTGCGGCAGTGATTCTAAAAGTGATGCCTGTAATCTGCATGTCATACTGAATAACAGTATTATTTCCCTACCCAAGCACACTCCACATGCGTGTTAGAACACAGCTAAGTGTAAGCCAGA
The DNA here is from genome assembly GCF_029499605.1 of Hyla sarda. Taxonomy (NCBI): domain Eukaryota; kingdom Metazoa; phylum Chordata; class Amphibia; order Anura; family Hylidae; genus Hyla; species Hyla sarda. The sequence continues at coordinate 176,086,961 of NC_079193.1, read as the reverse complement.
AATAGCTGTTTTTAATATAGATTCACCGCAAATAAATTTGTATTGAACCAAATGTTTTTGAAAAATTTGGCGAATTGGCCGAATCAAATTTTTCAAAAGTTTGCTCATCTCTAACTATTAGCCTAATACCAAATACAGTGGCCCAGATTTACAATGGGTTTTCCAATTCTTGACTTAAGTATTTGCACACCTTCACTGTCAAATTTATCAAAGGTTTTTTAAAGAACTTGCATCTACCTTGTCAACTCTCCACAGAACCGAGGTGTGGTCAGGGTGTTTTTCTGCTAACCCGATAGATTTATGATGGATTTTTCTCCGGAGCCTGTAACATTATTGACATAGCTGATGTAATTTGGGGCAAGTCTGTGCACAATTACACACAAGAAAAAACAACATAATACACTAATCAGCAAGCAGATAATAAACAGAATAACAACCCAAAACCTTAACCCCTTAAGGACTCAGGGTTTTTCCGTTTTTGCACTTTAGTTTTTTCCTCCTTACCTTTTAAAAATCATAACCCTTTCAATTTTCCACCTAAAAATCCATATTATGGCTTATTTTTTGCGTCGCCAATTCTACTTTGCAGTGACATTAGTCATTTTACCCAAAAATGCACGGCGAAACAGAAAAAAAAAATCATTGTGCGACAAAATCGAAAAAAAACCGCCATTTTGTAACTTTTAAGGGCATCCGTTTCTACGCAGTGCATATTTCGGTAAAAATTACACCTTATCATTATTCTTTAGGTCCATACGGTTAAAATGACACCCTACTTATATAGGTTTGATTTTGTCGCACTTCTGGAAAAAATCATAACTACATGCAGGAAAATTTATACGTTTAAAAATGTCATCTTCTGACCCCTATAACTTTTTTATTTTTCCACGTACAGGGCGGTATGAGGACTCATTTTTTGCGCCGTGATCTGAAGTTTTTATTGGTATGATTTTTGTTTTGATCTGACTTTTTGATCACTTTTTTTTCATTTTTTAATGTTATAAAAAGTTACCAAAATACGCTTTTTTGGACTTTGGAATTTTTTTGCGCGTACGCCATTGACCGTACGGCTTAATTAATGATATATTTTTATAGTTCGGACATTTACGCACGCGGCAATACCACAATACCACATGTTTATTTTTATTTTTTTTTACACTGTTTTATTTTTTTTATGGGAAAAGGGGGGTGATTCAAACTTTTATTAGGGAAGGGGTTAAATGACCTTTATTAACACTTTTTTTGCAGTGTTATAGGTCCCATAGGGACCTATAACACTGCACACACTGATCTCTCATCCTGATCACAGGCGTGTATTAACACGCCTGTGATCAGCATTATCGGCGCTTGACTGCTCCTGCCTGGATCTCAGGCACGGAGCAGTCATTCGTCGATCGGACACCGAGGAGGCAGGTAAGAGCCCTCCCGGTGTCCGATCAGCTGTTCGGGACGCCGCGATTTCACCGCGGCGGTCCCGAACAGCCCGACTGAGCAGCCGGGATACTTTCAGTTTCACTTTAGAAGCGGCGGTCAGCTTTGACCGCCGCTTCTAAAGGGTTAATACCGCACATCGCCGCGATCGGCGATGTGGGGTATTAGCCGCGGGTCCCGGCCGTTGATTAGCGCCGGGACCCACGCGATATGATGCGGGATCGCGACGCGATCCCGCTTCATATCGCGGGAGCCGGCGCAGGACGTAAATATACGTCCTGCGTCGTTAAGGGGTTAAAGAGGTTATCCACCATAAGGTGAGTTTAGTATGTACCTGCCAGACAGTAATGGACATGCTTAGGAAGGATCTGTGCTTGTCTTGGGGCTAAATTGCTATGCAGCGAACTTACAGTGATTCGATTTGTCACAAACTTCTCGGCCTGGCAGTTACTGTAAGTTCGCTCATCTCTAGTTGTGAGATTACTATAACACTGTGGGTATCTGTTTGTGAGCTGGTATTTTCTGTTGGATTTCATTCTCAAACTACACATCCCATAGTTTCATGCTTGTAAGTTTGCGGTCATTTTTCTGCCTCCCACACATCAGCCACCCCACCCATTGAAACACATATGAGTTGCATTCAATTCAAATGACCAGTGTTTTCTAACCAGGGTGCCTACAGCTGTTGCAAAATGATCTTTCTCCCACTCAGCAGTCCCTCCACCCATTGAAGCAGGACTGGCTCCCTGTCATCACTTGACTAGTGATGGCACATCTCGAAGTACTTAAACCTGGCAAAACCCGAGACCTGAGAAATTTTGTATGATGTTAAAAATAAATATTGGGACGAAAATCACAGAAGAATTGCGAGAAAACCCGCCACACACAGGTACAGACACTATATGATGAACTACACTAACTTTACAGCCCCTGTAGCATAGTCAAATAAAAAAAATCCAAGAATACTCCTTTAATGTGGCATCATTGTGAAAATCAGATACTAGATAGTAGAGATATTGTAAACACAATTGCTACTCAGTACAAGAAAATAGTCATTAATAAAAAATAAAAAAAATCCATAGATACTGGTCCACCTCCTAACAGGCCTAAAATATTGCATAATGGCACACTTCTCATAAATCAGAGCCACATCCATTAAACAAAAGGATGGCATCACAGGGTACTTCCCATGCCATTTATCGGCATCATCATGATAATATGAGAATAAGTGTAATCAGATATCCAAGACTGACATTTTTATGAAGTCCTAGTCCTCAGACATTAGTACACCATCATGTGGTGTTCCTTCATCTTCTTTTCTTTTGCTTTCAGCCAAGTTCCAACACTTATTTAAGTATTGAGTAGTAATCATGTATACAATATCTCTAGGAAGTAAAATAAATACATTTGTAATGAAAAGTTATACAAGAAGTGATTTCCAGCTCCCCACCAGGTCAGGGGTGCACGGAAGCATGGGGTCTGCACGTGTAGATAGAATGAAGATGAAAGGAAATTCCAGCACCGCAGTCACTGATAAACTAAAAAAGATATGCCAAACCTCAATTCCTATGCTCTGAATAATCATTCTGGGAATGTGATGTGTGTGGCCATCTCTAACCTATTGCCTCAAATGCGCACCCCGCTCAGGTGGAGAGAGAGCGCTGCGCATTTGAGGGAACATAAAAAAGTTTCCAGTGTTAGTGACTCAGTGACCCATGACCCATTTTTGGAAAAAAAACACCCCCAGAGGTCTTATCAATTTTTTGTTTTTTTAATGAAACATTTTTTGGGGCAATTTAGTGTTTTATGGGGTTAAAATTTGGAAAGTAATCTGGACTTGGTACATTGGGGTCAAATTATGGGAAATTAAAATGAAAAGGAAATTTAGTACTCCATGAAAGTGTGATACTCCCTGAAACAGTTTTTAACCCCTTAAGGACCCAGCCCATTTTCACCTTAAGGGGCACACCTTTTTGCACATCTGACCACTGTCTCTTTAAGCATTAATAAATCTGGGATGCTTTTACTTTTCATTCTGATTCTGAGATTGTTTTTTCGTTACATATTCTACTTTATGGTAGTGGTAAATTTTCATTGATACTTGCATCATTTCTTGGTAAAAAGAATTCCAAAATTTGATGAAAAAATTAAAAATTTAGCATTTTTTTTTACTTTAAAGCTCTCTGCTTATAAGGAAAATGTATATTCCAAATAAATTAAATATTGATTCACATATACAATATGTCTACTTTATGTTTGCATCATAAAGTTGACATGTTTTTACTTTTGGAAGACATCAGAGGGCTTCAAAGTTCAGCAGCAATTTTCCAATTTTTGACAAAATTTTCAAAATCGATATTTTTCAGGGACCAGTTCAGTTTTGGAGTGGATTTGAAGGGCACATAAATGACCCCATTATAAAAACTGCACCTTCAAAATGACATTCAAATAGTTTGTTAACCCTTTAGGTGTTTCACAGGAATAGCAGCAAAGTAAAGGAGAAAATTCAAAATCTTCATTTTTAACACTCGCATGTTCTTGTAGACCCAGTTTTTACCCAGGGGTAAAAGTACAGAAATCTTCCTAAAATTTGTAACCCAAGAAATACCTCATATGTGTATGCCAAGTGCTCTTTTGGGTGCACTAGAGGGTTCAGAAGGGAAGGAGCGACAATGAGATTTTAGAGAGTGAGTTTTTCTGAAATGGTTTTTGGGGGGCATGTCACATTTAGGAAGCCCCTACGGTGCCAGACAGCAAAAAAAAAGCACAATGGCACACTATTTTGGAAACTACACCCTCAAGGAACGTAACAGGGGGTACAGTGAGCCTTAACACCCCACAGGTGTTTGATGACTTTTCGTTAAAATTGGATGTGTAAATGATTTTTTTTTTCACTAAAATGCTAGTTTCCCCCCCAATTTTTTCACAAGGGGTAATAGGAGAACATGCCCCCCAAAATGTGAAACCCCATCTCTTCTGAGTATGGAAATACCCCATGTGTGGACGTCAAGTGCACTGTGGGCGCACTACAATGCCCAGAAGAGAAGGAGTCACATTTGGCTTTTGGAAAGTAAATTTTGCTTAAATGGTTTTGGGGTGGGCATGTTGCATTTAGGAAGCCCCTATGGTGCCAGAACAGCAAATAAAAACACGCATGACACACTATTTTGGAAACTTCACCCCTCAAGGAACGTAACAAGGGGTAAAGTGAGCCTTAACACCCCACAGGTGTTTGCCGACTTTTCGTTAAAGTTGGATGTGTAAATAATTTTTTTTTTTAACTAAAATGCTGGTTTTCCCCAAAATTTTACATTTTTACAAGTGGTAATAGGAGAAAATACCCTCCAAAATTTGTAACCCCATCTCTTCTGGGTATGGAAATACCCCATGTGTGGACGTCAAGTGGACTGCGGGCGCACTACAATGCTCAGAAGAGAAGAAGTCACATTTGGCTTTTGGAAAGCAAATTTTGCTGAAATGTTTTTTGGGGGCATGTCGCATTTTGGAAGCCCCTATAGTGCCAGAACAGCAAAAAAAACACATAGCATGCTGAAATGGGGGGGGGCATGTCGCATTTAGAAAGCCCCTGTGGTGCCAGAACAGCAAAAAAAGGCATACTATTTTTGAAACTACACCCCTCAAGGCACGTAACAAGGGGTACAGTGAGCCTTAATACCCCATTGGTGTTTGATAAATGTTCATTAAAGTGGGATGTGAAAAGGAAAATTTTTATTTTTTACACTAAAATGCTGTAGTTACCCAAAATTTTTCATTTTCACAAGTGGTAACAGGAGAAAATGTCACCTTAAATTTGTAAATACATTTACAGCTCTGCGAGTGCACACCAGTCTTGGGAGAGCAGGAGCGCAGTCAGGGGCCTTGAGCATATAGATGCCTATGGAGCCAGAACAGCGGGACCCCCCCCTAAAGGAGCGTTACATGGAGTAAATTACAAAAATGGGGTACAGTGAGACGTAAAATTATAAAACAGGTTATGTTCCCAGAATGATAACCCAGAGCATACCCAAAACTAAAAAAATATACCCACCCCAAACTCTATGCTCTGAGTCATCATTCTGGGAATGTGATGTGTGTGGCCGTCCCTAACCTGTTGCCTCAAATGCGCACCCCACTCAGGTGGAAAAAGGCCACATAAAAAAGTCCCCGATGATAGTTACTCAGTGACCCTTGACACATTTTTGGAAAAAAATACCCCCAGAGATCTTAACAGATTTTTTTTTTCTTTTATTAAAATTTTTTATGGCCAGTTTAGTTGTTACGCCGAGCGCTCCGGGTCCCTGCTCCTCCCCGGAGTGCTCGTGGCGTTCTCCTCTCTGCAGCGCCCCGGTCAGACCCACTGACCAGGAGCGCTGCACTGACATTCACGACGGGGATGCGATTCGCATAGCGGGACGCGCCCGCTCGCGAATCGCATCCCAAGCCACTTACCCATCCCGGTCCCCGGCTGTCACGTTCTGGCGCGCGCGTCTCCGCTCTCTAGGGCGCGCGCGTGCCAGCTCTCTAAGATTTAAAGGGCCAGTGCACCAATGATTGCTGCCTGGCCCAATCAGTCTAATTAGCCTCCACCTGCTCCCTGCTCATATAACCTCACTTCCCCTTCACTTCCTTGCCGGATCTTGTTGCCTTGTGCCAGAGAAAGCGTTTAGTGTATGTCCATAGCCTGTGTTCCAGACCTTCTGCTGTTGCCCCTGACTATGACCCTTGCTGCATGCCCTGACCTTCTGCTACGTCCGACCTTGCTCTTGCCTTGTCCTTTTGTACCGCGCCTATCTCAGCAGTCAGAGAGGTTGAGCCGTTGCCGGTGGATACGACCTGGTTGCTACCGCCGCTGCAAGACCATCCTGCTTTGTGGCGGGCTCTGGTGAATACCAGTAGCAACTTAGAACCGGTCCGCCGGCACGGTCCACGCCAATCCCTCTCTGACACAGAGGATCCACCTCCAGCTTGCCGAATCATAACAGTAGATCCGGCCATGGATCCCGCTGAGGTGCCGCTACCAAGTCTCGCTGACCTACCCATGGTGGTTGCCCAGCAATCTCAGCAAATCGCCCAACAAGGACAGCAGCTGTCGCAGTTGACCGCCATGTTACAGCAACTTCTGCTGCTGCTACAGCAGCAACCATCTCCTCCGCCAGCTCCTGCACCTCCTCCGCAGCGAGTGGCCGCTCCTAGCCTCCGCTTGTCCCTGCCGGACAAATTTGATGGGGACTCTAGACTCTGCCGTGGTTTCCTGTCTCAATGTTCCCTACATATGGAGATGTTGTTGGACCAATTTCCTACAGAACGGTCTAAGGTGGCTTTCGTAGTTAGTCTTCTGTCTGGAAAGGCCTTGTCTTGGGCCACACCGCTCTGGGACCGCAATGATCCTGCCACAGCCTCAGTCCAGTCCTTCTTCGCTGAAGTCCGTAGTGTCTTCGAGGAACCAGCCCGAGCTTCTTCTGCCGAAACTGCCTTGCTGAACCTGGTCCAGGGAAATTCTTCTGTAGGCGAATACGCCATCCAATTTCGTACCCTCGCCTCTGAATTATCTTGGAACAATGAGGCCCTCTGCGCGACCTTTAAAAAAGGCCTATCCAGCAACATCAAAGATGTACTGGCCGCACGAGAAATTCCAGCTAACCTGTCAGAACTTATCCATTTGGCCACCCGCATTGACAAGCGTTTTTCTGAAAGACACCAGGAGCTCCGCCAGAAAAAAGGACCTTGATCTCTGGGCACCTCTCTCCCAGTATCCTTTGCAATCTACCCCTGTGCCTCCCACCGAGGAGGCTATCCAAGTGGATCGGTCTCGCCTGACCCATGAAGAGAGGACTCGCCGCAGAGATAAAAATTTATGTCTGTACTGCGCTAGTACCGAACATTTCTTGGTGGATTGCCCTATTCGTCCTCCACGTCTGGGAAACGCACGCACGCACCCTGTTCAAATGGTAGTGGCGTGCCTTGGTGTGAATTCTGCTTCTCCACGTCTCACTGTGCCCTTGCGGATTGCTCCTTCTGCCAACTCCTCCTTCTCAGCTGTGGCCTTCTTGGACTCTGGTTCTGCTGGAAATTTTATTCTGGCCTCTTTGGTTAATAGGTTCTGCATCCCGGTGACCCGTCTCGTCAAGCCGCTCTACATTTCTTCAGTCAACGGAGTGAAGTTGCACTGCACTGTGCGTTACCGCACAGAGCCCCTGCTTATGAACATTGGACTGCATCACGAGAAAATTGAATTTTTGGTCCTGCCCAATTGCACCTCTGAAGTCCTCCTTGGTCTGCCATGGCTCCAGCGTCATTCTCCCACCCTTGACTGGACCACCGGGGAGATCAAGAATTGGGGTCCTGCTTGTCACAAACGATGCCTCACATCTGCTCCTCATAGCCCCCTTCCTGGTGACACCCTGCCCCGTGACAAGCTTCACCCTCTGCCCCCCCCTCCCCATTCCCACTTCTTCTGGATTACCTGCCGCTGATGTAGCTACCCAGGACTTCTTTTTGTTCCGGAAGGAAACTCAAGAGGCGCCCCCTATGTTCTCGTCTCATTTAAAGGGACAAGGAGACAAAAAGAGGGGGAGACCTAAGGGGGGGTACTGTTACGCCGAGCGCTCCGGGTCCCTGCTCCTCCCCGGAGCGCTCGCGGCGTTCTCCTCTCTGCAGCGACCTGGTCAGCGCTGCACTGACATTCACGATGGGGATGCGATTCGCATAGCGGGACGCGCCCGCTCGCGAATCGCATCCCAAGCCACTTACCCATCCCAGTCCCCGGCTGTCATGTTCTGGCGCGCGCGTATCCGCTCTCTAGGGTGCGTGCGCCAGCTCTCTAAGATTTAAAGGGCCAGTGCACCAATGATTGGTGCCTGGCCCAATCAGTCCAATTAGTCTCCACCTGCTCCCTGCTCATATAACCTCACTTCCCCTTCACTTCCTTGCCGGATCTTGTTGCCTTGTGCCAGAGAAAGCGTTTAGTGTATGTCCATAGCCTGTGTTCCAGACCTTCTGCTGTTGCCCCTGACTACGGCCCTTGCTGCCTGCCCTGACCTTCTGCCACGTCCGACCTTGCTCTTGCCTTGTCCTTTTGTACCTCGCCTATCTCAGCAGTCAGAGAGGTTGAGCCATTGCCGGTGGATACGACCTGGTTGCTACCGCCGCTGCAAGACCATCCTGCTTTGCGGCGGGCTCTGCTGAATACTTACAACTTAGAACTGATCCGCCGGCACGGTCCACGCCAATCCCTCTCTGACACAGAGGATCCACCTCCAGCTTGCCGAATCATAACATTAGTGGTTTATGGAATTAAAACTTGGAATGTACTCTGGACTTGGTACATTGGGGTCAAATTATGGGAAATTAAAATGAAAAGGGAAAATTTAGTTATGCATGGAAGTGTGATACTCCCTGAAGCAGTTTTCAATGCAGAGGCCCAGATGATCGGGGCAAGTGTCCCATTGAGTGGTGGTGTCCTTCCGTATCCCCCTCTTATGACACACACTGCATTTTTTATGGAATCGTCACTTCTTTCCAGTGTGGGGGACCTCACCTGGAAAGTGTTGGCCTGGCACCTATAACTTCAGTTTCTTGGGAACTCCGGCCTGCTCTTTCCTGGTTGACAAAGATCAGGGCCTTTAGGACTTCTTCTTGGAACTGGAGGTATGTCCTTGTGTTGCCAGCGAGCTGGGACAGTACAAAAGTGTTGTACATGGCAGCCTGTACCAAGTAGACTGCAACTTTTTTGTACCATACCCGTGTTTTGCTCATGGTGTTATATAGCTTGAGGATTTGATAAGAGAGATCAGCTCCCCCCATATACTGATTGCAGCCCAGAATACAATTAGGCTTGAGGACCGTTGTTGTGGTATCTCGCACAGGGACGTTACAATGAATTGTGGTCAGCAAAAGGACATCCCTCTTATTCTTATACCTGACCAGCAACAGGTTTTCATAGGTAAGTGTCACGTATGGGCAGGGAAGGAGTGCCCGCTAAGCTCACCCGCGCCCCTGTCCCTGCCTACTTGTCCACCTATCCTAAATGATAGGCCAGCAACTGGTCGACAATCCCTTCCTAAATAAGTGAGGGGAGTCAAATGTCAACACAATAAAATACAATCCTGTCAGTTGTCAGGAGCAACAGGGAAACAAGCAACTAACAAAGACAAACTAAATATACACACATAAAGTCAATGTCAGTCAAACCGAGTCAAGCCAGGAGTGGGAAGAGGTGCCAAATCGCTATAACCAAAGAGAAGTCAAATAAGAAGCCAGAAGTCAAGTTGCCAGGTATACAAGAAAATAAGGGATTGCTAGCTACTCGGGTAATGACCGCTTTCACAGGCATCTTCCCAGAGACTGATGCCTCGTAATATAGGGAGAAGCACATGTGGTCAATCAGTAGCTAGCCACTCAGACAGCAGGGCGTAACCCAGCAACCTAGCAAACACCTTGTCAGCACCTGTTAACCCTGCTGGTGCTGACAGTAAGGTTACGGGACTCATCCTTGGGCATAGGTGTCTGTACAAAATTTAGAGGGAGGCCTCTCTGGTTCTTCCGCACGGTCCCAATAGCGGACGGGGATCTGGTGGCAAGGGATGTGAACAGAGGGATGCTGGTATAAAAGTTGCCCACGTAAAGGTAGTAAGCCTTATCCAGCAATGGGTGCACAAGGTCCCAAATGATTTTCTCGCTAACACACAGAGTGGGGGGATATTCTGTAAGTGTACCCGGAGGTACTCTCACATAGTTTGTAGAGTTTCACGCCATACCGCGCCCGCTTCGAGGGAATATACTGGCGGAAGATGAGTTTCCCCTTAAAACTGATAAGAGACTCATCTACCGAGACTCCCTGAGCGGTAAGTAGGCCTCCAAAAATTTGGCCCCAAAGCGATCTATGACCGGCCTCACTTTGTAAAGCCGGTCATAGGCGGGATCACTTTGGGGTGGGGGGGTGGGTTCATGCTGCATTATCAGCAGGGCCGGCGTTAGGGCAAGGCAAACCAAGCAATTGCCTAGGGCCACCCATCCCCCAGGGGACCCCCTGGCCGCTGCTCAGTAGCGGATCAGCAACCCGCTGCAGCCTGGCTGTGGCCACTTAAAAACAGTGACCAACGGCGGGCCCGGACACTTCTCCTGCTTTTTTAATTTGTTCATATTTCCTTACCTGGCCATGATAGACAGGCTCAGGTAATGCGGTGGGTCTTGTGGGCTGTGTGGATAGTATGACCAATGATGTCCTCTGCCAGCTCCTCTGCACGGCGTCAGGGACGTCACTCATCGTTTTCTGCAGCGCCGGCTGTCACGATTCGGCTTCCAGGTAGTGGATCCTCTGTGTCAGCGAGGGATTGGCGTGGACCGTGCTAGTGGACCGGTTCTAAGAGGCTACTGGTTTTCACCAGAGCCCGCCGCAAAGCGGGATGGTCTTGCTGCGGCAGTAGCAACCAGGTCGTATCCACTAGCAACGGCTCTACCTCGCTGACTGCTGAGAAGGCGTGGGACAGAAGGACTAGGCAGAGGCAAGGTCAGACGTAGCAGAAGGTCGGGGGCAGGCGGCAAGGTTCGTAGTCAGGATGGGTAGCAGAAGTTCAGGTACACAGGCTTTGGACACACTAAACGCTTTCACTGGCACAAGGCAACAAGATCCGGCAAGGAAGGGAAGGGGAAGTGAGGTTATATAGACAGGTGCACAGGTGGGAGCTAATTAAGCTAATTGGGCCAGGCACCAATCATTGGTGCACTGGCCCTTTAAGTCTCAGAGAGCTGGCGCGTGCGCGCCCTAGAGAGCGGAGCCGCGCGCGCCAGCACATGACAGCAGGGGACCGGGACGGGTAAGTGACCTGGGATGCGATTCGCGAGCGGGCGCGTCCCGCTGTGCGAATCGCATCCCCAACGGCCATGACAGTGCAGCGCTCCCGGTCAGCGGGACTGACCGGGGCGCTGCAGGGAGAAAGACGCCGTGAGCGCTCCGGGGAGGAGCGGGGACCCGGAGCGCTAGGCGTAACAGTACCCCCCCCCTTAGGTCTCCCCTTCTCTTTGTCCGGTAACTGCCTCCCCTGGGATGAGGACACCGGGAAAGAATGGAGGGTTTCCTCAACGGCAGGCAGTACAGCAGGAGTGGGGATGGGGAGGGAGGGCAGAGGGCGAGGCCTGGCACGGGGCAGTGTGACACCAGGACGGGGGCCATGGGGAGGCACAGAGGCTTGCCTGACGGGACTGGGAGGGGGGGAGAGGCACTTCCTGTGGCAGGCAGAGTCCCAGTTCCTGATCTCCCCGGTGGTCCAATCAATGGTGGGGGAATGAAGCCGGAGCCAAGGCAGACCGAGGAGGACCTCAGAGGTACAGTTGGGGAGAATGAAGAACTCAATCCTCTCAAGGTGGGGTCCAATAGACATGAGGAGGGGCTCTGTGCGGTAACGCACGGTGCAGTCCAATCTGGCTCCGTTGACCGCGGAAATGTAGAGCGGCTTGACGAGACGGGTCACCGGGATGCTGAATTTATTAACAAACGACTCCAAAATAAAATTTCCAGAGGCACCGGAGTCCAAGCAGGCCACGGCTGAGAGGGAGGAGTTGGCTGAAGAAGAAATCCGCACGGGTACCGTGAGACGTGGAGGAGCAGACTTGGAACCAAGAGACGCCACACCCACGTGAGCTGGGTGCGTGCGTGCGTTTCCCAGGCGTGGAGGACGGATAGGGCAATCCACCAAGAAATGCTCGGTACTGGCACAGTAAAGACAGAGATTTTCTTCTCTACGGCGATTCCTCTCTTCCTGGGTCAGGCGAGACCGATCCACTTGCATGGCCTCCTCGGCGGGAGGCCCAGGCGAAGACTGCAAAGGATGCTGTGGGAGAGGTGCCCAGAGATCTAAGTCTTTTTCCTGGCGGAGCTCTTGGTGTCGCTCAGAAAAACGCATGTCAATGCGGGTAGCCAAATGGATGAGTTCTTGGAGGTTGGCAGGAATCTCTCGTGCGGCCAGCACATCCTTGATGCGACTGGATAGGCCTTTTTTAAAGGTCGCGCAGAGAGCCTCATTATTCCAGGATAGTTCAGAAGCAAAAGTACGGAATTGTATGGCGTACTCGCCAACGGAAGAATTACCCTGGACCAGGTTCAACAGGGCAGTCTCGGCAGAAGAAGCTCGGGCTGGCTCCTCGAAGACACTCCGGAGTTCAGCGAAGAAGGCCTGGACTGTGGCTGTGGCAGGATCATTGCGGTCCCAGAGCGGTGTGGCCCAAGACAAGGCCTTTCCTGAAAGAAGGCTTACTACGAACGCCACCTTAGACCGTTCTGAAGGAAACAAGTCCGACAACATCTCCATATGCAGGGAACACTGAGACAAAAATCCACGGCAGAGTTTAGAGTCCCCATCAAATTTGTCCGGCAGGGACAAGCGGAGGTTAGGAGCGGCCACTCGCTGCGGAGGAGGTGCAGGAGCTGGCGGAGGAGATGGTTGCTGCTGTAGCAGAGGCAGAAGTTGCTGTAACATGGCGGTCAACTGCGACAGCTGCTGTCCTTGTTGGGCAATCTGCTGCGATTGCTGAGCGACCACCGTGGGAAGATCAGCGAGACTTGGCAGCGGCACCTCAGCGGGATCCATGGCCGGATCTACTGTCACGATTCGGCTTCCAGGTAGTGGATCCTCTGTGTCAGCGAGGGATTGGCGTGGACCGTGCTAGTGGACCGGTTCTAAGAGGCTACTGGTTTTCACCAGAGCCCGCCGCAAAGCGGGATGGTCTTGCTGCGGCAGTAGCAACCAGGTCGTATCCACTAGCAACGGCTCTACCTCGCTGACTGCTGAGAAGGCGTGGGACAGAAGGACTAGGCAGAGGCAAGGTCAGACGTAGCAGAAGGTCGGGGGCAGGCGGCAAGGTTCGTAGTCAGGATGGGTAGCAGAAGTTCAGGTACACAGGCTTTGGACACACTAAACGCTTTCACTGGCACAAGGCAACAAGATCCGGCAAGGAAGGGAAGGGGAAGTGAGGTTATATAGACAGGTGCACAGGTGGGAGCTAATTAAGCTAATTGGGCCAGGCACCAATCATTGGTGCACTGGCCCTTTAAGTCTCAGAGAGCTGGCGCGCGCGCGCCCTATAGAGCGGAGCCGCGCGCGCCAGCACATGACAGCAGGGGACCGGGACGGGTAAGTGACCTGGGATGCGATTCGCGAGCGGGCGCGTCCCGCTGTGCGAATCGCATCCCCAACGGCCATGACAGTGCAGCGCTCCCGGTCAGCGGGACTGACCGGGGCGCTGCAGGGAGAAAGACGCCGTGAGCGCTCCGGGGAGGAGCGGGGACCCGGAGCGCTAGGCGTAACACCGGCTGCTTAAGTTTAGCAGTCCAGCCGCGGCTGCAGGAAATGATAAGTGACATCCCCGACGCCGCACAGAGGTCATCACTCGTAATACTATCCACACAGCACCCAAGACATGCCACATTACCTGAGCCTGCCAAGTGCGGCCAGGCAAGAAAATATGAAAAATAGAAAAAGCAGGGGGAGAGTGGGGACCTAATGTGGGGGAACTATACTACCAACCTAATGTGGGGGAACTACAACCTAATGTGGAGGGAACTATACTGCCAACCTAATGTGGGGGAACTACAACCTAATGTGGGGAACTATACTGCACCTAATGTGGGGGAACTATACTGCCAACCTAATATGTGGGAACTATACTGCCAAACTAATGTGGGGGAAACTATACTGCACCTAATGTGGAGAACTATACTGCACCTAATGTGGGGGAACTGTACTGCACCTAATGTGGGAAACTATACGGCACCTAATGTGAGGGAACTATACTGCACCTAATGTTGGGGAGCTATACTGAACCTAATATGGAGGAACTATACTGCCAACCTAATGTGGGGAACTATACTGCATCTAATGTGGGGAACTATACTGCACCTAATGTTGTGGAGCTATACTGCACCTAATGTAGGGAACTATACTGCACCTAATGTGGGGAACTATACTGCACCTAATGTGGGGAGCTATACTGCACCTAATGTGGGGAGCTATACTGCACCTACTGTGGGGAACTATACTGCACCTAATGTGGAGGGGCTATACTGCATCTAATGTGGAGGAACTATACTGCCAACCTAATGTGGGGAACTATACTGCATCTAATGTGGGGAACTATACTGCACCTAATGTTGGGGAGCTAAACTGCACCTAATGTGGGGAACTATACTGTACCCAATGTAGGGAACTATACTTCACCTAATGTGGGGGAACTATACTGCACCTAATGTGGGGAACTATACTTCACCTAATGTGGGGGGGGGGGGGGGGCGGCTATACTGCACCTAATGTGGAGGAACTATACTGCCAACGTAATGTGGGAAACTATACTGCACCTAATGTTGGGAAACTATAGTGCACCTAATGTGGGGGAACTATACTGCACCTAATGTGGGGTATTATACTGCAGCTAATGTGCGGAACTATATTGAACCTCATGTGGGGGGGCTATACTGCACCTAATGTGGAGGAACTATACTGCCAACGTAATGTGGGAAACTATACTGCACCTAATGTGAGGAAACTATACTGCACATAATGTTGGGGGGCTATAGTGCACCTAATGTGGGGGAACTATACGGCACCTAATGTGGGGAACTATACTGCACCTAATGTGGGGAGCTATACTGCACCTAATGTAGGGAACTATACTGCACCTAATGTGGGGAACTATACTGCACCTAATGTGGGGAGCTATACTGCACCTAATGTGGGGAGCTATACTGCACCTACTGTGGGGAACTATACTGCACCTAATGTGGATGGGCTATACTGCATCTAATGTGGAGGAACTATACTGCCAACCTAATGTGGGGAACTATACTGCATCTAATGTGGGGAACTATACTGCACCTAATGTTGGGGAGCTAAACTGCACCTAATGTGGGGAACTATACTGTACCCAATGTAGGGAACTATACTTCACCTAATGTGGGGGAACTATACTGCACCTAATGTGGGGAACTATACTTCACCTAATGTGGGGGGGGGGGGCTATACTGCACCTAATGTGGAGGAACTATACTGCCAACGTAATGTGGGAAACTATACTGCACCTAATGTGAGGAAACTATACTGCACATAATGTTGGGGGGCTATAGTGCACCTAATGTGGGGGAACTATACGGCACCTAATGTGGGGAACTATACTGCACCTAATGTGGGGAGCTATACTGCACCCAATGTGGGGAACTATACTGCACCTAATGTGGGGGAACTATACTGCACCTAATGTGGGAAACTATACTGCACATAATGTGGGGGGGGGCTATACTGCACCTAATGTGGAGGAACTATACTGCACCTAATGTTGGGGAGCTATAATGCACCTAATGTGGGGAACTATACTGCACCTAATGTGGGGAGCTATACTGCACCTAATGTGGGGAGCTATACTGCACCTACTGTGGGGAACTATATTGCACCTAATGTGGAGGGGCTATACTGCACCTAATGTGGAGGAACTATACTGCCAACCTAATGTGGGGAACTATACTGCACCTAATGTGGGGAACTATACTGCACCTAATGTTGAGGAGCTATACTGCACCTAATGTGGGGAACTATACTGCACCCAATGTAGGGAACTATACTGCACCTAATGTGGGGGGAACTATACTGCACCTAATGTGGGGAACTATACTTCACCTAATGTGGGGGGGGGACTATACTGCACCTAATGTGGAGGAACTATACTGCCAACGTAATGTGGGAAACTATACTGCACCTAATGTAAGGAAACTATACTGCACCTAATGTTGGGGGGCTATAGTGCACCTAATGTGGGGGAACTATACGGCACCTAATGTGGGGAGCTATACTGCACCTAATGTGGGGAACTATACTGCACCTAATGTGGGGGAACTATACTGCACCTAATGTGGGAAACTATACTGCACATAATGTGGGGGGGGGCTATACTGCTCCTAATGTGGAGGAACTATACTGCACCTAATGTTGGGGAGCTATACTGCACCAAATGTGGGGAACTATACTGCACCTAATGTGGGGAGCTATACTGCACCTAATGTGGGGAGCTATACTGCACCTACTGTGGGGAACTATACTGCACCTAATGTGGAGGGGCTATACTGCACCCAATGTGGGGAACTATACTGCACCTAATGTGGGGGAACTATACTGCACCTAATGTGGGAAACTATACTGCACATAATGTGGGGGGGGGCTATACTGCACCTAATGTGGAGGAACTATACTGCACCTAATGTTGGGGAGCTATAATGCACCTAATGTGGGGAACTATACTGCACCTAATTGGGGGAGCTATACTGCACCTAATGTGGGGAGCTATACTGCACCTACTGTGGGGAACTATATTGCACCTAATGTGGAGGGGCTATACTGCACCTAATGTGGAGGAACTATACTGCCAACCTAATGTGGGGAACTATACTGCACCTAATGTGGGGAACTATACTGCACCTAATGTTGAGGAGCTATACTGCACCTAATGTGGGGAACTATACTGCACCCAATGTAGGGAACTATACTGCACCTAATGTGGGGGGAACTATACTGCACCTAATGTGGGGAACTATACTTCACCTAATGTGGGGGGGGGGACTATACTGCACCTAATGTGGAGGAACTATACTGCCAACGTAATGTGGGAAACTATACTGCACCTAATGTAAGGAAACTATACTGCACCTAATGTTGGGGGGCTATAGTGCACCTAATGTGGGGGAACTATACGGCACCTAATGTGGGGAGCTATACTGCACCTAATGTGGGGAACTATACTGCACCTAATGTGGGGGAACTATACTGCACCTAATGTGGGAAACTATACTGCACATAATGTGGGGGGGGCTATACTGCTCCTAATGTGGAGGAACTATACTGCACCTAATGTTGGGGAGCTATACTGCACCAAATGTGGGGAACTATACTGCACCTAATGTGGGGAGCTATACTGCACCTAATGTGGGGAGCTATACTGCACCTACTGTGGGGAACTATACTGCACCTAATGTGGAGGGGCTATACTGCACCTAATGTGGAGGAACTATACTGCCAACCTAATGTGGGGAACTATACTGCACCTAATGTGGGGAACTATACAACACCTAATGTTGGGGAGCTATACTGCACCTAATGTGGGGAACTATACTGCACCCAATGTAGGGAACTATACTGCACCTAATGTGGGGGAACTATACTGCACCTAATGTGGGGAACTATACTTCACCTAATGTGGGGGGGGCTATACTGCACCTAATGTGGAGGAACTATACTGCCAACGTAATGTGGGAAACTATACTGCACCTAATGTGAGGAAACTATACTGCACCTAATGTTGGGGAGCTATAGTGCACCTAATGTGGGGGAACTATACGGCACCTAATGTGGGGAACTATACTGCACCTAATGTGGGGAGCTATACTGCACCCAATGTGGGGAACTATACTGCACCTAATGTAGGGGAACTATACTGCACCTAATGTGGGAAACTCTACTGCATATAATGTGGGGGGGGGGGGCGGCTATACTGCACCTAATGTGGAGGAACTATACTGCCAACGTAATGTGGGAAACTATACTGCACCTAATGTTGGGAAACTATAGTGCACCTAATGTGGGGGAACTATACTGCACCTAATGTGGGGTATTATACTGCAGCTAATGTGCGGAACTATATTGAACCTCATGTGGGGGGGCTATACTGCACCTAATGTGGAGGAACTATACTGCCAACCTAATGTGGGGAACTATACTGCACCTAATATGGAGAACTATACTGCACCTAATGTGGGGAACTATACTGCACCTAATGTGGGGTGTAATACTGCACCTATACTGGAACTACAACCTAATGTGGAGGAACTATACTGCCAACCTAATCTTGGGAAGCTATACTGGCAACCTAATGTGGGGGAACTATACAGCCAACCTAATGTGGGGGAACTATACTGCCTACCTAATGTGGGGGAACTACAACCTAATGTGGGGGAGCTACACTGCCAAGCTAATGTGGGGGAGCTATACAAAAATATAAAATTGTACTATTCTGATTCCTATAACTCTTTTATTTTTCTGTATATGGGGATGTATGAGGGTCATTTTTGCGCTTTGATTTGTAGTTTTTATCGGTACCATTTTTATTTTCATGGAACTTTTCAATTGTTTTTTAGATATTTTTTATATGGTATTTGAAGTGACCAAAAATGTGCAATTCTGGTTGTGCACTATTACGACTTTTGGGGCCCCTCTTTTGATTTTGCCTAGGGCCACGCTAAGCCTAAAACCAGCCTTGATTATCAGTGTAATGCAGGCATTTCCGAATGGCCTCAAACCGCTTCCGTGTCATGGCCATACTGTAAAGCGGGGTCTGGTAGAGGACACTTGATTTTTTGACTAGGCCCATATGCAGCACGAGGCCCCAAAATGTCCTCATTCCGGCTGCATTGATGACGTACCATTCATTGGACCTAGACAAAAACGAATCAATGAGCTGTTGGGCATAGAAGTTTGTTTGCTCCACCATATGATTGACAAAGTCGTCACTGAAAAAATAACTAAAATAGTCTATTTCAGTGTATCCGGCCGTGTCAATCCGGATTCCTGTGAGTATATGTGCTTGGTGTATACTATATATAACAGTGTATGATTTTAAATCACACACCGTTATAAAAAAAAATGCTGTGGCCAAAAAATTAAAAAGGTGGGCCAAATGCAATGCCCTGAAACCCTAATAGGGCCCGGGTCACGCTGCAAAATCTCGAAATTCCCACGGGAGTACAGGTACACCCTGGGTCCTTAAGTACAAGGGCGTCAGGGCGTACCTGTATGCCATGGGTCCCTAAGTGGTTAACGCCCTTCTTTCATCAGAAGACAAATTGCAGCAACGGACAACATGCTGCTGGGATAATTCTACCAGCTCACGGTCTACAGCTTCCTGAGAACACTCAAGTATGGGGGTTCTAGACATGATGGGATGGAAAGTGGGATTAGATATTTTGAACTCAGGTGAACTTTTTCATCTCGAATTTCCACATTATGCAATTATTGTAGCTCAGACAGTCTCCTAAGGTCCCCAAATGAGAACCCTAGTGCACCTCAAGCATCAACAGCTGCATGATGGTCATGATGAATGTCAACATTAGAAGCAGTATTATCATGCAATTCATTTATGGATAAATCAATATTACCTACATCATTGTCAACATAACATACATCTACAACATATTCATCCCCTCCCACCATGCTGGCAAAGTGTTTCTTGATGGTCCCATTTCTGATGAACTTATTAGAGTCCAACAAAGTTCTGAATAAATCAAATATGCATGAGGGGGCAAATGTTAGCCCTCGTGATAACACAGAGAGTTCAGCAGAAGTGAGGATCTTCGCGGACAAATTAAACACAGGAATAGTCCTCACCTCCTCCTGTAATGTCTGGGTCTGCATCTTGGTCAGTCTGTACTTCCTGGAGGAAGCTGCAGGAGCACCTGAACTCGATCCTTCCGACTGGTCACCAATCTCAGCAGCCGAATCTCCAGATTCCATATCGGTGCAGGTAAAACGAACTTTAGAGTCCTTGTGGTTATGAGACTTATTCCTGCGTTTGCGGCCCCGACCCTTTTTTAGGATTGAGCGTGGAGTTGGGTGAGTGTCCGAGTGGGGCCACTGGTACACCGTTTCGGCTCTGTAGTCTAAGTCCCGTAAAAACTTAGATTGCTTAACCTCTGTAATAGTGGATTCGAGCTTGGCAAGGTCCTCTTTAATCCTTATGTCAAACTCTTTGAAGGTAGGTTGAGTTTCATATTGCTGTACAGATAACTGTAATCTAGTGATGTTCTCACCGGCTTCAATCAGTGCTTGCTACTCGTTTGAAATAATGAGGTTTATTAATTTAATCGATGACTCTGTTAGTAAGTAATGGTTGTGGGGAACTTTCTAATTCTTAGGCCCCGCGGAACAATTTTGTTCTCCACGTATTTTTTTAGGGTCGACACATCCCACCAGATGTGTCGACCCTAGATGAGAATTTTTTTATTGGGCTTCCTCCAATTCTTCCATTTGGTTCTTAAGGTCCAGTGCAGACTGTGTGTTTGTGTCTGTAGTATTAAACATCATGGACATGCTTAAGGCAGGTGTTCATCTCGTGCCTCTAGATGAAGCTCGGGCGATTTGGTGGGAGACCCGGAGCAGTTCAAACAATGAAGCAATACAAGAAGTGATGTCCAGCTCACCACCAGGTCAGGGGTGCACGGAAGCATAGGGAATGCACGAGTAGATAGAATGAAGATGAAAGGAAATTCCAGCTCCGCAATCCCAGATAAAAATGATGCTATATTGAATCATCAACAGGAAGACGGAAAACAGCATGCACGAACCAAAGAGTGATGCGTTTCGGCAGGCATGGCCACCTTAGTCATACTACATACCTAGGATCCGTCCACTCTATATAGGGGAGAACTCCACCCACCGCCAGGTGAAACACCTGGACAGACTTGGGGAAGACTCCACCTACACAGGAAAGGTCTTACATTTAATCTTCACCTCAATGTGCTTAAAAAATAAACGATACACAACAGTAGCAGTTACAATGCTGATAACAGTATGTATAACCATATCATTACCAACTACTACCCAATCTAAGTATGATTTAAAGTGGTACTCCCGTGGAAAACTTTTTTTTTATAAATCAACTGGTGCCAGAAAGGTAAACAGATTTGTAAATCACTTCTATTAAAATGTTTTAATCCTTCCAGTATTTTTTAGGGGCTGTATACGAAAGAGAAATCCAAAAAAGAAATGCATTTCCTGTGATGTCCTGACCACAGTGCTCTCTGCTGACCTCTGCTGTCCATTTTAGGAACTGTCAATAGAAGAAGAAAATCCCCATAGCAAACAAATGCTTCTCTGGACAGTTCCACGGGAGACCTTTTTAATGAACATGAAGATATTTTTTAACACACAGTAATGAAAAGCTGCATTAAAGAAAATCTGGCATTATAACCCTTAAACTACTATACTGTGGATAAATTAAAGTCCCCAGATTCCATATACTGAATGTATCTCTGTCAAATAACTTTAATTCCTCCATATTAAACATGAAAATTGTGCAGGCTCTGTATGCTAATGTATAACTTGGACTCCAACAGCGAACTCCAAGACACTTTATTAGCATACAGAGCATTGAACATGTGAGGGCTTACTGCAGGGGAATAAAAGTAGGTTTAAGGGGGTATTCATGCAGTAAACTTTTAAAACATACCAAGGTTGCCAGTATAACATTTTCATAATGATTTTTATATTTTGTAATATTAACCCCTTAAGGACTGAGCCCTTTTTCACCTTAAGGACTCGGCCATTTTTTGCAAATCTGACCACTGTCACTTTAAACATTAATAACTCTGGAATGCTTTTAGTTATCATTCTGATTCCGAGATTGTTTTTTCTTGACATATTCTACTTTAACATAGTGGTAACATTTTGTGGTAACTTGCATCCTTTCTTGGTGAAAAATCCCAAAATTTGATGAAAAATTTGAAAATTTTGCATTTTTCTAACTTTGAAGATCTCTGCTTGTAAGGAAAATGGATATTCCCCAAAAAAAATTTTTATTCACATATACAATATGTCTACTTTATGTTTGCTCAATGCAGAAATACGTCACTCTCAAAAATGTCGTGGGTGCTGGAGTTAGGAATCCCAATCCTTACGTGTATATAAAAGATAAAACTTCGCACACCACTTCTCACGGTGAAGTAGATTAAGATTTTATTAGCAATCCAATAGTTAAACAGTATGACGTTTCGGTCCTACCTGGACCTTCATCAGATCCGGATTGCTGTGGAGGTCAGAGTAAAGAACCGGCGTATAGCCGTGTGTGGAGATAGTCTGAAGTGCGACCTATGGTCGCTGGAGGCATCAGGTTTGCATCATAAAATTGGTGAGTTTTTACTTTTGGAAGACACCAGAGGGCTTCAAAGTTCCGCAGCAATTTTCCAATTTTTCACAAAATTTTGAAACTCGCTTTTTTTCAGGGACCAGTTCAGGTTTGAAGTGGATTTGAAGGGTCTTCATATTAGAAATACCCCATAAATGACCCCATTATAAAAACTGCTTCCCCCAAAGTATTCAAAATGACATTCAGAAAGCGTTTTAACCCTTTAGGGGTTTCACAGGAATAGCAGCAAAGTGAAGGAGAAAATTCCCAATCTTCATTTTTTATACTCGCATGTTCTTGTAGACCCAAGTTTTGAATTTTTGCAAGGGGTAAAAAGGAGAAAATTTTTACTTGTATTTGAAACCTGAGTAAGCACATACCTCATATGTCTATGTTAATTGTTCGGCGGGCGCAGTAGAGGGCTCAGAAGGGAAGGAGCGTCAAATGGTTTTTGGGGGGCATGTCACCTTTAGGAAGCCCGTATGGTGCCAGAACAGCAAAAAAAAAAACACATGGCATACCATTTTGGAAACTAGACCCCTCGGGGAACGTAACAAGAGGTAATGTGAACCTTAATACCCCACAGGTGATTCACGACTTTTGCATATGTAAAAAATATAAAAAAAAATTTACCTAAAATGCTTGGTTACCCAAAAGTTTTTCATTTTTAAAAAGGGTAATAGCAGAAAATACCCCCCAAAATTTGAAGCCCAATTTCTCCCGATTCAGAAAACACCCCATATGGGGGTGAAAAGTGCCCTGCTGGCGCACTACAGGTCTTAGAAGAGAAGGCGTCACATTTGGCTTTTTGAAAGAAAATTTTGCTCTGGGGGCATGCCGCATTTAGGAAGCCCCTATGGTGCCAGGACCGCAAAAAAAAACACATGGCATACTATTTTGGAAACTAGAGCCCTCGGGGAATGTAACAAGGGGTTAAGTGAACCTTAATACCCCACAGGCGTTTCACGACTATTGCATATTTAAAAAAATAATAATAATTTTACCTAAAATGCTTCTTTTCCCAAAAATGTTACATTTTTAAAAAGGGTAAAAGCAGAAAATACCCCCCAAAATTTGTAACACAATTTCTCCCGAGTACGACGATACCCCATATGTGACCCTAAACTGTTGCCTTGAAATACGACAGGGCTCCAAAGTGAGAGCGCCATGCGCATTTGAGGCCTAAATTAGGGATTGCATAGGGGTGGACATAGGGGAATTCTACGCCAGTGATTCCCAAACAGGGTGCCTCCAGCTGTTTTAAAACTCCCAGCATGCCTGGACAGTCAGTGGCTGTCTGGCAATACTGGGAGTAGTTGTTTTGCAACAGCTGGAGGCTCCGTTTTGGAAACCGTGGAGTACCAGATGTTTTTCATTTTTATTGGGGAGGGGAGGGGGGCTGTGTAGGGGTATGTGTATATGTAGTGTTTTTTACTTTTTATTTTATTTTTTGTGGTAGTGTAGTGTAGTGTTTTTAGGGTACAGTCGCACGGGCGGGGGTTCACAGTAGTTTCTCGCTGGAAGTTTGAGCTGTTGCAGAAAATTTGCCGCAGCTCAAACTTGCAGCCCGATACTTACTGCAAGCCTCCGCCCATTTGAGTGTACCCTGTACATTCACATTGGGGGGGGGGGGGGGGACATCCAGCTGTTGCAAAACTACAACTCCCAGCATGCGCTGACAGACTGTACATGCTGAGAGTTTTAGTTTTGCAACAGCTGTAGGCACACTGGTTATGTATCACTTAGTTTGTGACCTTACTCAGTGTTTCAATACCAGTG
The DNA here is from genome assembly GCF_029499605.1 of Hyla sarda. NCBI lineage: Eukaryota > Metazoa > Chordata > Amphibia > Anura > Hylidae > Hyla > Hyla sarda. Next base: position 176,062,823 of record NC_079193.1, on the reverse strand, counting down.
TGCCTCCAGCTGTTGCAAAACTACAACTCCCATCATGTACGGTGCATGGTGTAAGGTGACTGCTGGGAGTTGTAGTTTGCAACAGCTGGAGGCACACCGGTCGTGAAACACTGAGTTAGGTAAAAAAAACTCTGAGTTTCACAACCAGTGTGCCTTCAGCTGTTGCAAAACTACAACTCTCAGCAGTCACCGACAGCCAACGGGCATGCTCGGAGTTGTAGTTATGCAACCAGCAGATGCACCACTACAACTCCCAGCATGCACTTTAGCTGATTGTGCAAGCTGGGAGTTGTAGTTATACAACAGCTGAAGGTACACTTTTCCATAGAAAAAAATGTGCCTCCTGCTGTTGCAAAACTATAGGTCCCAGCATGCCCATAAGGGAATGCTGGGAGTTGTGGTGGTCTGCCTCCTGCTGTTGCATAACTACAGCTCCCAGCATGCCCTTTTTGCATGCTGGGAGCTGTTGCTAAGCAACAGCAGGAGGCTGTAACTCACCTCCTTCTGCTGCTCCGTCGCAGGACTGTCCCTCGCCGCAGCCGTCGCTCCTGGGGCCCCGATCCCAACATGGACGCCGGGGATCGGGGTCCCCAGCACCCGGGGTCGACTTCCGGCACCCGCTCACGTCCTCCAGAAGAGGGGCGGAGCGGGTGCGGGAGTGACACCCGCAGCAGGCGCCCTGATTGGTCGGCCGGTAATCCGGCCGACGAATCAGGGCGATCGTGAGGTGGCACCAGTGCCACCTCACCCCTGCAGGCTCTGGCTGTTCGGGGCCGTCAGAGACGGCCCAGATCAGCCAGTAATTCCGGGTCACTGGAGACCCGATTGACCCGGAATCGCCGCAGATCGCTGGACTGAATTGTCCAGCGATCTGCGGCCATCGCCGACATGGGGGGGGCATAATGATCCCCCTGGGCGATATGCCGGGATGCCTGCTGAACTCGGAATGCAGGGCGTATCCATACGCCCTGCGTCCTTAAGAGGTTAATAATAATAATAATAATAAACTCTTATTTTATGATACAATAGGTGTGTACAGTTAATTTAACACCAGGTCTCCCTCCACTCAATTTGGTCATGAGTGATTTTCACCTGTGGATAATGGCCTTCATTTACTAAGAGAGTTGGGTTTTTACTAGTGTGAAATGTTGTTTCAGACTTGGAGGATTCCTATCTATTTACTATGGGGATCACAGATTTACAAGTCGGAAACATTTTCTGACCAGCTTTTTCTAGGTGGAAATGTCCAGCCATTTATTCACAAGAATTTCTGTGTATTCTGTGTAGTAAATAGGTCAGATTGTGAAACCATGCCCCTTTTTGGTCTGGTCTCACCCCATTTGCGACAGACCACACCCCTTTTTTGGCATTTCACAATGCAATGTCGTATTAGTTGGATTTTCCTGGTGCACACTGTAGCAGACATGAATAGTGTCTTAGACATGTCTGAGACATGTCTCAGACACTATGCACTAAAATAACTAGGAAAACAAGCATTGCTTTTGAATTTTGGTCCAACAGAATAATTTTGAAAAACAAATAATGAAATGGCCTGGACAAAAATGATGGTCCACTGAACATAATATTTTGTGGCACAACCTTCTGAGACAGTCACTGCAGTCAAGTGAATTCTGTAATTCTCTTTTTTTTTAACTCTTTATTTTCAAAGGACTTACTACAATATTATAGTACATAATACACAACACACAATCTCTTCGTCACATGTACAGAAGGAAAGGAAAGAGAACTGCCTAAGTTAGGGTGTCCAGTAAATTAAAAAAAAAAAAATTAAATTTTTGAATTTTAATTTTTACATTTTAATTTTTTGGGCGACCGCTGGCAGTAGGGGAAGATAGAAAAAAAAAAAAAAAGAAAAAAGGGTTTTAATTTCTAAATTCAAGCCACTTTTCCCATGTTAAAGTAAATCTTGATAGTTGGTTGTTAGCCGAGGCTATATGTAATTCCATTGTGTAATTATAATGGGTTTTGTTAATTATGGATTGGCTATTTGGCACTTCTGTACTTTTCCAGTTTTTTGCCACTTCTGTTTTTGCCACTGTCGAAAAATGTACCCCTATACTCACATCAGAAATGTTACTGTTTTCTAGACCCAGGTGGAGTAACGCTATCTCTGGTCCCCATGGGAAGGGGTATCCCACTATTATGCATATTGTGATGTAAACTTTTTACAATGCCAACATAAGTTTGAAAGGGCAGGGGTAAATCGTGCTAGTTTGTCTGGGGGTTAGGTACCATCTATATAAGATTTTCCTATTTGTTTCTAAATGTGCAGCATTACGTGAGATTGTGCTACCCAAAGTGAAAGAGTAAGTCCATTCATCATTGGAAAAGGTTTTATTCAAGTCCTCTTCTTACCTGTGGCAGCAGTCAGGTAGAGAGGTGTCCGGGAGGAGGGATTGATATGCCCTGGATATACCCCCCTGTGCAGATTTATATTTGAAAAGTAGCGAGTATATAATGATTTGTTCTGGATTTTTGGGAGTTGTATTGTTGTAAAGAAATGTCTTAACCGAAGATATATATAGAACTTCTTTTTAGATAACTGAAACTTATCAGAAATTGATGTAAATGGTAAGAATCCGCTCTCATCTGTGAGATCTGCAAGGGACTTAATGCCCTGTTGGAGCCAGTTGGATAAGTCCATATTAGGAATTAAGGATTGAGGTACCTCCAGGGGCATATCCTCCCAACCCAATGGCAGCACCCTCCCACTGATCTCAGGCAGGGTCCAGATCCCAAAAGTTGCCCTAACTGTTGGGCAGTACTGTGGTATATTTAGTTTTGTTATTCGTGTTGACCAAAGTGTGATATGCAATGATTTTGTTTGAATAATATTTGTTTCTATATCTACCCATTTTTTCGTGTAATCATTATTCCATAGTGGTTTAATTTGATCTGTTATGCAGGCTTGGTAATACCGAAGTAAGTGTAATACAATGTAATCCTCCTCTATTAATTGGAAGTGTAAGTAATTTCTTTGATATTCTAGATTTCTGTTTTTTCCAAATAAATTGCATAAGGAGTTGTTGTATTGCTCGGATGAATTCTGTAATTCTCAATGAGACTTCTTCACTTGTCTACAGGTATCTTTGCCCACACCTCATATGATACTGCTCCAGCTGGTTCCAGTCTGCATGTTTCAGCTTCTTCCACAAATGTTCAATGTTGTAGCTGTGTATTTTGGGTCATATCCTGTTGGAGGACATATGACCTGGACTGAGACTAATCTTCCTGACACTGGGCAGTAAATTCCGCTCCATAATGCCTTGATAGTCTTGGATTTCTTTGTACCCTGTACAGATTCAAGACATCCTATGCCAGATGCAGCAAACAAGCCCAAAAACTTAGCCAATGCTACATTTTTGCATCTATTTACATACAGATGATGTGACTTTGCAAAAAGCTCAATTTTTGTCTTATCTAACCCTACCCCCCAAACCACCACCTATCTTTCCCCTCCTATATATGGGTGCTAGATAAGTTAATATACTGTTTCTAGGATTCAATTCAGCCTTAACACCTTTTTGGTGTTAATGTATTTAAACTAAAGGTCCAATGCATCTACTAGATCAAATTTTTTTTTTAGATTGTTTGTGATTTCACTATGTCTTACATTGTATCGGGTTAGGAAGGCACTTTGGATGTCATAATTAGTTGACTCGGGATTATTTTTAACTTTTTTATTCCCCAGACATTGGTCCTGGGTTAATGATTTGACCCTCTTCTTACATATTTTAATTGGTTCATTAGAGAGGTTTTTTTTTTTTTGTTGAAACTTACAATTCTAAGTTGCTTGTCCAGGGATCCTTTTGTGGACCAGTTATGTCAGGGACCCGCCAGTGGGAGAGTGAGCCCTAAACTGACCCTAAAAACATCTCTCCCTGCCTACTTGCCCATCCACCCTAAACAGTGGATCAACAACTGGGCACCAGTCCCTCCCTGAACTAAAGTGCAGGGGCCTTAAAAACACTTACAAGTGCATTCGCTTCCAGGCTGTGAAGAGAGAGGTGCTGTTTGGATTACAGGTGGAGAGAGGGTGGATTAACTAAATAATTAGCAGCTGATAAATTGCAGCTGTTTGCAGCCAGCTAGCCCTTGCACACAAGAGTGTGAAGTATACAAGTGAGTGAGTATAAAAGTGAGGGGACTTAAAATTAAGGGTATACTGTAAAGTATTGTGAGCATTTTGAGTGTATTTCTGTGTTTTTTCCCCTCTCTTTCTCTGTCTGGGAGGATTACAGGTGGAGATAGGGTGGAGTAACTAAATAATTAGCAGCTGATAAATTGCAGCTGTTTGCTACCCCCAAATCTAGCATGATCTCCATGTTGGAAAAGGCAGTCCAGTGTGCATCTTGCACAATGTATTGAATCCTTGAACAGCAGTTTGAGGGTGCATATTGTTGTGCGAGATGTGTGCGAGTTGTTCATTTGGAAGCCCAGATCCTGGATCTAGAGGAGCAACTGGCAACACTGAGATGCATTGACAACCCGGAGAGGAGTCTCCAGCTCACTGAGCAGGTACTCTCTGGGTTAGAGGTGGGGAGGATAGTGGGATGGAGGTGCAGGACAGTCAGACAGTTAGCTGGGTTACAGTTAGAAAACGGGGTAGAGGGGAAAATGTCAGGGAGGCTAGTGCTGAACTGGCACACCCCAAAAAGTTTACCCGGTTGGCAGATGAGGGGGATGCCATTTCAGAGCTAGCGGTACTGCAGCAGGACTCTGCCTCTGACCGCCAGGGGGGTGTCTGTTCCAGTAAGAAGGGAGGGAGGAGTGCAGGGCAGGCCAGACAGGTACTGGTAGTGGGGGACTCAATTATTAGGGGGACAGACAGGGCGATCTGTCAAAAAGACCGGGATCGCCGAACAGTGTGTTGTCTTCCTGGCGCTCAAGTTCGGCACATCACGGATCGGGTTGACAGGTTGCTGGGTGGGGCTGGAGAAGACCCAGCAGTCATGGTACACATTGGCATCAATGACAAAGTAAGAGGTAGGGGGAGTGTCCTTAAAAATGATTTCAGGGACTTAGGCTGCAAGCTTAAGGCAAGGACCTCCAAGGTAGTATTTTCTGAAATATTACCTGTACCACGAGTCACACCAGAGAGGCAGCGGGAGATTAGGGAGGTAAACAAGTGGCTCAGAAGCTGGTGTAGGAAGGAGGGGTTTGGGGTCATGGAGAACTGGGCCGACTTCGCTGTCGATTACCGGCTCTACCGTAGGGACGGGCTGCACCTCAATGGGGAGGGTGCAGCTGTGCTTGGGGAGAAGATGGCTAGAAGGGTGGAGGATTGTTTAAACTAGGGACTGGGCGGAGGGAACCTACAACATAGAGGGGGAAGATAGTGTAGATAGAGGGGGGGACTTAATAATGTACCTGGGGGTGGAGCGGAGGGAGGGGTTAGAATAGTTAATAGGGATAGGCATCATAGGAAAAAAAAAAACATACACCATTGAAGTGCATGTTGACTAATGCCAGAAGTCTGTCCAATAAAACTGACGAGCTGGAGTTGAAAATTTCTGAGGAGGATTATGACATAGTCGGTATAACAGAGACTTGGTTGGACGATAGCTGTGACTGGGCGGTTAACATACAGGGTTATAGTCTATTCAGGAAGGATCGGATGAAACAGAAAGGGGGAGGAGTCTGTCTTTATGTAAAGTCCAGTCTGAAGGCCGCACTGCTGGATGATATTTGGGAGGGAAACGATAATGTGGAGTCATTATGGGTAGAAATATATGGAGATAAAATCAAAAAAATTCTGATAGGGGTTTGCTATAAGCCACCAAAGATAATGGAAGAGTCAGAAGATCAATTATTGAGGCAAATAAACAAGACAGCAAATCAAAATGATGTGATAATAATGGGGGACTTTAACTATCCTGATGTAAACTGGGAGACTGAGACCTGTGAATCTCATAAAGGAAACAGGTTTCTGACTATAACTAAAGACAATTATCTGTCCCAAATGGTGCAGGGCCCTACCAGAGGGGATGCCCTACTAGACTTAATATTAACCAACGTACCTGACAGAGTAATTAATGTGCAAGTAAAAGGATACCTAGGAAATAGTGATCATAATATAATACATTATAACTTCTTCAATAAGGGAATCTCTCGAGGGGCCACAAAAACAATGAACTTTAGGAAGGCAGTTAGGAAGGCAGGAAGTTCGATCAACTCAGAGAAGCCCTTAACAATATAAAATGGGATAATGGCCTCAAAAAGAACAATACTGACACTAAATGGGAGATTTTTAAAAATATCTTAAATTTTCACTGTAAGATGTATATACCTTATGGGAATAAAAGGGTCAGAAATAAAAGAAAACCAATATGGATGAATACAAATGTTAAGGGGGCAACAAATGACAAAAATAAAGCATTTAAATTATTAAAACAGGGCAGCAGTGAAGAAGCATTAAAAAGCTATAGAGAAAAATTTTTAATATGTAAAAAAACAGATAAAAGCCGCAAAAATAGAGACAGAAAGACTCATTGCAAAAGAGAGTAAAACTAACCCCAAAATGTTCTTTAACCCCTTAAGGACCAAGGGCGTACAGGTACGCCCTTGGACCTGCTCTCCTGATATAACGCGGGGTTACACAGTAACCCCGCGTCATATCACGTCGGGCCCGGCGTCATAGTGAAGCCGGGACCCGCCTCTAATAGCGCGCAGTGCCGATCGCGGCACCGCGCGCTATTAACCCTTTAGCCGCGCGCTCAGAGCTGAGCCGCGCGCCTAAAAGTGAAACCGAAAGTGGCCGGCTAGCTCAGTCGGGCTGTTCGGGATAGCCGCGGCTAATCGCGGCATCCCGAACAGCTGACAGGACAGCGGTCACTGGTTTCTTATGAGAAACCAGTGATCAATAATGAAGATCAGTGTGTGCAGTGTTATAGGTCCCTATGGGACCTATAACACTGCAAAAAAAAAGTGAAAAAAAAAGTGAATAAAGATCATTTAACTCCTCCCCTATTAAAAGTTTGAATCACCCCCCTTTTCCAATAAAAAAAAAAACACAGTGTAAATAAAAAGAAAAATGAACATATATGGTATCACCGCGTGCGGAAATGTCCGAATTATAAAAATATATCATTAATTAAACCGCTCGGTCAATGGCGTGCGCGCAAAAAAATTCCAAAGTCCAAAATAGTGCATTTTTGGTCACTTTTTATATCATTTAAAAATTAATAAAAAGCGATCAATAAGTCCTATCAATGCAAAAATTGTACCGTTAAAAACTTCAGATCACGACGCAAAAAATGAGCCCTCATACCGCCCCCTAGACGGAAAAATAAAAAAGTTATAGGGGTCAGAAGATGACAATTTTAAACATATTCATTTTCCTGCATGTAGTTATGATTTTTTCCGGAAGTCCGAAAAAATCAAATCTATATAAGTAGGGTATCATTTTAATCGTATGGACCTACAGAATAAAGATAAGGTGTCATTTTTACCGAAAAATGTACTACGTAGAAACGGAAGCCCCCAAAAGTTACAAAACTGCGTTTTTTTTTTCAATTTTGTCGCACAATGATTTTTTTTCCATTTCACCGTAGATTTTTGGGCAAAATGACTGACGTCATTACAAATTAGAATTGGTGGCGCAAAAAATAAGCCATCATATGGATTTTTAGGTGCAAAATTGAAAGAGTTATGATTTTTTAAAGGCAAGGAGCAAAAAACGAAAATGCAAAAACGGAAAAACCCCCGGTCCTTAAGGGGTTAACTATATAAATAACAAAAAGATCAAAAATGAAAGTGTTGGCCCTTTAAAAAATGATGAGGAAGAAATTATAAACGGAGATCAGGAAAAAGCTAATATATTAAACAAATTCTTCTCCACTGTATTCACTGAGAAAAATGAAATGCCAGGTGAAATACAGTGTGATAAGGTAAACTCCCCTTTACATGTCACCTGTCTAACCCAGGAAGAAGTACAGTGCCGCCTACAAAAAATCAAAATAGACAAATCACCAGGTCCAGATGGCCTTCACCCCCGTGTTCTAGAGATGCTATTTTGGAATATCTTGATGAAAATAAATGAATGACTCCGTATCAGCATGGATTTATGAGGGATCAATCCTGTCAAACTAACCTGATCAGCTTTTATGAGGAGGTGAGCTCCAAACTGGACCAGGGGCAATAGCTGGATGTCTAATATCTGGATTTTTCTGGTTATGTATACTAGATTTATAGGGACAGAACGTTGATCCAGGGATTTATTCTGACTGCCATATTTGGAGTCGGGAAGGCATTTTTACCTCTAGTATGAGGGTTTTTTGTCTTCCTCTGGATCAACTCAACTCAATAGGGACTTATTAGGGTTATAGGTTGAACTTGATGGACTCTGGTCTTTTTTCAACCTTATGAACTATGTTACTAGGTTACAAACAAGAAACATAACAGGAACATAGAACTCTATAGTATAAAGTTCAGAGGACACAGATCAGTGAGCAGCACAGAGGACACTATAGACCTATGATAAAGCACAGAGGAAAACACTACCTAAGTGATCATGTACTCTAAGATCAGTGCACGTAGAAAAACTCCAAAGATCTGAATAAAGAACTAATAAACAAATAGAGTTTAAAACACCAGACAGGAAAACGGATGAGTCTAAACAGACTCCAGGAACAGACAGGAATATAGCATAATCCCCCAGAACCTCCAGTAGACACAAGTCCCCATGGACCAGTAACAGGGATCTATCGCTAAACAGGAATAATTGCAATCCCTCAGAAAGCCTCCAGTAGGCACGGAGTCCCTATGGATAGGTAACAGGGATGCCTAGCTCAGGCTCTCACATCAACTGCCAGGACTGGAGAAACCTCTGATTCTAGCAGTTTAATCCCTTACTAATGACCACAGCGTGTAAAGTATCTTTGGGGTTCTGTTACATCATTGGCAGCCCGGCAACACAATTACCAGGTGACAATGGGTTTCCATAGCAATTGGGGACTAAAGGCCTGCAGGTATGTCATGTATGTGCCAATAAACAGACATGCTGGAGGCATAAGACAGAGCGATAACTATTGATTCGGCATAATGAACGTTAAGTTAAGCATTTTGTTCTTCCTCCCAAAAAGCGGAAAAGATAGCAATAAAAAAGCCATAGTTATCTGAAAATGACAACAATAAACAAATAAAAATCTAAACATGAACAATACATGCCTCCCTCCTCTTCCTGGTCCTGAGGGTTGTTTCATCACAGTAATGCTCAGCCAGTCACTGGTCGCAGTTGTGTCCATGCCTTAGCCAGTGATTGGCTGAGTGGCACTGTGGCTGGTCGACTAAGGCTACTTTCACACCCCGAGGTTAAACGGCCGTTAGGCTCTTTTTTTTCTAGCCTTTAATGGTCGTTATTGGGACGGGGCACAACGGGCAATAACGGGTCCTGATGGATTCTATTTATTATAATGGGGTCCTTCGGGACCCATTATTTGGTAGCAGGACTAGCGGAAGAAAAAGACGGCACAAGCAGAAATTTTTTCTCCCGCTATTTCCCCGAGCTATGTGAGAATAAGGAGTAGTTAACATTGAAGAGGCTCCCGTGCTTGCACGAGTACCATGACCCCTTCAAGCAGCTGATAGGTAGGTGTGTCTGAAGTTGGACCCCCCTGATCTAATGTGGAAGCCCCATCTTGAGTATAGACCATCAGTGTCTTTAACAAACCAGTGTAAAGTTTAATTTATGTAAGAAAATGCCGCTCAGCTGTTTCAGATCTACAGTGCTGTGAAAATCAATTTCTTACCCTCACAATCATCAACTAAACTTTCCCTAATCCCACTCCCCATGTGTCCCTGACACTAACTATCTCTATCCCTGTATTTATTTTTATGTAAAACCCCATTTAAATACCTTTTTAATAGCATCTTCAGTAGCTCAGTGTTGAGCTGTATGCGAGGGCAGGAAGTGGGCGTGGACCAGCAGGCGCGATGTCATCTGAGGCCTGCCAGAGCTGGCTTCCGCCCATCTTCCTGTATGCTGCGCTCCCTCTCGGAAGCGCGCATACAGGCAGAGTACAGGGCAGGGACGGCAACCTCTCAGTCTCATACAGAGAGGTGGAACGTCGGAGGACTGAGCTGCCGTTCCCTGCCGTGCCCTGCAACGAGAAGCGGGAGATGCAGGGGGCGGGGATATTTAAATTACGCACGTGCATGAGCACTGTGCTTGCTCTCTGCCTGTTTCATATACAGGCAGAGAGCGAGCTGAGGAAGCGCATTCTGGACCCCGCTAGACCACGCTGCCTGGCCAGCAGTGGTCAGAACGTGCCTGACCTGAGGGTGGTGAAATGATTCCTGGACCTTGTAGGGGGACACCTAGTGGCCAGGATTTCAACTGTAAATAAAAGTGTGAAAGAGAGTTTTTTTTAAATAACATATGTTAGAAACATTTTTATTTAAGCATAATCTATTTAATTTAAAAAGTTTTGTTTAATGAGAGTGCCCATTTACATTTTTGCATATTTGTCATACTTTTGCCCAAGTAAAGTGAAAATGCTCTAGTCACATTCGGCGTAGAGAATAGTGTAGCCCTGACATCAGCCCACACCACTATTACTATCTACTTTGATGATTTGTCCTAAACAGCAGCCCCCAACTGGGTGAAGGTCCCTACACTGGACAAAGGTGCAGGGGCGTCAAGAGTAGTCACTCAGTCCTAGTCAGCAACAGCTTGGCAAAAGGTAACAAATCAGCAAAAAAGAGTAATTCATGGTCAGGCAGAAATTCCTAAGCCAAGAGGACAGCTAAAGTACAGAATGTAAGGCCACAGTAGTCAGGTCACAGTCTAAAGATCAGTGTAAGTTCTTATCATGACGGCAGAGGAGAGGTAGATCCGCTGTCCTGTGTGGACTGACTGAACTGTACCAGGGAGCAGATTCAAAGGTGCCACTGGTTTTCACCAGAGCCCGCTGGGATGGACTTGTAGCGGGTCGCTATCCAAGGCACGATCCGTCCACACATGTTGCCCAGGGTATGCTTGGCACAGAAGAAGGTAAAGTCAGACGATGTATGGGTCAGGAGGAGGGCACAGGGGGCACAACAGCCGGAGCGTTGCCCCTACCACACCAGGGTACGATCAACAATATTCTCCTCGGGTTCCCATAATCTTTCCTCAGGACAAAAGCCCCTACAGTCAACGAGAAAATAATGTTTACCTTTCACAGTTTTCATGGCGAGGATCTCTTTCACCTCAAAAATGTCTGAAGAACCAGAGACAGGAGTGGGAGCAATGACTTTTTGAGAGAAACGATTAATGACCAGGGGTTTTAGCAAAGAGACATGAAAAGAATTAGGAATGCGAAGAGAGGAGGGTAGACTTAATTTGTATGGGATTGATTTTCTGAAGGCCCACAAATGGACCCAGGTAACGAGACCCCAACTTGTAACTGGGAACCTTAAAGCGTATATACTTGGAGGAGAGCCAGACTTTGTCGCCAGGAGAAAAAGATGGAGGAGGTCTTCTTTTCTTGTCCACTTGAGTCTTCATTTGGAATGAAGAGGACAGTAACAAGCATTGAGTCTTTTGCCAGATGGCAACAAAATTTCTGATTTAGAGAATCAATGGCCGGCACTCCAGAGGAGTCTGAGGAAGAGGTGGATGAGGATGAAGACTGTAAACTACAAAAAAGGGTGAAGTCTTTGTGGATTCAGAATCTCTAGGATTGTATAAAAACTCTGCCCAGGGCAGAAGGTCGACCCAATTGTCCAGCTGAGCTGAAACAAAGTGTTGCAAGTAGCCCTCCAGGACCTGATTGACTCTCTCCACTTGCCCATTGGATTGAGGGTGGTAGGCAGAAGAAAAGTCCAGATTCATTTTTAAACGAGAACAAAGAGCAAGCCAGAATTTTGAGACAAATTACACCCCACCATCCAAAACAAGGTGGGAAGGGAGGCCAAGCAGACGAAAAAATTTGTTGGAGGAAATGTTTGGCCAACTGAGGAGCAGAAGGAAGTCTGGGCAATGGAATAAAATGTGCCATCTTGGAGAAACGACCACCCAGATGACGGTACAGTTATTGGAAGGAGGGAGATCGGTGATAAAATCCATTGCTATTTGAGTCCAAGGTGTATGCTGAATAGGCAAGGGCTGTAGGAGTCCTGCTGGTTTCAACCGGGGAGTCTTGTCACAAGAACCGGGGGTACAGGAACTGATGAAGTCTGTGACGTCCTGTAAGAGATGTGGCCACCAATAGTGTCTGGAGATTAACTGAAAGGATTTCTTAATCCCAGAGTGACCAGCCAACAACGAGGAGTGACCCCAACTGAGGACCCGACCTGTAAGACGAGGAGGCACGAACGTCTTCCTGGGAGGGACTTGAAGAAGAGAAGCAGGAGCCCCAGTAATAAGACACTTAGGAGGAATGATATGCCGAAATCCTGACCAACAACATCAGAGGAACAAGAGAGAGCATCAGCTCTAACATTTTTCTCTGCAGGATGGAAATTAATTTTGAATCGGGAGAAGAAGAGCGACCATCTTGCTTGGTGGGGATTCAGGCTTTGTGCAAATTGAAGATGTAAGAGATTTTTTTGATCTATAAAAATGCAGACAAGATTAGTAGAGCCCTCTAAGAGATGGCGCCATTCTTCTAAGGCTAGTTTTATGGCAACGAGTTCACGATCACCAATGGAATAGTTTCTTTCCACAGGAGAAAAGGTCTTGGAGAAAAAAATGCAAGTAATGTTTTTGCCTTTTGAGGATTTTTGTGTAAGAATTGTGCCGGCTGCTACTGAGGACGGGTCAACCTCCAAAAAGATTGGTTTTCCAGGATCATGTCTGGAAAGGAGAGGTGCAAAAGAGAAAGCAGACTTTAACCCCTTAAGGACGCAGCCCTTTTTCACCTTAAGGACTGAGCCCTTTTTCGCAATTCTGACCACCATCACTTTACAAATTAATAACGCTAAAACGCATTTACCGAATATTCTGATTCTGAGATAGTTTTTTCGTGACATATTCTACTTTATTTTGGTGGTACATTTTCGGCGTTACTTGCATCCTTTTTTGGTGAAAAATCCCAAAATTTCATGAAAATTTGAAGCTCTCTACTTGTAAGGAAAATGGAAATTCACAATAAATTTTATTTTTCTTCACAAATACAATATGTCCACTTTATGTTGGCATCATAAAATGGACATATTTTTGCTTTTTGAAAAAGTTTGAGGGCTTCAAAGTAGAGCAGCAATTTTCAAAAATGTCATGATCTGAAGGGACAGATGTTACAGAACTACAACCCCCAGCATGCCTGGGCAGTCCAGGCATGCTGAGAGTTGCAGTTTGGCAACATCTGGAGGGCTACCGTTTGGGCACCACTGTAACAGTGGTCTCCAAACTGTGACCCTCCAGATGTTGCAAAACTACAACTCCCAGCATGCCCAGACAGCCTTTGGCAGTTTGGCCTTTCTAGTGGTTGCCACAGTAAAGATCATTTTACTTTCACTTTCAATTCCCCCCCACCGTCACTTCCCTACCTGATCCAGTATCCAGCAGTCTCCAGCGAAGATCCCAGGTCCCCAGGCATCTTCTTCCAACGATCCCCTCGACATCCAGGGGCGGGCAGAATGGGAGGTTGCCATGGCAACCCCCTGTCCTGCGCTGCGATTGGTAAGAACTCCGTTCTGACTAATGGCAGGGGATAGGAGGAGATCGCAGCTCTGCGACCTCACTCCTATCCCTTAGGTCGCTGACAACTTCAATTAGCCCTATTTTACAGGTGATCAGGTCACCAGAGACCTGATCAGCCTGGAATTGGAGAAAATTGCATGTCTGAATTGACATGCGATTTTCTCCGATTGCCAACATGGGGGGGTCTCAGGACCCCCCTGGGCGATGTGCCGGGGTGCCTGCTGAATGATTTCAGCAGGCATCCCGATCCGGTACCCAACCGGCTAGCGGCGGGGACCGGAATTCCCACGGGCGTATCCATACGCCCTGCGTCCTTAAGGACTCGGGATGCAGGGCGTATGGATACGCCCTGCGTCCTGAAGAGGTTAACCAAGAAAAACCTTCTTCAGCCTAGGGAGACCAATTCTTGCTGTTACTATTCTTTTTGGTAAGGGCTACTATTGGGGCTACTACGGAAGAAAAATGAGGAATGAATTGACTGTAGTAGTTGGCAAACCCCAAGAATCATTGAATTGCCCGAAGTCCAGAAGGGCGAGGCCAGTCTTGGACGGTTGAAAGCTTAGCAGGATCCATCTGAAGTCCGTGATGGGAAACAATATATCCGAGAAAAGGTACACTTGTTTTCTCAAAGAGACATTTCTTCAACTTGGCAAATAAACGATTCTCCCGGAGCTGCTGCAGGACTTGGCGGACATGAACACGATGAAGCTCTAAATTGGAAGAGAAAATCAGGATATCATCCAGGTGGACTACCACCAAGGTATACAGAATATCATGAAAGATGTCATTAACAAATTCTTGGGAGACTGCGGGAGCATTACAAAGTCTGAAAGGCATAACTAGATACTCAAAATGGCCGTTTCGGGTGTGAAATGCTCCCCAACGAGAAACCTCTCCTGAATTCCAGTCAAATTGAGGAGAATGAAGCTGTAGCCAAGGAAGTCACAGAAGTTCAGAAGTACAATGGGGAAGTACTAAGAACTGTATCTTCTCCCTGTGTAACACTCCTATTTGAATGAAGAGAGGTTCCGTGCGAAAAAGGACCTTACACTTCAGGTGCTCTCCGTAAACAGAAGAAATAAATAGAGGCTTGATAAGACGAGATACTGGTAGATGATGTTTCTGGACCAGGAAGGCATCAATAACATTTCTTGCAGAACCAGAATCAAAGAAGGCTGTAGCAAGGAATGAAGACTTCATAGGAGTATGAAGACGATAAGGGATGGTTAAATGTGGAGAGAAACTATTCTCACCCAGGGACGCCTCTCCTATGTGCCCTAGGTGTGAGCATCTCCCAGATGCTGAAGACGAAGAGTGCACTCTTTTAGGAAGTGTTCAGGACTAGCACAGTAAAGGCATAAGTTCTCAGTACATCTACGGGTCCACCTGCATGGGCTCTTCTGCAGGTGGAGTGGAAGCTGATTGTAGAGGACGTTGAAAAACAGGGGCCAAATGGGGTTAATGTCGTGACCGTAGTGGGTCCCTCTCACGGTTAAGCTCCTCTTGTCTCTCCGAGAACCGTACATCAATACGTGTAGCCAGGTTGATGAGATCAGTCAGGGAAGAAGGAAGACCCAGAGCCGCCAAGGCATCCTTGATCCTACTAGTAGTAGTAGTGCACAAAGCCTCATTCCAGGCCAGTTCAGATGCCAAGATGCAAAATTGTACTGCATATTCTCCCACCGAGACATCTGCTGCGCTTGTTGTTCTATCGCACTGACTGCTGAGCCACAATAGTAGAGAGGTCGGCAACACTTGGCAGAGGAACCTGGGCTGGATCCATGGCCGGATCTTACTGTATGGTTCTTACCGTGACGGCAGAGGAGAGGTGGATCCCCTGTCCTGTGTAGACTATGACTGAACTGTACCAGGGAGCGGAGTCTAAGGTGCGGCTGGTTTTCACCAGAGCCTGTCGCAAAGCGGGATGGACTTGCAGCGGCATGCGGCACCCAGGTCGCTACCCCTGGAACGATCCGTCCACACAGGTTGCCCAGGTGATGCTTGGCACAGAAGAAGGTGAAGTCAGAAGAAGCATGGGTCAAGAGGCAGTCAGCAAAGTAGCGTAGTCAGGTCACAGGCACAAGGTCAGGCGGTCGGCGGCAGGCGGCAGAGGAGCTTAGTTAGGTCACAAGCAAAGGGTCAGGAACACTATATGGCACACTACAAGGTAACGCCTTCTCTTAGGCACAAGGCACGTAGATCCGGCAAGGGTTAAAGGAAGTGTGGGATTAAATAGTGTCAAACTATACAAGCACCAATTAATGGTGCGTTGGCCCTTTAAATTCCACAGAGCCAATGCGCGCCGGCGAACACAGGGAGCAGAGGAACGAGGAGCTGAGTGGACGCTCGGGACTCGGATGCTGGCGCATCCTGCATAGCGAGTCCCGGAGCCGCCAGGGGCACAAGACGGGGATCGCTCACGGCCGGATGGAACGGCCAGAGTGTTGCCTCTAGCAACACCCGGGACACACATGCGGGCGCGTCCCCCACCGCAAGTCCCAGGTAGAAGAGGAATAGAGGAGGGGGAGTGGTCACGGCCAGGATGGATGGCAGGAGCGCTGCCCCTAACAGTCAGATATACAGATAGTCAGCAGTAAATGCAAACAAAATGATAGTGAAGCGTAAAGTCCACAAAGGCCGGGATTGAAAAAGACTAGCTCAGTATTTAAATCCACCTGAGAAGGATGTGGATGTTGAGGCCTGATGAGATTAGCTAGTAGTCTAAACTCCCTGATTGGCCCAGGCGTTACTACAACAATGCAAAGTATTAGCCAAAGGAAGTATTAGCCAGCTGTTCACATATAAACAACACTTAAATAGTACCTGTCTGGCCATGTGAAGCCACTAGAAGGTCTCACAAAGGAGCACATGGTGTCACATTCCAAAGAGATACAAATACAGATACCAATACGCACCTACCTGTTCTGTCATAAATCTAATGAGCAGTAAAACCAGCTCCCCTCTTCACATCACTGATCTAATCCAAAGCAGACAGGAGGGGAGGGGGGAGGAAGAACGGGAGCTTTCTGCTTTCACAACCTGTGATGTGATGTTCCAGCTTAGAAGGCAGGCAGTGTAGCTGATATGGTAGATTTGTGTGCAATCTCTAATAACATTATATTAGTAAGTTGCTTTATTATACTTTTCGATACCATAAACAGGATGTTGTTTCTTTTGCTGGACAACACCTTTAAGTTTGTACTGTTGCATCTGAACAAAGGACAAGACTTCTGGAACAATGTTTTTTTCAACAGACAAGACCAAAGTGGAAATGTTTAGCCATTATACATATTGCACAAACACTGAATATAAAATGTCAAGTACAGTGGAAGAGGAGTGATAATTTGAGCTTGTTTTGCAGCAACAGGGCCTGGGCTACTTTCAGTCACTGAGTCAACCATTAACTCATCTGTATACCAAAGTTTTCTATAGGCAAATGCTAAGCCATCTAACCAATAGGTAAAGTTTGGCAGAAACCGAGTCATGCAACAGGACAATGATCCCAAGCACAACAATAGTGTTGCTCGCGAATATTCGCAATGCGAATTTTATTCGCGAACATCGCATATTCGCGAATTTGCGAATATTCGCGAATATAGCACTATATATTCGTAATTCCGAATATTCGTTTTTTTTTTTTTTTTTTCACAGTACACATCACAGTGATCACCCCTCTCTGCTTCCAGCTTGTGTGGTGTAAAAAAGGCTCTAATACTACTGTGTGAGACTGGCGTGCGAATTTTTGCATATGCGAAAATTTGCATATGCTAATATTCGCATATGCGAATTTTCGCATATGCTAATTTTTGTATATGCTAATTTTCGCATATGTTAATTTAAGCATATACGCGAATTTTTGCATAAAACGCGAATATTACGAATATGCGAATTTAGCGAATATATGACGAATATTCGTCCATATATTCGCGAAATATCGCAAATTCGAATATGGCCTGTGCCGCTCAACACTACACAACAACAAATCTATACAACATTCAAGGTTTTGCAAAGTCCAGACCTCAACCTAATTGAAATGATGTGATAGGACCATAAAGGAGTTATCCAGGTTCAGAGAAACAGCTGTTTCCTCCAAAAACAGCATCACACACATCTGTAGGCAGGTTGTGTGTGGTATTACAATTTGGCTCCATTCTCTTCAATGGAACTGAACTGCAAAACCACATCCAACCATCAGACAAATGTGGTGCAGTTTTTGAGTAAATCAGCTCAGTTTTTCTAATGCTTAAAACCCAATTTAAAAGTGCTGTGTATAAACCAGTGACCTGAAAACTCAATGGGGGTATTCCCATCTCAAAAGTTATCTTCTATCTACAAGATAGGGCCCAACAACAAATCAGTTTGACCATCGCTCCTTTCATTCGCTATGTGAATAGTGTTGAGTGCAATACCTAAATATTTTTATAAATCAAAATCAGAGAGAGGAAAGTATAAAGACCGCACTCACACACTGTAGTCGCTTGTGGATTGTAGATTTATTCAGAATGTAAGATACAATTCCATATGGTGGAGGACGTGGAGGGGAAAAGAAGCCAAACGGACTAGTTTCGCGCCAGCCCAGTCAGAGAAAGCGCCGGCCGGCGCGAAACTAGTCCGTTTGGCTTCTTTTCCCCTCCACGTCCTCCACCATATGGAATTGTATCTTACATTCTGAATAAATCTACGATCCACAAGCGATTACAGTGGGTGAGTGCGGTCTTTATACTTTCCTCTCTCCGATTTTGATTTATGGACATCTGATATCATACCTGCACCCCCAGGTATTGCAGTGCTTCAAGTCTTCTGGATAGCCCTGTTTGTATTGCCTAAGGATTCCATTGTTGTACAGGGATATTTGTTCTTTGGTGCCACTTTTTCTTTTTCTCTTGGACTCCTAAATATTTTTATGTTCATAGTGCCAGATTGATTTCCACAATGCAAAGACCAAACACATTCTTACATGTTATTCATAAAAGTTTAATTCACTTCAACACACACAGTAGTCAAGGGAAACTCTAAAACCTTATTTCATTGTATTTTTTCTCTCTTCCAAGAGGAAACTAAGAAGATGGCTTCAGGCAAAGTAGTGTACAGTTTTGCTATCTAAAGTTTTATTTAGGAATCAACAACACACAGTTCAGTCAGAGCACCATAATAAAAGTGTTATGAAATATTTAAAATTTATCATAGTACAGCAGAAGGATTGGAATTTGTATAAATTGTACATATAATATTTTGCATAATCTCACTTAACCCCTTAAAAAGATCTTTTTTATTTATTTTTTTCGTCTTCTAAAACCCATAGCCCTTTCAATTTTCCACTTAAAGACCCATATAATGGTTTGCTTTTTGCACCACCAACTGTACTTTGTAATGACATCACTAATTTTTCCACCAAATTTACAGCAAAAAAAGAAAAAAAAATGATTGTAGGAAGAAATATTAATAAAAAAAGCAATTTAGCAACTTTGGGGGGCTTCCGTTTCTACGAAGTGCACTTCGGTACAAATGAGATGTTATATCTATTCTCTAGGTCAATACAATTAAAACGATATCAAACTTATAAAAGCGCACCTGCTCTTGAAACGCGTCATTGTCTATCATGTGCACTGGCCTGTAATAAAGCCGTGATTTGAAGTATCCTTGAGCTGGATTTTCTTCCTTTTCTGCATTGCATTGGTGTGCCATCCAGCACTTGCATCCATGCTCCAGCCATTATGTTGGGGTGAGCTGGTATAGCTCCCTTTTTCCAAACTTATATAGGTTGTGTTTTATTTTCCTACTTTTAAAATTATACATTTTTGTATGAAAATTAGTATGTTTAAAATTGACCTCTTCTTACCCCTATCACTTCTTTATTTTTCCGTGTATAGGGACGTATGGGGCTCATTTTTTGCGCCGTGGTCTTAAGTTTTTAGTGATACTATTTTTGTTTTGTTTTGATCACTTTTTATAAATTTTTTTCTGGTATAAGAAGATACCAAAAATATGCGATTCTTGAATGGGGTATTTTTTCTGTTAACGCCATTGACCATGCAGTTAAATTAACATTATATTTTAATGTTTCAGATATTTATGCACATGGCAATATCACATATGTTTATATTTATTTTTGTTTACATAATTGGGGGTGATTCAAACTTTTATTAGGGAAGGGGTTAAATGTATAAACTTTTACAGATTTATTTTTTATTTTTACTTTTACACTGTATTTTAGTCCCCATAAGGGGCTGTAACATGCAATCTTCAAATTGCAAATACTGATCAATTCCGCTCCATAGGAGAGCATTATTCAGTGTTATTGGTGCTCCATTGTTCCAGCCTGCAATAGCTGGCTGAAACATAGGAGCCCCAATCGGACATCAGGAAAGGAGGTAAGAGACTTCCCTCTGTCCGTACAGCTGATCAGGACATCGCAATTTCTCCACGATGGTCCACTGAAGCTCCACTGAGCTGCTGGGAATAGATTTTGGCACTTTTAGATCCCATGATCAACTTTGATCGCGGCGTCTAAAGAGTTAATGCCAGACATGGGCCCAAACAGCAATGTCCGACATTAGCCACGGTCCTAGCTGCCGATAGCTGGGACTGTGTGGGTATGATGCAAGCTCAGCTCCTGAGCTTCTTTCATAACCCTGCCGTGCCGTAGTGCCATTTATATACGGCGTGTTGTGGCAAGGGGTTGAATAAACATAAAAGGAATGTGTAGTCACAAAATAACCTATTGTTTAAATCAAGTTTCAATCTTTTTCAAGAATTTCTGGTGATTTACTTTTCAAATTTTACATTTTACTATGTATATTTTTAAATAACCCTGAAATCTTGTAGTTTCCTTTCTGGCTACTTAAACAAAGCTGAGGCCTTCTGTTATTGACAGATCATTTCCCAGCAGTGCCCTCCTTATCATCACAGGCAGGATTACAGTGAAAGGGTATACAAGTATAAAGATAACAGAGGTAGTTGTTGCAGATCAGCCTCCCCCCCAACTCCCTTTACAATGACCTCAGACATTTTTTATAATTCCCATGATCTGATCAAGAAAAAAATCTAAATACTGCAGTCCCTGTAAATAAGAAATATATTTCTAATATATATAACTATATAGCGCTTTTCAAGGTAGTATATGCCCTATTTGCTGCTATGAGAGAAATAAATGGCTCCTTATTTACCGTAAAAAAAAGGTTGACATTTGTATAAATAGTGTATTCAAAGCTCAAAAACAGGGACTTTGAGAAGTTATGTATATAATACAACTTACAATGAAGATGTAATGTTTTGTGCTAGTGTTAAATCTTGAGAATCTCACCCAATAAGGCTCTGTACCGATATGCTCCTTTTCATACTGTCCTCCAGATGATGTGGATATAACGATGTCCTTGCAGGTAATGCTTGATAGTTCGAGTTTGGGGAGGTTTGGGAGACAGCCCAGGCCGGTGGCATCTAGACCTAAACATTTCCCGCTGAAGTCCGTGTGTTTGGTTCGAGTGACATCATTACTGTGAACCTGAAGGGTCAGAAAGTCTTCCAACAGGTTTCAAAGGCAAATAAGGCCTTCTTCGTCAGGGAGATCGCTATCTGTTCCCTTAAAGAAATATATTTCAGTAATGCAAATACTGGTCTACCCTCTAAACTATGGATATGGATAACCTAACTGATAAATGTGTTGAAGGGCACTCAAGTTTTCTTCTAAAAAATACCTTGATTAATATATATATATATGCATTATGCCATCTGAAGAGCTAATGCAGCTAAATCTAAGGCCAATACACTATTCATACCAAGCCAGTTTAAATCTCATCCTGTTAACTCCATTTTGCCGTACCTTTCCATTGCATCTTGCTGAAAATCTTATTCTGAAGCATCACATAACAAAGTGCTATAGGTATTGGCAGGTGTCATCTGAAGAAAAAATATCTACAGTTTTGAGGGTTACACAGAGACTTCTGCATTACTGATAGTGACACCCACAGTCTACAAGATTGCATTAAACCTCAGTAAATACCTCTGGACTGTTGCTGTAATTTGATAGATAAAACAAAAATGAAAAGTGCTACAAAAGCGCCAATCTCAGTGTTCATTTACAGAGCCTTCACAAAGCATGATCAGTCCTGCTACCAGGTCACACCGACAATCACTGCGGTCCCTCAATACCATCATCATTGACTGTACATCCAATCAGCCAATGAACCAACATTTGCTCAATCGTAGGCTGATGGCTGGTCCTTTTACACAGGCTGCCTATTAGGAATGAGCAAGCCCAGGAATGCTAATTCTCCACATAATTGACCCATATAAAAGGGAATTAAAGGGATACTCCCATAATTTACTCTGTTTAGCCAAAGGTTGGTATAGGCCTGCAGGCAAGATAGTGGGACTTCTGCAAGGACATCATCAGCACAACAAATGCACTGCAATTTATTCAACCAGATGCTGCTAATACTCTCAGTAAACTTGGTATCTGGTAAGCTGCAGGCAAATACCAGCCTGTGACCTACAAGGGCAAAGAATAATCAAAATCAGTGCAGTTCTGAGGTCAGGGCAGGTAGAGCAGGGGCACTGTTAGAAGAATCGTCATATATCACAATCCCCCCCGGAAGGGTATATGTCAGGATTCGGCAAGCTGATGGTGGATTCTCTGTGTCAGAGAGGGATTGGTGTGGACCGTACCGGTGGACCGGTTCTAAGTTGCTACTGGTTTTCACCAGAGCCCGCCGCAAAGCGGGATGGTCTTGCTGCGGCAGTAGCAACCAGGTGGTGTCCACCGGTAACGGCTCAACCTCACTGACTGCTGAGACTGGCGTGGTACAGGAGGACTAGACAGAGGCGAGGTCAGACGTAGCAGAAGGTCAGGGCAGGCGGCAAGGTTCGTAGTCAAGGGTAACAGCAGAAGGTCTGGTAACACTGGTAAGGGCACTCACAAAATGCTTTCACTAGGCACTGAGGCAACAAGATCCGATGTGGACAGGAAGGGGAAGTGGGTTATATACACCTGGAGCAGGCAAGCTAATAGACACTAATTGGGCCAGGCACCAATTAGTGGTGCACTGGCCCTTTAAATCCTAGAGAGCCAGCACGCGCGCCCTAGAGAGCGGAGCCGCGCGCGCCAGGGCGTGACAGCAGGGGAACGGAACAGGTGAGTAGATGGGGATGCTACGTGGATCGCATCATCGCCGGCAGTGACAGTGCAGCGCTCCCGGTCAGCGGTTCTGACCGGGGTGCTGCAGAGAGGAGAACGCCGCGAGCGCTCCGGGGAGGAGCAGGGACCCGGAGCACTCGGTGTAACAGTACCCCCCCTTAGGTCTCCCCCTATTTTTATCCGCATTTCCCTTCATACGAGACGGGGCCAGTTGAGTCTCCTTCCAGATAACAGAGAAGTCCCGGGTTACTTCATCTACGGCAGGAACTCCAGAAAAAGTGGGAATGGGGAGTGGGGGGCAGAGGGTGAAGCTTGCCACAGGGCAGAGTGGTAACAGGAAGGAGGCTATGAGGAGGTAAGATCTCTGCTTGCTTTTTGCAGAAAATATCAGAAAAGTCCTGGTAAGTCTTGGGAGGGCCTGGTAAGGGTGGAACCTCAGGAGTTAGACAAGTGGGAGCAGATGTGAGGCATCGTTTGTGACAAGAAGGACCCCAATTTTTGATCTCCCCGGTGGTCCAGTCAAGGGTAGGAGAATGACGTTGGAGCCATGGCAGACCAAGGAGGACTTCAGAGGTGCAGTTGGGCAGAACAAGAAATTCAATTTTTTCGTGATGCAGTCCAATGCTCATAAGCAGGGGTTCTGTGCTGTAACGCACAGTGCAGTCCAATTTTTCTCCGTTAACAGAGTAAATGTAGAGCGGCTTGATGAGACGGGTTACAAAGGATACTGAACCTATTAACGAAAGAGGCCAAAATAAAGTTTCCTGCAGAACCTGAGTCCAAGGAGGCCACTGCTGAGAAGGAGGAGTTGGCGGAAGGAGAAATCCGCACAGGTACAGTCAGACGTGGAGGGGCAGAATTTATGCCAAGAGACGCCACTCCCACATGAACAGGGTGCGGGCGTGCGTATCCCAGACGCGGAGGACGAATAGGGCAGTCCACTAGGAAATGTTCGGTACTAGCGCAGTACAGGCACAAATTTTCTTCTCTGCGACGAGACCTTTCTTCTTGGGTCAGGCGAGACCGATCCACTTGCATAGCCTCCTCGGTGGGAGGCACAGGAGTAGATTGCAGAGGACTCTGGGAGAGAGGTACCCAGAGATCAAGGTCCTTTTCCTGGCGGAGCTCCTGGCGTCTTTCAGAAAAACGCATATCAATGCGTGTGGCCAACTGGATAAGTTCAGATAGGGTAGCAGGAATTTTTCGTGCGGCCAGCACATCTTTGATGTGACTGGATAAGCCTTTCTTGAAGGTCGCGCAGAGGGCCTCATTGTTCCAGGAAAGCTCAGAGGCGAGGGTACAAAACTGAGTGGCGTATTTGCCTACAGAAGAACTCCCTTGGACGAGGTTCAGCAAAGCAGTCTCGGCTGAGGAGGCCCGGGCTGGCTCCTCAAAGACACTACGAACTTCAGCGAAGAAGGACTGGATTGTAGCAGTGGCAGGATCGTTGCAGTCCCAGAGCGGTGTGGCCTTTCCAGACAGAAGACTGACCACGAAAGCCACCTTAGACCGTTCAGTGGGGAATTGGTCCGACATCATCTCCAAGTGCAAAGAACACTGGGACAGGAACCCACGGCACAATTTAGAGTTCCCATCGAACTTGTCAGGAAGGGACAAGCGAAGTCTGGAAGTGGCAACTTGCTGCGGAGGAGAAGCAGGAGCAGGCGGAGGAGATGGTTGCTGCTGTAGAGGCAGAAGCTGCTGTAGCATGGCGGTCAACTGCGACAGCTGTTGTCCTTGTTGGGCGACAACGGTGGCGAGGTCAGCGAGACTTGGCAGTGGCACCTCAGCGGGATCCATGGCCGGATCTACTGTCAGGATTCGGCAGGCTGATGGTGGATCCTTTGTGTCAGAGAGGGATTGGCGTGAACCGTACCAGTGGACCGGTTCTAAGTTGCTACTGGTTTTCACCAGAGCCCGCCGCAAAGCGGGATGGTCTTGCTGCGGCGGTAGCAACCAGGTCGTGTCCACCGGTAACAGCTCAACCTCACTGACTGCTGAGACTGGCGTGGTACAGGAGGACTAGACATAGG
The DNA here is from genome assembly GCF_029499605.1 of Hyla sarda. NCBI lineage: Eukaryota > Metazoa > Chordata > Amphibia > Anura > Hylidae > Hyla > Hyla sarda. The sequence continues at coordinate 176,038,012 of NC_079193.1, read as the reverse complement.
CGAGGTCAGACGTAGCAGAAGGTCAGGGCAGGCGGCAAGGTTCGTAGTCAAGGGTAGCGGCAGAAGGTCTGGTAACACTGGTAAGGGCACTCACAAAACGCTTTCACTAGGCACTGAGGCAACAAGATCCGGCGCTGACAGGAAGGGGAAGTGGGTTATATACACCTGGAGCAGGGAAGCTAATAGACACTAATTGGGCCAGGCACCAATTAGTGGTGCACTGGCCCTTTAAATCTTAGAGAGCCGGCACGCGCGCGCCCTAGAGAGCAGAGCCGCGCGCACCAGGACGTGACAGCCAAGTAACGGGACAGGTGAGTAGATTGGGATGCGACCCGCGAGCGGGCGCGTCCCGCTACGTGGATCGCATCCCCGCCGGCAGTGACAGTGCAGCGCTCCCGGTCAGCGGTTCTGACCGGGGCGCTGCAGAGAGGAGAACGCCGCGAGCGCTCCGGGGAGGAGCAGGGACCCTGAGCACTCGGCGTAACATGGAATAGTTAAATATAAAGTGTCATTGCATGCAGATCATACATTTCTGTTTCTAGAAGACACAGGCCCCTCTCAGTAAAAGTCTGTGCAACTTATTGAGACCTTAGGAAATTTACAAGGTTTTACTATTAACCGTCATAAGTCAGCTAATGTCTTCCCCATTCCGATATTTTGGAATTGAGATCACACCAGAACCACAGGAGTATGAAGCCCTAAAGCTTCAACCACTGCTTCAGCGATTTGTGCAGAGGTAAAGCTGACCAGTTGCCTATAGGCCTATAGCAACCAATGAGATTGCTTCTTTGATTTTTCTAAGGCATTTTTAATGGTCTATTCACATGTACAGTATTCTGCGCGGATTTGATGCACAGGATTTTCTGCTGCAGATTTCAAAGTAAACTGAATGACTGAACACAGCTTGAAATCCTGCACATCAAATCTGCATAGAATACTGTTGTGAGAAGGTGAAGGGCATTGTGGTTGATGGTCGGTATGTGTCACCAAGGCTCCTGGCCTTGGTGACTTAAGAGCCGATAATTGTCCAGTGTCTGTGCTGCGATGCAGACTGACACTGTTGCTGTAGTATGGCTTAAAAGCCAATCCTGGAGGCCTCTTACTGGGAATGGTCAAGTGTTGGGTGGGGATCATTCCCCACAATCCAGGCCGCCTTTTGTTGGCCCTAAAGGCAGGCTGCTCCACCAGCTGAGGGGGATTTGTATGTTGCAGCTCACACTGCCAGAGAGCTGAGTTTTGAGATCTCCCTTGTGGAGTGTGGAAGCTGGTGAGCAGAGTGCCTGGAGGCTTGAAAAAGACTTGTTTGATGCCGCATGTCATGGACTCAGGTGTGAACAAACACCTAAGGAATGCAGGTGGACTTTTTTTTACTTTTTCTTTGACTGTTTGCTGTTTGCCAAGTGTGAATAAAACACTGAACTTTGATTTGAAAAGTCCTGTTTCTGTGCCTCTATACTGCAACCACACCTGTCTGCAAGAGCGAGTCATCACAGTTTGAATAGACCCTTTAAATGAAAGAAGCAATCTGATTGGTTGCTAATGGAAACTGGTAAACTTTTCCTCTGCACAAGATTCGATCAATCTCCCACATTAACTTTATGTAAATTGCCTTTAACCACTATATAAAGTAGTACTCCGGTGTGATGTGCTATTAATTGATTATTTTGGATTCATGCTCTTTTTAGAGATCTTATCTGAAAGAAGGTCTATACAAGAAACATTACTCGGCACAGCTGACACAATCCTCAAACTTTTTGTTGAGCCACAAAACACTCTGCGTCTCAATGGGGGGCTCAATTCCGAGCAAACAAATCTGCAATCCAAGACACCAGAATAGAAATATGAATAGCACTCACAGCTTACTGAAGCAGAAAACAGTTACTTTATTCCAGGTGCAATGTGAACAAACATTATAAGCAGTAAAGTACAGTGCGCCGTTAGTTAGACCGTGGTTACAGCCGTTTCATACGCTCTGCATAACTTCATCAGACCACTCCCACACCTATGTCAGTACCGGTGATATACACCTGAATACTGACGTAGGTGGGCGTATGTTTTTATAAAAAGTGAACTGGTGCACTAAAAACTGTAATTAAAAACAAACCTCATACAATGGTACATTTAAATGAAAATGCTATGGCCTACTTTCTCATTTCATCCTAGACTGCCTTGTGCATTTAGGCGTAGTATGCACTTAATTTCTCTTTGAAGAAGTGCTTTTGACAGATAGGAGAAAAGGACTTCTTCAAAGATAGATGAAACAAGAGGAATGTTTCAGCCCTTTCTCGATGTTTTAGCTCATATTTGGGTCTGAAGGGATTTAATAATTCAATTGAAGCTGGAATTAATAATAATTTCTTAAATTACCTTAGTGGGTGTTTTTGTTCCTTCTAGAGTATACAAGATATATACTCTTTTTCATGCAAGTATGATGCAATTTTGTAAATGTATGAAATTCAACCAATTAAATAAAATCTCAATAAAAATTATTTATGCAAAAAAAAAAAAGAGAGAACCCAGAACAGGAGGAGAAAGGGAGTCCTTTTCCTAGAAAGGAGCTTTGTCCATTTGCCGAATATGGTACTGGATAGTGATGAGCAGCAGGGGCCATATTCGAATTCACGATATTTCGCAAATATATGGACGAATATTCATCCTATGTTTGCGAAATTTGCATATTAGCTTTGTTCGTTCACTTTTTTTTCCATGTGAAAATCGTAATGAAATTCGCATAGTGCGCATGCTCGATTATATCTTTCAACCAACACTATACCATACACTAGAACCTATCTGCTAAACTAACCTACTCTATCTAAATCTAAAAGAAGCGAGGGATCAGTGTCCTCTGGAAATGTCGATATTCGCAAAGATTTGCATATTCCCATATACAAAATATTCGCGCTCCACACAGTAAATAATATTGGAGCCTTCTTTGGACCACGAGCTGGAAGGGGTGGTAACTTTTTTTTTTTTACACAGTACACATCATTGTTGCGATGTGTACTGTGAAGAAAAAAACAAACAAAAAAAAATAATATTCGTCATTAAAAATATATAGCGCTATATCCTAAATATTCACGAAACCGCGAGGTGCCGATTTCACGGTAAAAATTTGCATTTCGAATATTCGCGCTCAACTCTAGTACTAGAACCAGGCAAGATGAGCAATATTCATCTTTAGTTCACTTTAGGTCACATTCATCAAGATAGCTTACAGATATAATGAATCACATAAAGCTACTGACAGAAAGGACTTTGCTGAAAATGTACAGCCTCGCGGGAAAATCTAGCTTATGATATTGTATAAAGATGGATGTTCCATGTTTGTCTCATAGATAAGGGATAGGCCTAGCACTGTATATTAAAATTACTTTGGCTTTAATTGCTTTGTACAATTGATAAGATGAAATGATCATATGATCATTCTGTAGATGCATATCATACAGTGAGTGATTTTCTTTGGTTTGACAGACACCAATTATAAAATATATATATATATATATATATATATATATATATATATATATATATATATACACAGGCAAAACTCGAAAAATTTGAATATCGTGCAAAGTTAATTTATTTCAGTATTTCAACTTAAAAGGTGAAACTAATATATGAGAGACTCATTACATGCAAAGCAAGATAGTTCAAGCCGTGATTTGTTATAATTGTGATGATTATGGCTTACAGCTTATGAAAACCCCAAATCCACAATATATTATATGATTTGGGGAGCCCTGTCATCTGCTGGTGTTGGTTCACTGGGCTTCATTAAATCCAGGGTCAACTCATCCGTCTACCAGCAGATTTTGGAACACTTCATGCTTCCTTTCCTTTTAAGTTGCATTAATGAAATACAATCAAATTTTTGGAGTTTCACCTATATATGCATTATATGAGCAGGGGACTTATATCTCACTTAAGAAAAACTAAGTAAGATACAGGCATCCAGAAAAGCTAGGTTTCCTAAGCAAACTTAGCTTGCTGGGCTTTAACATATATTTAGTTTCCGGCCTGAATTCTTAGATAAAAATCAAATGGTTTTAAGTGGGACAACTATCCTCTCCCCTTTCCAATACAGGCTTGTAGTATATTAACCTGTTGGGGACCACGGGCGTATGGATATGCCCTTGTGTCCTGGTACTTAAGGACCAAGGGCGTACCTGTACGCCCGTGGCAATTTCGATCCCCGCCGCTAGCCAGACGGGGATCGGAACGGGATGCCTGCTGAAATCATTCAGCAGGCATCCCGTAGAAATGCCTGGGGGGGTCCTGAGACCCCTCCATGTCGGCGTTCAATGCAAATCACCGATCAATTCCGGGCTGATCGGGTCTCTGATGACCCGATAGCCGGGAAAATAGGTTTTATCGGAGCTGTCAGAGACCGCTACGATCATCCTGAAGGATAGGAGCGAGGTGGCAGTGGTGCCACCTCCTCCTATCCCCTGCCATTGGCCGATCAGGACTGATCAGCGAATCGCAGGGCAAGGGCGCAGGTGAATGTTAATCTCACCCCAGAGATCCAGGGGTGGGCAGAGCGGGGGAAGATGGCGGCGATGTGCGGGGGGGGGGGGGCCTGTGGATGCGGGGACCGCCGGCGCTGGTTACCTGGCTTTACGCCGGGACCAGGGACCACGGACCGGAGGCTGACAGGAGGCGCAGGCAAGTGGAAGCAGCGGTGGCGGTTTCCCAGATGCAACAGTGGAGATTGCCGTAAAGTGATGCTGTGTCTAGGAGTTTCAAAACTACAACTCCCAGCATGCCCAGACAGCCAAAGGAGTTGTAGTTTTGCAACATCTGGAGGGCCACAGTTTGGAGACCACTGTCCTTCCAGATGTTGCAAAACTACAACTCTCAGCATGCCCAGACTGTCCAGGCATGCTGAAAGTTGTAGTTCTGTAACATCTGGCCCTTTAGATGTTGCAGAACTACAACTCCCAGCATGCTTGGACACACTCAGCATGCTGGGAGTTGTAGTTTTGCAACATCTGAAGGGGCACTGTTTGGAGACCACTATACAGTGGTGTCCAAACTGTAGCGCTCCAGATGTAAATTGTTCTCCTCCAGTTGTTGCATAACTACAACTCCCAACATGCCCTTCGGCTGTCTGGGCATGCTGGGACTTGTAGTATTGCAACAACTGGAGGCGCACTGGTTGGGAAACATTGTCTTTTTCCTAACTCAGTGTTTCCCAACCAGTCTGCCTCCTGCTGTTGCAAAACTATAACTCCCACCATGCACTGACAGACCATGCATGCTGGGAGTTGTAGTTTTGCAACAGCTGGAGGCACATGGGTTGGGAAACACTGAATTAGGAAACAGACAGTGGTGCGAAAACACTTCGGTAGTCTGTTACCTAACTCATTGTTTCCCAATCCCAACCAGTGTGCCTCTAGCTGTTGCATAACTACAACTCCCAGCATGCACGGTCTGTCAGTGCATGCTGGGATTTCTAGTTTTGCCCCTCCCACGTGAAAGTACAGGGTACATTCACACGGGCGGGGGTTTACAGCAAGTTTCCCGCTTCAAGTTGGAGATGCGGCAAATTTTCTGCTGCAGCGGAATGAACCCTAAAAACACTACACTACATTAACCCTAAATAAAGAGTAAAACACTACATATACACTACACCCTTACACTGCCTCCCCCCCCCAAATAAAAATTAAAAACGTCTTGCACGTCAGTTTTTCCAAAACGAAGCCTCCAGCTGTTGCAAAATAACATCTCCCAGTATTGCCAGACAGCCATTGACTGTCCAGGTATGTGGTGAGTTTTGCAACAGCTGGAGGCACCCTGTTTGGGGAAAACTGATGTACAGTATTTTTGGTGGAGGAGGCAAGTGAAACGCTTGCATCTGGGTACACCCCTATAAAAATCCCTAATTTAGGCCTCAAATGTGCATGGCGCGCTCTCACTTCAGAGCCCTGTCATATTTCAAGGCAACAGTTTAGGGCCACATACTTGGGAGAAATTGTGCTACAAAGTTTGGGGGGCTTTTACCCCTTATGAAAAGGTAAAGTTGGGGTCTACACCAGCCTGTAAGTGTAAAAAAATTTACATTTTTACACTAACATGCTGGTGTTGCCCCATACTTTTCATTTTCATAAGAGGTAAAAGGAAATAAAGAGCCACAAAATTTGTAACACAATTTCTCCCAAGTACGGAAATACCCCAGATGTGGGAGTAAAATGCTCTGTGGGCGCACAACATGGTTCAGGAGTGAGAGCGCACTATGTACATTTGAGGCCTAAACTGCTGATTTGCGCAGCGGTTCTGGCATAAAAGCAAAATAAATAAATACCCTTATACCCCTTGTGAAAATGAAAAATTTGGGGTAACATCAGCATTTTAGTAAAAAAAATAAAAATGTTCATTTTCACGCCCAACTTCAATGCAAAGTCTTCAAACACCTGTTGTGTATTAAGGCTCACTGTACCACTTGTTACATTCCTTGAGGGGTGTAGTTTCCCAAAAAGTATACCACGTGTCTTTTTTTTCACCATTCTGCTACCATAGGGGCTTCCTAAATGCGACATGCCCCACAAATACCATTTCAGCAAAATTCGCTCTCCAAAATCCCATTGTCGCTCCTTCTCTTCTGAGCCCTCTACTGCGCCTGCCGAACACTTGACATACACATATGAGGAATTTCCTTACTCTAGAGAAATTGGGTTACAAATTTTGAGGGTGCATTTTCTCATTTTACCCCTTGTAAAAATAAAAAATATGGGTCTACAAGAACATAGTGTAAAAAATGAAGATTTTGAATTTTCACCTCCACTTTGCTGCTATTCCTGTGAAACACCTAAAGGGTTAACAAACTTTATGAATGTCATTTTGAATACATTGAAGGGTGCAGTTTTCATAATGGGGTTCATTATGGGGTATTTCTAACATAAAAAAACCCTAAAATTCACTTCAAAACTGAACTGGTTCCTGAAAAATTCAGATTCTGAAATTTGCTTGGAAAATTTCTGCTGAACTTTGAAGCCCTGTGATGTTTTCCAAAAGCAAAAACATGTCAACTTTATGATGCAAACATAAAGTAGACATATTGTATATGTGAATCAATGTATAATGTATTTGGAATGTCTATTTTCCTTACAAGCAGAGAGCTTCAAAGTTATAAAAAGGCAAATTGTTCAAATTTTTCTTGAAATTTTGGAATTTTTAACCATGAAATGATGATGCAAGTATCAATGAAAATTTACCACTAACATAAAGTAGAATATGTCACGAAAAAACTATCTCTGAATCAAATTACAAGCATCCCAGAGTTATTAATGCTTAAAGTGACAGTGGTCAGAATTGCAAAAAATCTCTGGTCCTTAGGGTCAAAATGGGCTCAGTCCCCAAGGGGTTAAAGGGGTACTCCAAAGGGGGAGAAATACTGATTTGTAAATTGACTATTTAAAAATCTTAAGCCTTCTAGTACTCATCAGCTGCTGTATGCTCCACAGGAAGCTTTTGTGGTTATTTCCAGTCTGATCATAGTGCTCTATGCTGCCACCTCTGTCCATGTCAGGAACTGTCCGAAGCAGCAGAGGTTCTCTATGGGAATTTGCTCATGCTCTGTGGTCAGACTATTTTAAAGGGGTACTTCCCTGCCTCAGTGTTTGGAACATTTTGTTTTGAATGCTGAGTGCGGGCGCCAGGGCCACACACCCTCAATGCAAGTCTATAGGAAGGGGCGCTGAGGCACTTGAGTACCCCTTTAAGCTCAAGTGAAGCTGTGGGCTATATTGAGTATGTTACTGCTACAAACTGGGTCAGGGAAAAGAAAGCCACATAAACCTAGTATATTATGTCTGAGCAACTGGACGCTGCACAAGATAAATGCTGAATTTTTTTAATTTTTGTATCCACGGAGCCTGTGGATACTCACAGAGACAAATTTACTATTAAATTTGCAACAAAATTGGTTTTATTGACTTGTACCTGCCTCGGCCGGTCAGTCAGCCTATGCTGAATGCATCTCTCTACCTCTAGTTCAGCATATTTTAAGGGAGCACCTAATAAAGAAGAAATTTTATATCTCCAATGGGTGAGTGCAAACTACTTTTTTCTACAATTGTGTTGTATACATTAATTCTGGACATTTGATTAGCACCCCCAGGAGTTCATTCATACATCTCTGCGCTTCTCCTCTCCATACACCTGTATATTAATCCCTACGAACCTGCATTGGTGCCTGCCCAGCTTTTCTCAGCTATAGTTACTAAGTGAGCGTCTGTATCAATAATGAGCAGATCCATGGGTTAATGCAGCTGCCGTTTTCACCCTTATGTTAGTAATGTTTCCTCTTGTGGAAAATTACTGACTCACATCATTCCCTGCGTAGACGGAATGAAATGTCACAGATCGTGCAAAGTTTTTTCCTGAACAGTCGGCCCTCCGCATGAGTATTATGTCATGTGACCAGTCCCTATGCTCTGAGCGCTGATTGTAACTGAAGCCCTGCCATCTGTGGAATCAGGAAAATATTACCTCTTCAGTCAGTCTATGTTTTCTGCACCCAAGCCTCCTGCGTGGCAGAACAGACAGCGTGGCAGTGACCCCGCTTCTCCCTTGCAGGCTGTCTGGATAGATGAAGCACTGAGCAGCTCTTATGAGTCACTTTGCCTGGAACAGGGGTGGGGGCCTACTATTTAGTATGTGACTACTAAATGGGGAAGGGGGCAATCCTGCTATTTGACTACTAAGTGTAAAGTATGTGTGGCCTTAGTAAAGAGGTTGGGCTTACATGCACCAAAAAAATACACCTCTTTTGGTGAACATTTTTGGATTAAAAGTAAGGAGAGAATGATTTGAAGCAACAATGAGAGTTTTAGCTGTTTCAATCTTAAGACACCTTTTTCTGTCGCAGCTTGGATTTGCTAAATATCTTTATTTTAGTAGATGTTATGTTGCAGGTTTAAGACAGTGGTCAAGTCCTGGGAAAAAAGTGTGGGAACTCAAGGGCTGGTCCTGTAGCACTCCTTCTAATGGGAACGGTGTTCCTGCTATGAAAAAAGTGCAGGAACTCTGTTCCCATGTACTCCTGCCGAACTTGAGCCCTGGTTTTAGATCATTTAGAGCACAAACTGCATTTGCATTAAAGACACACATAGAGGTGATCATGAATTTGAACCAGACGTGGTGAAATAAACAATTATACAAAGCAGAAAATAAAAATCTTCCAACTCCAAAAGATCAAAATTTCATATTTCATTGCTAATCTTGATAGAATTGCATTGGTAATGCAATTGTATCAAGATTATCAATAAAGCATGACATTTTAATTTATTGGAGAATCCTTTTTCAGGCTTATGTCTGCCCTTGAGTGCAGGGGATTCTTCAATCTACAGGAGATTGCTGTGGATGGGAAGTAGTGCTGGATTATGTACAGAAACCTATTATATAGTAGATAATGTGTTCAGGCTGCTAGAAGTCTAGAAGGAAAATGTAGCTTTCAGCTTCTTAAATGGGCACTGTCATTATAAAAAAAATTGTTCAAACCTTGACTTGATCAGTAGAATGAGTCGGGTAGAATGCACGCTTAGGGTGTCCTCTCCTGACACTTTGTCATGTAACCGAGACAAAGACCGAGAGCACAGGGCAGAAGTGCTTGTACGTGTGCTTCTCTCCCTGCTTGTTCCAGTGGTCAGTCAGGGTCTAAGTACTCAGACCCAACTTATAAAACTTTTATAATGACATGTACACATTAAGTAAGCCTAGGGTTTGTCTCATTTTACAACTTATGCCCTAACTGACTTCTGAGAAACCCGGAGTTCTAAGAAAACTGACAGAAATAGCCAACTACAGTGTTTGGCCATCTTTAACAGCTTCTTTAAATAATGAATAAAGCAGCAGTGATCGGTAAATCCCAAGGTGTCCCAGCATTAAAAGGGTACTCCGGTGGAAAAAATAAATCAAGTGGTGCCAGAAAGTTAAATAGATTTGCAAATAACTTCTATTAAAAAATCTTCCAGTACTTATCAACTGCTGTATGCTCCAGAGGAAGTTGAATTGTTCTTTTCTGTCTGACCACAGTGCGCTCTGCTGATACCTCTGTCCATGTCAGAAACTGTCCAGTTGGACAGAAGTGTCAGCAGAGAGCACTGTGGTCAGACTGAAAAGAAATCCAGAAAGAAATACAACTTCCTGTGGAGCATACAGCAGCTTCTAATTACTGGAAGAATTAAGATTTTAAATAGAAGTAATTTAACTTTCTGGCACCAGACTCCTTTTAACGGTACATAATGGGCTAGGGGGAGAGGTTTATTTTCTCCAATGACCCTTGAGACTAGGTAGGTAGGCAAATTGTAGTCCAGCTGGAAAAGAGGAAGGAGGGTCTATTTTAGGTAAATGATCTAGTTCTCATGGAGGAGGAAACCACCCAGATCAAATCTGGATCAATGGTGAAGAATAAAAGGAACCACAATTTGGAAAGCCCAGTTTACATTTCACAAATGGTCTTTCTGCCCTAAATATGTCAATTTAATTTGGGCAACTTTTCATATACCCCTAATTTTGTTAGTATTGGTACAGTAAATGTCCTTAGCATGCATAGTTTGCACAACAAGACTGCATTATCATAGTCTTCCAAATTCATCATCATCATGCCGTCATGAAATAGTAAACTTGGATTCTCAGACAAGATACTTGTTTCCAGCATCTAAACTAAATTATCAGAATTTTCAATAGGAAATTTTATCGAAGCAGGTTGAAATACATAGATAATATATATTCTTTTCTAATATGTTGTATTTGTAAGTTTAGCAACACGCCCATTTCCAAAGACCTTAAAAAAACGGATCAATTTTATATCAAACTTTTATATTGAATTAGACAAAATCAGAAACAATTATGAAAGCTGTAATGTCGATTGTACAGGATTGTATCATACGGGAACATATAACAAACTAAAACTATTGCTAAAATAACTTAGAATGTTACTTAATTAATAAGTTAACATTTTCTAAGCCTTTTAGTTACCTTTAACAGTTCATACGTACAATGATATCAAATGAAACAAGTTGCATAGTGTTGAACCAAAGGTTTTCTTTAACATTTGCATAGGAATTATGGGTATTGGTTGAAGAAAAAAAAATAGGAGTAACTGAAATAAAATACTATTTAGGCTATGTTTACACATTTAGGGAAATTCAAATCTATTGCATATTTCTGTATAGGGTTTTTGCTGAAATATGTGCATTTCAGCTTTATGGAAAAGTTACAGAAATGGCTGGAACAAATCTGTCACAAGTGAAGACATACTTAAAGTTTAAAGGGGTACTCTGCCCCTAGACATCTTATCCCCTATCCAAAGGATAGGGGATTAGATGTCAGATCACCACGGTGCCGCTGCTGGGGAGCCCCGGGATCCCCGCTGCGGCACTGCGCTATCATTACAGCACAGAGCGAGTTCGCTCTGTGCGTAATGATGGGCGATACAGGGGATTCGGGGGGCTCCGCCCCTCGTGACATCACGTCCCGTCCCCTTAATGCAAGTCTATGGCAGGGGGCGTTGAAAGGGGCGGGCCGTGACATCACGAGGGGCGGAGCCATGACCTAACGATGCTCCGGCCCCTGTATTGCGCGTCATTACTTGCAGAGCAAACTCACTCTGTGCTGTAATGAGAGCGCGGTGCCGCAGCGGGAATCCCGGGGATCCCCAGCAGCGGCACCGCGGCGATCTGACATCTTTGGATAGGGGATAAGATGTCTAATGGCGGAGTACCCCTTTAAAGTACATATCTGGCAAGAGTACAGTGACCCCCCGACCTACGATGACCCCGACATACGATCATTTTAACATACGATGGCCTCTCAGAGGCAATTGCATGTTGAAGGCAGCATCAACATACGATGCTTTTGTATGTCGGGGCCATCGCATGAACGGCTATCCGGCAGCGCAGACTTCTTCAGCTGCCACCGGATAGCCATTTACGGTGCCCCGTGTGGTCCGGTGACGATCACTTACCTGTCCTCGGGGCTCCGGCACGTCCTCTTCGGGATCCCCTGCATCGTTGGCGTTCTCCATCGTCGTCATCACGTCACTAAGCATGCCGTACCGTCATCCAATAGAAGCCGCGTGCGTAGCGATGTGATGGCGGCGACGGAGAGTGGCGACGGAGAGTGAGGATGCCGGGGAAGCAGAGGCCTTGCCGGAGCGTCGGAGACCCCACGGGAACGTGGCGACAGCGATGGAAGGCGACATCCCGGGCAGCGGTGACGGTCCGGAGTTGCGGGGACAGGTGAGTACAACTTCCTCGACCAGTGGTCTTCAACCTGCGGACCTCCAAATGTTGCAAAACTACAACTCGCAGCATGCCCGGACAGCAAACGGCTGGGAGTTGTAGTTTTGCAACATCTGGAGGTCCGCAGGTTGTAGACCACTGTCCTATACTTTACATTGCACGGATCCCTCAACATACGATGGTTTCAACAAATGATGGTCCGTTGAGGGACCACTGTATATGCTGCCAACATAGTTTATGTGGAATTACTACCAGATGTCAAGATCACAGATTTATGGATACGATTTACAAATGAGGAGATAGGAGATATGATGTAGAAAACAGTAAGGGCATCTGGTTAACTCTTTATGTGGCAATATTTTTCAAGACTTAGCTTTGCTCCCTAGACAAATGTATACAGTGAGTAAAAACAAAAATACAAGCAACAGTATATCAAACAGAGCCACAAACAAAATAGCAAAACCCTATGACAGAGATTTATCTCAAGAACCTAAAGCTCAAGGCTACAGAACAAATTAACTCTAAAGACAGCAATTCAACTTATAGGCAGCAGCCGCCACACATCGACTAACAGCACATCAGTGCACAATAGTATCGACTACAGTCCGAACCTACAGTTATTATTGACACAGAATTATTATTAATCAGAGATGCTTGCAGAATCATATTAGAGCAAAGACAAGTCATTTCATTGACTTGATTATCTGCAAAGTAAAGGAATAAGTAGGTATGCTTACACAAGGGTGACATGTTATTCCACACTGAGTGATGACATCCTTCTAGAAGAAAGCTTCAGGCACTGCTCAGAAAGTCATCTTCCTCCCTGAAACAGAATTCTGCAAAGATTATAACTGTAGCTTCTCCAAATTCTCATCAGCAGCAGCTTCCTATGCAGCCTTACACAGTGCTGACAGCCGCCTTTTGCTCTATAGCTCTAAGTAATATCATGTTAATGCTCCACCTACAGGGGAAACAGGCTGCAGTGGTGTCTCCGAGGAGCACCTTAAGTAATTGCAGGTTTATTACATTTATAAATATCAGTAATAATGGTCATTTTACATTGTATGGGACTTCATGTAGATCGGTGTACAGGTTTTCTGCCTACATACAATGCACCTGACATTAGAGATAATGAGATTTCAATGCATTATGCTTCTGCAAAATGTTACCAGGAAAACAGAAGGAATTGATGACTTTAATATGTTGTACAAGTGGCTTTCTACTAGTGTGTTATTTTACAGAGCCATTACTGGATGCGCTGTACTATCTTATTTGCATATGAATTTGCATTTCAAAAGTATTTTCTACAAAAGTAGCCTGTGTCATTTTTTTCTCAAGTAAGACTGTTTGTGTCTAATAAAGTGGTTTACAAATTTCACAGAGGAATGAATCCAGAAGCTGGGATCATCATTGTTGCTCTGCTTTCCTGTTACAAATAGCATAGTCCGAAAATCTGTGGTGTCCCGGTACCGCATTGCATCCAGTACCTAGTGTAGAGGTCCCCAAAGTCAGAGTAACTACATTCAGGAAGGGTTCCTCAGGTGGGACAGCCCCTTGTCACCTATCCTTAAGTTTAACTTGTATATTAATAAATGTATATATTAGTAATTCTATCTATATTATATAGGAATGTATAGCACTTACCTTGTTCAGTGTCGCAGGACCTTCGGTCATGTGACCAAGCTAGTAAACTCTATGGTATGTTGCAGGACCATAGGAGGTCCCTGGGTCACGGGTTACCCAGCATTCTCTGTAATGGTAATTGACATCTGTATGGACCAATTAGCTTTAGTCCAGCCCCTACCCATATAAGGGAGCTGCGTCCAATTATCGCTCTCTTGGGTTGCTTCTCTCGTGGATGCCGGACTAACAGGACGGTGTGCTACGCAACTTTCCACGACACGCTAGGCCTCAAAACCTACGGCCTCAGCAGAACCAAAAATTGTGAATCTTATACTAATTCCTGCTAATACTAACCTGACTACTGGACCGCAACTGATTTTCTAAATCCAGTGGAGCAGCCCCATAGTCTAGAGACTCTTAAAGCTAAAGTCCCAACCATTGTCAATCTCCAAAAGGATGCTGTATTGATGAGAGACTGTTATGTTGATGAAGTGTACAGAAAATCTTCAGTAAAGTTAACGCTGTTTACAGAAGCTTTCTGGTTGTGGACAATCCATTATTACTATCTACTTAAACTCAGTATCATCTACCTCCCTATCGTTCCTAGGAAAAGCTTTATTGAGAAGCCCTCACCCTGGCGTCACAAATAGCAAGGGTTAACAAAAAGCCTTTATTACCTGCACAGCTACACTCCCCATATCCTACACCCCCCAAGCTACCACAAATCTATAGCCCATATACTTTTAGTTAGGCATTGTTATTTGGCACTATAGGTACTGGTATCTGGGCACTTCATACTGACATTATTCAGAGGTTCTATAGCACTTTGTTTTTAGGCACTGCATGACATTATTATTTGAGAACCGTATGGTAGTATGACTTGATAGCTGCACAAAAGTTTTTGCTTCTGTGTTGTGTTCCTAATTTGGCATTTTGTTCTCTTTAACCGTAAAGTTCTCTCCAAACTATGCTGGTCAGGTGTCCCAGATGTGGGACCCCCACTGACCACACATTTACGGCATATCATGTATATGAAAGGAATGCCGGTTAACCCCTTATGGACATGCGCCATAAATATACAGTGCTGCACGCTGGTACTTCGCGCACAGCACCATTCATTTAAGGCACAGCTTTTATAATTAACAAAAAAATTAAAAAATTTAAATACCAATTGGTATTGGTGTAAACATAAAAAAAAGCTAGAATTGCTGATTTTTGGTCACATCATGTATAAAAAAAATATAAATAGTTATCAAAAAGTTCCATCAAAACAAACCTGGTACTGTGAAAAACTATAAATTATGGCGCAAAAAAATAGTCCTCCTACATACCTGTATACAGAAAAGTGAAAAAGTTAAAGGGGTCAAAATAATCAATTTTATTTTGTCAAAAAAGTTTGACTTTTTATATACTTTATTTTTTTTTTTTAATATGCTGTATATGCTTTCTTTTTTAAATATGTGGTATATTATGTTACCATGACAGGGAAATATATAGACATGCTTTGGTGCCATGTTTCCCTGCACCTATGTCTGTGTTGTTCTTTTCGCATTCTATGGAATTTGTATATGCGCTTGTTATGAGCTACACCGGCTGAGCAACACTGATCTCTTGGGTTAAGGTGTTTCTGTGTCTACTACAAGTAGGTAGAGGAAGTCTTGCAATCACATAAATTAAATTTTTGTTTATAAATTACATTTAATTACAATCACAAAAAAAAACATATTCTTACACACTTCTGATGTTCTTTTAGACTTTTTTAGACTTTAAAAGGGATTCAAATATTTACAGCTTAAAGGAGATTTGTCACGCGGAAAAACGTATCCCCTATCCAAAGGATAGAGGATAAGTTTAAGTTCGCGGGGGGTCCGACCACTGGAAACTGAGTGACGTCCGAGATGCCTCCTCCATGTATCTCTATGGGAGAGCTGGCTATCTTGCTGGCCATTTGGCTATCTTCAGCTCTTTCATAGAGATTTATGGAGGGGTCATGTCGGCAGCTGCTTTGTGCAGTCACAGTCGCCATTCCTAAAGAGAAGGTACAGGAGATAGGGATAGTAGATACATTTTAAGCGTGATACTTTACCTTTAAAAAATTAACTGCCAGGGGCTGTTTATGTGCCAAAACATGGCTGTGTATTTTATATATATGCTATGTATTCGGCACATACTTATTTGAATCTAAAGATGGTTCTTTGCAAAATGAGCACGTTTTTATGCAACAATCCTTGAACTTTCTACATTTAAACACATATTGGTTTAGATATATTAATTTCTTTACCTGCAGCTAGGAAATATTTTATTTAAGAATCCCTCCAGACAAAAAATTTTTATTCTTCTAGCATGTACTGCTTACTAAATAAACCCTTTTTGTGAATTTTATGGTTTTATTGCATTAAAAATTAGAAATGTCTCTAAAGGGAAACTGACAGCAGGGTCCACTGCACTTACCTTAATATACAGATGGATAGTGTGGGTAACCTGATTTTTAATGCTTCTTGCCAGGTAAAAAAGGGTGCAGCCATTTGGGAGATATGTGGTAACCAGGACAATATTCCCAGGCACACTAGAATGGCTAAAAGAGAAGAGTTGTTTCAATTACCTAGTCAAAGTCCAAACCTTAACTCAATTGTAATGCTGTGTTGGGAACTTAAGTGCATACATTTCATCTCTTCAGTATTTACAGGACAAATGTATTAGGCCTTACATTTTCCCAGTGTCCTTTCCACCTTTGCACAATCTCCCTATCTATAATCTATATCTATAATCTATAAGATCCCAAACTACAGTACCTTGCAAAAGTATTCACCCCCTTGACTTTTTTTTGTATTTTGGTGCCTCACAACCTGGAATTAACATGGATTTTTTGAGAATTTAGATAATTTAATTTATAGAACATACCCACAACTATGAAGATTTTTTTTAAATTATTATTATTGTAAAGTAAACAACAAATAGGACAACATAACAGAAAAAGTCAATGTGCATAACTATTCACCTCCTTAACGACAATGGACATAAATGTACGTCATGGTGACGTGGTACTTAACGCACCATGACATACATTTACGCACCGCCATGATCGCGAGCACAGTCATGGCTATGGCTATGGCTATCAGCAGCCAGGGACCCGCCGGTAATGGCGGACATCCGCGATCGCACGGATGTCCGCCATTAACCCCTCAGATGCCGTGATCAATACAGATCACGGCATCTGCGGCAGTGCTGTACTTTGAATGGCTGATCGGATCGCCCGCAGCGCTGCCGCAGGGATCCGATCATGCAGCATGGTAGCCGGAGGTCCCCTCACCTGGCTCCGGCTGTATCCTGGGGTCTTCTGCTCTGGTCTGAGATCAAGCAGACCAGAGCAGAAGATCACCGATAATATTGATCAGTGCTATGTCCTATACATAGCACTGAACAGTGTTAGCAATCAACTAATTGCTATGAATAGTCCCCCATGGGGACATAAAAAGTGTAAAAAAAACTTTAAAAAAAATGTAAAATAAAAAAGTAAAAGAAATGTGAAAAATCCCCTCCCCCAATAAAAAGTAAAACGTCTGTTTTTCACATTTTACCCCCAAAAAAGCATGAAAAAATTATTAATACACATAGTTGATATCGCCGCATGGGTAAAAGGTGAACGGCGTAAACGTAAAAATGTTTTAAAAAGTCCAAAATTGCTGCTTTTTTTTGTCACATTTTATTCCCAACAAAATGTATTCAAAATTTATAAAAAGTAAAACCTAAGCAAAAGTGGTACTGATAAAAACTACAGATCATGGTGCAAAAAATGAGCCCTCATATAGCCCCATATACGGAAAAAGGAGAAAGTTATAGGTGGTCAAAATAGGGCAATTTCAAACATATTAATTTTGTTAAAATGGTTTGAGATTTTTTTTAAGCGGTACAATTATAGAAAAGCATATAACATGGGTATAATTTTAATTGTATTGACCCATAGTATAAAGAAAACATGTAATTTTTACCAGAAAGTGTACAGCGCGAAAACAAAACCTTCCAAAATTTTCAAAATTGCGGTTTTCTTTTCAATTTTCCCACATAAATAATATTTGTTTGGTTGCGCTGTAAATTTTATGGTAAAGTAAGTGATGTAATTACAAAGTACAATTTGTGATGCAAAAAACAAGTCCTCATATGGGTATGTGGATGGAAATATAAGAGAGTTATGATTTTTAGAATACGAGGAGGAAAAGAAAATGCAAAAATAAAATTGGTCTGGTCCTTAAATGGGTACTCCGGCACTTAGACATCTTATCCCCTATTCAAAGGATAGGGGATAAGATGCCTGATCGTTGGGGTCCCGCCGCTGGGGACCCCCGTGATCTTCCATGCCGCACATCGTTAGAATCAGTCCCCGGAGCGTGTTCGCTCCGGATCTGATTACTGGCGATCACGGGGATGGAGCATTGCGATGTCACACTCCGCCCCCTCAATGCAAGCCTATGGGAGGGGGCGTGACAGCTGGCGGAGTACCCCGTTAAGGCCAAAATGGGCCTGGTCCTTAAGGGGTTAAAGTCAATACTAGTAGAGCCACCTTTTGCAGCAATCACAGCTTCAAGTAGCTTTGGATAAGTCTCTATGAGCTTTCCACATCTTACCACTGTGATTTTTGCCCATTCATCCTTGCAAAACTGCTCCAGCTCCTTCAAGTTGGATGGTTTGTGCTTGTGAACAGCAATCTTTAAAGGGGTTGTGCGCTGCCCTGGCTTTCGGAGCTCCGCACGCAGCGTCCGGAAGTTCATTACTCCGAACGCTGCATACGGGCTTCCGTGTTCGCGGCCGCCGCCGGCCACGAACACGGAAGCCCGCACACAGCGTGCGGAGTAATGAACTTCCGGACGCTACGTGCGGAGCTCCGAAATCCAGGGCAGCGCACAAACCCTTTAAGTCTGACCATAGATTTCTGATTGGATTGAGACCTGGGCTTTGACTAAGCCATTCCAACACATTTACATGTTTCCCCTTAACCCCTTGGGGACAGAGCCCATTATGACCCTAAGGACGGGAGCATGCTTTTCAAATCTGACCTCTATCACTTTATGCATTAATAACTCTGGGATGCTTTTACTTATAAATTTGATTCCGAGACAGTTTTTTCGTGACATATTCTATTTTATGTTAGTGGTAAATTTTCGTTGATACTTGCTCATTTCTTGGTGAAAAATTTGAAAATTTCAGGACAAATTTGAAAATTTAACTTTTTTCTAGCTTTGAAGCTTGTAAGGAAAAGGGACATGTCAAATAAATTACATATTGATTCACATATACAATATGTCTAGTTTATGTTTGCATCATAAAGGTGACATGTTTTTACTTTTTGAAGACATCAGAGGGCTTCAAAGTAAGTATAGCAGCAATTTTCCAATTTTTCACAAAAATTTCAAAATTTGAATTTTTCAGGGACCAGTTAAGTTTTGAAGTGAATATAAGGGTCTTTATGTTGGAAATCCCCAATAATGGACCCCATTATGAAAACTGCACCCCTAAAAGTATTAAAAATTACATTCAAAAAGTTTGTTAACCCTTTAGGCATTTCACAGGAATAGCAGCAAAAAATCAATCATTTTTTACACTAACATGTTATTGTAGCCCCATTTTTTTACTTTTTACAAGGGGTAAAAGGTAAAAAGGCACCCCAAAACTTGTAACTTTTTCTCTCGAGTAAGGAAATACCTCATATGTGGATGTAAAGTGTTCTGTGGGTGCACTAGAGGGCTCAGAAGGAAAGGAGCAACAATGGAATTTTGGAGAGCGAATTTTGCTGAAATGGTTTTTGGGGGGCATGTTGCATTTAGGAAGCCCCCCGATGCCAGAACAGTAAAAAAAAATACCCATGGCACACTATTTTGGAAACTACACTCCTAAAGGAACGTAACAAGAGGTAAATTGAGTCTTTATACCCCACAGGTTATTGACGAACTTTCGTTAAAGTGGGAAGTGAAAATGAAAAATTTCATTTTTAACACTAAAATGCTGGTGTTACCCCAAACTTTTCATTTTCACAAGGAGTATTTGGAGAAAATTAGGAGCATTTCGGAGAGATAATTTTGCTGAAATGGTTTCTGGAGGGCATGTCGCATCTAGGAAGCCCCCATGATGCCAGAACAATAAAAAACCCACATGGCACACTATTTTGGAAACGACACCCCTCAAGAAACGTAACAAGGGGTAAAGTGAGCCTTAACACCCCACAGGTGATTGACAAACTTTCATTAAAGTGGGACGTAAAAATTAAGAAAATAATTTTTTTCAATTAACCCCTTCATGACCCAGCCCATTTTCACCTTCATGACCTGGGCATTTTTTGAAAATCTGACCACTGTCACTTTAAACATTAATAACTTTGGAATGCTTTTACTTATCATTCTGATTCCGAGATTGTTTTTTCGTGACATATTCTACTTTATGTTATCGGTAAAATTTCACTGATATTTGTATCCTTTCTTGGTAAAAAATCTAAAAATTTCATGAAAATTTTGAAAATTTAGCATTTTTCTAACTTTGAAAGTCTCTGCTTGAAAGGAAAATGGATATTCCAAATAAATTACATATTGATTCACATATACAATATGTCTACTTTGTGTTTGCATTAAAAAATTGACAAGTTTTTACTTTTGGAAGACACCAGAGGGCTTCAAAGTTCCGCAGCAATTTTCCAATTTTTCTCAAGATTTTCAAAATCGTAATTTTTCAGGGCCCAGTTCAGGTTGGAAGTGGATTTTAAGGATCTTCATATTAGAAATACCCCATAAATGACCCCATTATAAAAACTGCACCCCCCAAAGTATTCAAAATGACATTCAGTAAGTGTTTTAACCCTTTAGGTGTTTCACAGGAATAGCAGCAAAGTGAAGGAGAAAATTCTAAATCTTCATTTTTTACACTCGCATTTTCTTGTAGACCCAATTTTTGAATTTTTACAAGGGGTAAAAGGAGAGAAATCACCCTAAAATTGGTAACCCAATTTCTCTTGAGTAAGGAAATACCTCATATGCGTATGTCAAGTGTTCGGCGGGCGCAGTAGAGGGCTCAGAAGGGAAGGAGCGACAATGGGATTTTGGAGAGTGAGTTTTTCTGAAAGGGTTTTTGGGGGGCATGTCCCATTTAGGAAGCCCCTATGGTGCCAGAACAGTGGACCCCCCCACATGTGACCCCATTTTGGAAACTATACCCCTCATGGAATTTAATAAGGGGTGCAGTGAGCATTTACACCCCACTGGCGTTTGACAGATATTTGAAACAGTGGACTGTGCAAATCAAAAATTTTATTTTTCATTTTCACAGACCACTGTTCCAAAAATCTGTCATACACCAGTGGGGTGTAAATGCTCACTGCACCCCTTATTACATTCCGTGAGGGGTGTAGTTTCCAAAATGGGGTCACATGTGGATATTTATTGTTTTGCGTTTGTCAGAACTGCTGTAACAATCAGCCACCCCTGTGCAAATCGCCTCAAATGTACATAGTGCACTCTCCCTTCTGGGCCTTGTTGTGCGCCCCCAGAGCACTTTGCGCCCACATATGGGGTATCTCCGTACTCAGGAGAAATTGCGTTACAAATTTAGACGGTCTTTTTTCCCTTTTACCTCTTGTAAAAATGAAAAGTATAGGGCAACACCAGCATGTCAGTGTAAAAAATTTATTTTTTTACACTAACTTGCTGGTGTAGACCCCAACTTCACCTTTTCATAAGGGGTTAAAGAAGAAAAAGCCCCCCAAAATTTGTAAGGCAATTTCTCCCGAGTACGGCGATACCCCATATGTGGCCCAAAACTGTTGCCCTGAAATACGACAGGGCTCCAAAGCGAGAGAGCGCCATGCGCATTTGAGGCCTGAATTAGGGATTTGCATAGGGGTGGACATAGGGGTATTCTACGCCAGTGATTCCCAAACAGGGTGCCTCCAGCTGTTGCAAAACTCCCAGCATGCCTGGACAGTCAATGGCTGTCCGGCAATACTGGGAGTTATTATTTTGCTACAGCTGGAGGCTCCGTTTTGGAAACAGTAGCGTACCAGACGTTTTTCATTTTTTGGGGGGAGGGGGGCTGTGTAGGGGTATGTGTATATGTAGTGTTTTTTACTTTTTATTTTAGGTTAGTGTCAGTGTAGTGTAGTGTTTTTAGGGTACAGTCACATGGGCAGAGGTTCACAGCAAGTTTGCCGCTGGAAGTTTGAACTGCAGCGCAAAATTTGCGCCATCTCAAACTTGCAGCACTCACTGTAAACCTCCGCCCATGTGAGTGTACCCTGTACATTCACATTGGGGGGAGGGGGCAAACATCCAGCTGTTGCAAACTCCGAGCATGCCCTTTGGCTGTCCGTGCATGCTGGGAGTTGTAGTTTTGCAACAGCTGGAGGAACACTGGTTTGGAAACACTAAGTTAAGTAATAAACTTTCAAGTGTTCTGCAACCAAACTTAGTGTTTCCAAACCAGTGTGCCTCCAGCTGTTGCAAAACTACAACTCCCAGCATGCATGGTCTGTCAGTGCATGCTGGGAGTTATAGTTTTGCAACAATTGCAACAGCTGGAGGCACTGAGGTAGGAAACGGACAATGTTTCCCAACTAGTGTGCCTCCAGTTGTTGCAAAACTACAACTTCCAGCATGCCCAGACTGCCAAGGCATGCTGGAAGTTGTAGTTCGGCAATATCTGAAGGATCAGATGTTGCCAAACTACAACTTCCAGCATGCTTGGGCAGTCTGGGCATGCTGGAAGTTGTAGTTTTGCAACATCAGGAGGTCCACAGTTTGGAGACCACTGTATAATGGTCTCCAATCTGTGCTCTTCCAGATGTTAGAGAACTACAACTCCCAGCATGCCTGGACAGACTGAGCATGCTGAGATTTGTAGTTTTGCAACATCTGGAAGAGCACAGATTGGAGACCATTATACAGTGGTCTCCAAACTGTGGACCTCCAGATGTTGCAAAACTACAACTCCCAGCATGGCCAGAAAGCCAAAGGCTGTCTGGGCATGCTGGGAGTTGCAGTTTTGAAACTCTCAGAGGCAGCAGTGAGATCGCTTTACGGCGATCTCACTGCTGCCAATGAAGATGCCGCACTGCTGCCGGAAACTCACCTCCGGGATGCAGCCCAGCCGGGACCGCATGGAGGACGCCCGGACCGCACGGAGGACGCCGGGACCGCTCGGGACACCGCTCTGACGGGTAAGTGACGCCGGGGGACGGGTCAGGGACACTTAGCAGAGCGGTGTGTGTCCCGATCCCCGTGATCGGAACTCACACACCGCGCTGCTAAGTATTCTGATAGCGAAACGCTGCTATCAGCTAGTCAGATTTGACCAGCTGATAGCAGCGATCGCTGGGGGGGGGTGGGGGACGAAACCCCCCGTGGTCGCACGGTAAGATGGCTGGCTATCAGTGATAGCCACCATCTTTCCGGGTGCTGCGGGATGCCGCGAGCAGCGACAGTAATGTCCATGACGTACCTGTATGTCATGGGTCGGGAACACCTTGCCTCCCATGACGTACAGGTATGTCATAGGTCGGGAAGGGGTTAAATGCTGTTGTTACCCCAAATTTTACATTTTCACAAGGGGTTTAAGGAGAAAACACCCCAAAAATGTGTAACCCCATTTCTTCTGAGTATGGAAATACCTCATATGTGGATGTAAAGTGCTCTGTTGGCGCACTACAATGCTCTGAAGAGGAGGAGCGCCATTGGGGTTTTGGAGAGAAAATTTGGTTGGAATGGATGTCAGGGGCCTTGTGCGTTTACAAAGCCCCTCGTGGTGCTAGAACAGTGGACCCCCCACATGTGACCCCATTTTGGAAACTACACCCCTCACAGAATTTAATAAGGGGTGCAGTGAGCATTTACACCCCACTTGCGTTTGACAGAGCTTGGGAACAGTGGGCTGTGCAAATAAAAAAAAAAAATTTTCACCATGTTCTGGCACCATGGGGGCTTTGTAAACGCACATGGCCTTCAATTCATGCCTAATTCTCTCTCCAAAAGCCCAATGGCGTTCCTCTTCTGAGCCCTGTATGTGCCAGCAGAGCACTTTTCATCCACATATGGGGTATTTCCTTACTCAGAAGAAATTGGGGTTACAAATTTTGGGAGACTTTTTTCTATTACCTCTTGTGAAAAGAAAAAATTTGGCGTAACACCAGCATTTCAGAGAAAAAAAACTCATTTTTCATTTTCACGTCCAACTTTAATGAAAATTTGTCAAAGACCTGTGGGGTGTTAAGGCTCACTATACCCCTTATTACGTTCCTTGAGGGGTGTAGTTTCCAAAATGGGAGTCACATGTGGGTGTTTTTTTTTTGCGTTCATGTCAGAACTGCTGTAACTACCAGCCACCCCTGTGGAAATCAATAATTTAGGCCTCAAATGTACATGGTGCTCTCTCACTCCTGAGCCCTGTTGTGCGTCCGCAGAGCATTTTATTTTTTTTAAATCTTTTTATTACAAATTTTACATAATAATTAACATAAACAAAATAATAACATAGCACATAATACCCAACCCTCCCTTTCCCCACCCCCTGTCAGAAGGAGAGAAAAAAAAGACACATATAATTTACATTTATAAATAAATCAGAAAAATTTATAGATGGCACTTTTGGCCTCTTACTCTTTCCATTTTGCCCAGATTGCTCTATGCCAAATTAAGCATCTTCTGGAGTTACCAGTTCAACATTCCTCATAATTCCTAACTTTAAGGACCAACCTATTCCATTCTATTATATTTGGGCCCATACTCCCGAACAGTCCTCTCAATATCCCTACCTTAGCTAACATAAGGATACGATTTATTAAGTCTCGATCTTTCCCAATATCACACAAATTCCCCAAGATAACCTCTGTACCCAACCATTCTCTCTTAAGATTTAATTTGTTCCCAGTGGTCTGGAATACCCTAGCCCAAAATTCTCTCACTATTGGACATGTCCACAATGAGTGATTTAGATCTGCATCTGATGAACCACACTTAGGGCAGTCTGCCTTCATCCAACATCCTATGTTTTTTAATTATACTGGTTTGTAATAAAAATGGTGACTTATTCTTAATTGCATAATTTGATGCCTTTTATTAATAGAACACCTTTTAACATTCCTAAGAATGTCATCCCATGCTTTTCTTGTAATTGGGCCAAGGACGTTCTCCTATCTCCTCTTTTTATTTTCTTAAAACTTGACAGGCATAGTTTTTAGGAGTAATTTATATACAAAATTTTACTTTCTACCCACCTCTAAATTCATATATTCTATCACCCTGTGGGGAAATATCTTACATTTTTCTTTCTTTTCAGTGCATCTATATGCTTCACACAACTGTTTATACCAAAATTTGTGTTCATTTTTCAAACTGTACTCACTCTGTAGTATATCAAATTTTTTAATCTCTCCATTTTGGAAAATCTGTGCATATTTAATCCCCTTACCTTTACAAAAATCACTCCCCAATCCTTTCTTAACCCCTTGGGGACGGAGCCCATTATGACCCTAAGGACGGGAGCATTTTTTGCAAATCTGACCACTGTCAATTTAAGCATCAATAACTCTGGAATGCTTTTACTTATAAATTTGATTCCGAGATTGTTCTTTCGTGACATATTCTACTTTATGTTAGTGGTAAATTTTCGGCGATACTTGCATCCTTTCTTGGTGAAAAATGCAAAAAATTTAAAATTTTGTATTTTTCTAACTTTGAAGCTCTCTGCTTATAAGGAATATGGATATTCCAAATAAATTATATATTGATTCACATATACAATATGTCTACTTTATGTTTGCATCATAAAATTGATGAGTTTTTACTTTTGGAAGACACCAGGGGGCTTCAAAGTTGAGCAACAATTTTCCAATTTTTCACAAAATTTTCAAAATCGGAATTTTTCAGGGACCGGTTCAGGTTTGAAGTGGATTTGAAGGGTCTTCTGGTTAGAAATACCCGATAAATGACCCCATTATAAAAACTGCACCCCTCAAAGTATTCAAAATGACATTCAGTCAGCGTTTTAACCCTTTAGGTGTTTCACAGGAATAGCAGCAAAGTGAAGGAGAAAATTCAAAATCTTCATTTTTTACACTGGCATGTTCTTGTAGACCCAGTTTTTGAATTTTTACAAGGGGTAAAAGGAAAAAAATCCTCTCAAAATGTGTAACCCAATTTCTCTCAAGTAAGAAAATACCTCATATGTGTATGTGAAGTGTTCGGCGGGTGCACTAGAGGGCTCAGAAGCAAAGGAGCAACAATGGGATTTAGGAGAGTGAGTTTTTCTGAAATGGTTTTTGGGGGGCATGTCCCATTTAGGAAGCCCCTATGGTGCCGGGACAGCAAAACCCCCCACATTGCACACTATTATGGAAACAACACCCCTCAAGGAACGTACCAAGGGGTACGGTGAGCCATAACACCCCACAGGTGTTTGACAACTTTTTGTTAAAGTCGGATGTGTAAATGAAAAAAAATAATTTTTCCACTAAAATGCAGGTTTTTCCCCAAATTTTACTTTTTTACAAAGGGTAATAGGAGAAAATGCCCCCCAAAATTTGTAACCCCATTTCTTCTGAGTATGGAAATACCCCATGTTTGGACGTCAAGTGCACTGCGAGCGAACTACAACGCTCAGATGAGAAGGAGAGCCATTGAGCTTTTAGAGAGATAATTTGTTTGGAATGGAAGTCGGGGGCCATGTGCATTTACAAAGCCCCCCGTGGTGCCAGAACAGTGGACCCCCCCCCCCCACATGTGACCCCACTTTGGAAACTACACCCCTCATGGAATGTAATAAAGGCTACAGTGAGCATTTACACCCCACTGGCGTTTGACAGATCTTTGGAACAGTGGGCTGTGCAAACAAAAAAAGAAAATTTTTCATTTTCACGTACCACTGTCCCAAAAATCTGTCAGACCCCTGTGGGGCGTAAATGCTCACTGTACCCCTTATTACATTCCGTGAGGGGTGTAGTTTCCAAAATGGGGTCACATGTGGGTATTCATTGTTTGCATTTATGTCAGAACCACTGTAAAATCAGCCACCCCTGTGCAAATCACCAATTTAGGCCTCAAATGTACATAGTGCGCTCTCACTCTTGAGCCCTGTTGTGCGCCCGCAGAGCATTTTACGCCCATATATGGGGTATTTCCATACTCAGGAGAAATTGCGTTACAAATTTTGGGGGTCATTTTTTCCTTTTACCTCTTGTGAAAATAAAAAGTAAAGGTCAACACCAGCATGTTAGTGTAAAAATTTTTTTTTTACACTAACAGGCTGGTGTAGACCCCAACTTTTCCTTTTCATAAGGGGTAAAAGGAGAAAAAGCCCCCCAAAATTTGTAGTGCAATTTCTCACGAGTACGGAGATACCCCATATGTGGCACTAAACTGTTTCCTTGAAATACGACAGGGCTCCAAAGTGAGAGAGCGCCATGCGCATTTGAGGACTAAATTAGGGATTGCATAGGGGTGGACATAGGGGTATTCTATGCCAGTGATTCCCAAACAGGGTGCCTCCAGCTGTTGCTAAACTCCCAGCATGCCTGGACAGTCAGTGGCTGTCCGGAAATGCTGGGAGTTGTTGTTTTGCAACAGCTGGAGGCTCCGTTTTGGAAACACTGCTGTACAATACGTTTTTCATTTTTATTGGGGGGGCGACAGTGTAAGGGGTGTATATGTATATAGTGTTTTACCCTTTATTATGTGTTAGTATAGTGTAGTGTTTTTAGGGTACATTCACACTGGCGGGTTACAGTGAGTTTCACGCTAGGAATTTGCGCTGCGGCGAAATATTTGCCGCAGCTCATACTTGAAGCAGGAAACTTGCTGTAAACCCGCCCGTGTGAATGTACCCTGTACGTTCACATGGGGTGGGGGGGGGAACCTCCAGCTGTTTCAAAACTACAACTCCCAGCATGCACGGTCTGTCAGTACATGCTGGGAGTTGTAGTTTTGCAACAGCTGGAGGCACACTGGTTGGAAAACCTTCAGTTAGGTTCTGTTACCTAACTCAGTATTTTCCAACCAGTGAGCCTCCAGCTGTTGCAAAACTACAACTCCCAGCATGCACGGTCTGTCAGTACATGCTGGGAGTTGTCGTTTTGAAACAGCTGGAGGCACACTGGTTGGAAAATACTGAGTTGGGTTCTGTTACCTAACTCAGTATTTTCCAACCAGTGTGCCTCCAGCTGTTGCAAAACTACAATTCCCAGCATGTCTGATCACAGAAGGGCATGCTGGGAGATGTAGTTATGCAACAGCTGGAGGTTCGCAACTACAACTCCCAGCATGCCGAGACAGCTATTTTCTGTGTGGGCATGCTGGAATTTGTAGTTTTGCAACATCTGGAGTGCTACAATTTAGAGACCACTGAACAGTGATCTCCAAACTGTGGACCTCCAGATGTTGCAAAACTACAACTCCCAGCATGCCCAGACAGCAAACAGCTGTGTGGGCATGCTAGGAGTTGTAGTTTTGCAAGATCTAGAGGGCAGTATAGAGATCACTGTGCAGTGGTCTCTAAACTGCAGAACTCCAGCTGTTGCAAAACTACAAATTCCAGCATGCCCACACAGCAAACAGCTGTCTGGGCATGCTGGGAGTTGTAGTTTTGCAACATCTGGAGGGCTACAGTCTAGAGACCACTATAGTGGTCTCAGACTGTAGCCCTCTAGATGTTGCTAGGCAACTACTCACCGGCTTCCGTCGCATCCGGGAGCCGTCCTCTTCTGCCGCACGCCGCCGCAGATCTCCGTCGCCGCCCGCCGATCCCCGTTGCTCCGCTGCCTCCGGAGGGGTAAGTGGACTCCAGCGCCGCTCCTCTTCGTTTTCCCCGTTCTGCCCCGCCTATTGTGGGAGGGCAGGACGGGGAAAACGAAAGTAAACCCCTCCGCCCCAGATCTGCTATTGGTGGTCGCGTCTAGACCACCAATAGCAGAGATAGGAGGGGTGGCACTCTGCCACCTCACTCCTATCGCTTTAGGGGGATCGTGGGTGTCTTAGACACCCGCGATCCCCCTTCTATTCCGGGTCTATTCTGGAGTTACCAGTTCAACATTCCTCATAATTCCTAACTTTAAGGACCAACCTATTCCATTCTATTATATTTGGGCCCATACTCCCGAACAGTCCTCTCAATATCCCTACCTTAGCTAACATAAGGATACGATTTACTAAGTCTCGATCTTTCCCAATATCACACAAATTCCCCAAGATAACCTCTGTACCCAACCATTCTCTCTTAAGATTTAATTTGTTCCCAGTGGTCTGGAATACCCTAGCCCAAAATTCTCTCACTATTGGACATGTCCACAATGAGTGATTTAGATCTGCATCTGATGAACCACACTTAGGGCAGTCTGCCTTCATCCAACATCCTATGTTTTTTAATTATACTGGTTTGTAATAAAAATGGTGACTTATTCTTAATTGCATAATTTGATGCCTTTTATTAATAGAACACCTTTTAACATTCCTAAGAATGTCATCCCATGCTTTTCTTGTAATTGGGCCAAGGACGTTCTCCTATCTCCTCTTTTTATTTTCTTAAAACTTGACAGGCATAGTTTTTAGGAGTAATTTATATACAAAATTTTACTTTCTACCCACCTCTAAATTCATATATTCTATCACCCTGTGGGGAAATATCTTACATTTTTCTTTCTTTTCAGTGCATCTATATGCTTCACACAACTGTTTATACCAAAATTTGTGTTCATTTTTCAAACTGTACTCACTCTGTAGTATATCAAATTTTTTAATCTCTCCATTTTGGAAAATCTGTGCATATTTAATCCCCTTACCTTTACAAAAATCACTCCCCAATCCTTTCTTAACCCCTTGGGGACGGAGCCCATTATGACCCTAAGGACGGGAGCATTTTTTGCAAATCTGACCACTGTCAATTTAAGCATCAATAACTCTGGAATGCTTTTACTTATAAATTTGATTCCGAGATTGTTCTTTCGTGACATATTCTACTTTATGTTAGTGGTAAATTTTCAGCGATACTTGCATCCTTTCTTAGTGAAAAATGCAAAAAATTTAAAATTTTGTATTTTTCTAACTTTGAAGCTCTCTGCTTATAAGGAATATGGATATTCCAAATAAATTATATATTGATTCACATATACAATATGTCTACTTTATGTTTGCATCATAAAATTGATGAGTTTTTACTTTTGGAAGACACCAGGGGGCTTCAAAGTTCAGCAACAATTTTCCAATTTTTCACAAAATTTTCAAAATCTGAATTTTTCAGGGACCGGTTCAGGTTTGAAGTGGATTTGAAGGGTCTTCTGGTTAGAAATACCCGATAAATGACCCCATTATAAAAACTGCACCCCTCAAAGTATTCAAAATGACATTCAGTCAGCGTTTTAACCCTTTAGGTGTTTCACAGGAATAGCAGCAAAGTGAAGGAGAAAATTCAAAATCTTCATTTTTTACACTGGCATGTTCTTGTAGACCCAGTTTTTGAATTTTTACAAGGGGTAAAAGGAAAAAAATCCTCTCAAAATGTGTAACCCAATTTCTCTCAAGTAAGAAAATACCTCATATGTGTATGTGAAGTGTTCGGCGGGTGCACTAGAGGGCTCAGAAGCAAAGGAGCAACAATGGGATTTAGGAGAGTGAGTTTTTCTGAAATGGTTTTTGGGTGGCATGTCCCATTTAGGAAGCCCCTATGGTGCCAGGACAGCAAAACCCCCCACATTGCACACTATTATGGAAACACCATCCCTCAAGGAACGTACCAAGGGGTACGGTGAGCCTTAACACCCCACAGGTGTTTGACAACTTTTTGTTAAAGTCGGATGTGTAAATGAAAAAAAATAATTTTTCCACTAAAATGCTGGTTTTTCCCCAAATTTTACTTTTTTACAAAGAGTAATAGGAGAAAATGCCCCCCAAAATTTTTAACCCCATTTCTTCTGAGTATGGAAATACCCCATGTTTGGATGTCAAGTGCACTGCGAGCGAACTACAACGCTCAGATGAGAAGGAGAGCCATTGAGCTTTTAGAGAGATAATTTGTTTGGAATGGAAGTCGGGGGCCATGTGCATTTACAAAGCCCCCCGTGGTGCCAGAACAGTGGACCCCCCCCCTCCACATGTGACCCCACTTTGGAAACTACACCCCTCACGGAATGTAATAAAGGGTACAGTGAGCATTTACACCCCACTGGCGTTTGACAGATCTTTGGAACAGTGGGCTGTGCAAACAAAAAAAGAAAATTTTTCATTTTCACGTACCACTGTCCCAAAAATCTGTCAGACCCCTGTGGGGCGTAAATGCTCACTGTACCCCTTATTACATTCCGTGAGGGGTGTAGTTTCCAAAATGGGGTCACATGTGGGTATTAATTTTTTGCATTTATGTCAGAACCGCTGTAAAATCAGCCACCCCTGTGCAAATCACCAATTTAGGCCTCAAATGTACATAGTGCGCTCTCACTCTTGAGCCCTGTTGTGCGCCCGCAGAGCATTTTACGCCCATATATGGGGTATTTCCGTACTAAGGAGAAATTGCGTTACAAATTTTGGGGGTCAATTTTTCCTTTTACCTCTTGTGAAAATAAAAAGTAAAGGTCAACACCAGCATGTTAGTGTAAAAAATTTTTTTTTTTACACTAACAGGCTGGTGTAGACCCCAACTTTTCCTTTTCATAAGGGGTAAAAGGAGAAAAAGCCCCCCAAAATTTGTAGTGCAATTTCTCCCGAGTACGGAGATACCCCATATGTGGCACTAAACTGTTTCCTTGAAATACGACAGGGCTCCAAAGTGAGAGAGCGCCATGCGCATTTGAGGACTAAATTAGGGATTGCATAGGGGTGGACATAGGGGTATTCTATGCCAGTGATTCCCAAACAGGGTGCCTCCAGCTGTTGCTAAACTCCCAGCATGCCTGGACAGTCAGTGGCTGTCCGGAAATGCTGGGAGTTGTTGTTTTGCAACAGCTGGAGGCTCCGTTTTGGAAACACTGCTGTACAATACGTTTTTCATTTTTATTGGGGGGCGACAGTGTAAGGGGTGTATATGTATATAGTGTTTTACCCTTTATTATGTGTTAGTATAGTGTAGTGTTTTTAGGGTACATTCACACTGGCGGGTTACAGTGAGTTTCACGCTAGGAATTTGCGCTGCGGCGAAATATTTGCCGCAGCTCATACTTGAAGCAGGAAACTTGCTGTAAACCCGCCCGTGTGAATGTACCCTGTACGTTCACATGGGGGGGGGGGAAACCTCCAGCTGTTTCAAAACTACAACTCCCAGCATGCACGGTCTGTCAGTACATGCTGGGAGTTGTCGTTTTGAAACAGCTGGAGGCACACTGGTTGGAAAATACTGAGTTGGGTTCTGTTACCTAACTCAGTATTTTCCAACCAGTGTGCCTCCAGCTGTTGCAAAACTACAATTCCCAGCATGTCTGATCACAGAAGGGCATGCTGGGAGATGTAGTTATGCAACAG
This sequence comes from Hyla sarda, assembly GCF_029499605.1. Lineage (NCBI taxonomy): Eukaryota > Metazoa > Chordata > Amphibia > Anura > Hylidae > Hyla > Hyla sarda. The sequence goes on along the minus strand of NC_079193.1, from coordinate 176,005,677 downwards.
CTGGAGGTACGCAACTACAACTCCCAGCATGCCGAGACAGCTGTTTTCTGTGTGGGCATGCTGGAATTTGTAGTTTTGCAACATCTGGAGTGCTACAATTTAGAGACCACTGAACAGTGATCTCCAAACTGTGGACCTCCAGATGTTGCAAAACTACAACTCCCAGCATGCCTAGACAGCAAACAGCTGTGTGGGCATGCTAGGAGTTGTAGTTTTGCAAGATCTAGAGGGCAGTATAGAGATCACTGTGCAGTGGTCTCTAAACTGCAGACCTCCAGCTGTTGCAAAACTACAAATTCCAGCATGCCCACACAGCAAACAGCTGTCTGGGCATGCTGGGAGTTGTAGTTTTGCAACATCTGGAGGGCTACAGTCTAGAGACCACTATAGTGGTCTCAGACTGTAGCCCTCTAGATGTTGCTAGGCAACTACTCACCGGCTTCCGTCGCATCCGGGAGCCGTCCTCTTCTGCCGCACGCCGCCGCAGATCTCCGTCGCCGCCCGCCGATCCCCGTTGCTCCGCTGCCTCCGGAGGGGTAAGTGGACTCCGGCGCCGCTCCTCTTCGTTTTCCCAGTTCTGCCCCGCCTATTGTGGGAGGGCAGGACGGGGAAAACGAAAGTAAACCCCTCCGCCCCAGATCTGCTATTGGTGGTCGCGTCTAGACCACCAATAGCAGAGATAGGAGGGGTGGCACTCTGCCACCTCACTCCTATCGCTTTAGGGGGATCGTGGGTGTCTTAGACACCCGCGATCCCCCTTCTATTCCGGGTCACCGGGTCACCATAGACCCGTAATGACCCGGAATCGGCGCAAATCGCAAGTGTGAATTCACTTGCGATTTGCGCCGATCGCCGACATGGGGGGGGTCTAATGACCCCCCTGGGCATTTGCACGGGGTGCCTGCTGATAGATATCAGCAGTCACCCCGGCCCGGTCCCCGCCCAGCGCGCGGCGGGGGCCGAAATTCCCACAGGCGTATGGATACGCCCTTCGTCCTTAAGTACCAGGACGCAAGGGCGTATGCATACGCCCTTCGTCCCCAACAGGTTAAATTGATAAAATTCTATATTATCCCAAATCACAGTTTTTCTAATACTACCCTCAATTTTGCATCTCTTCTTCACGTCCTGCCACATTCTCCTAAATAACCCTATTAATGATATATGACCCAATTCTTTCTTCACTGGGAGCCCCCCTTCAACAAATTCCCAAAAAATCTCATAATAACCTCTATATTCCCTAAATAATTCTACCCAAAGTGCTTCACTCCACCCCTGTCTAATATTCTGAAGATTCCTAGCTAGAAAATACAACATAAAATCAGGTAGCCCCCCCCTCCACCTTCTTTTTCCAAGTGTGCCCACCTTGAGTATTTCATTCGTACCCTACCTGTCCCCCAGATAAGACTGCCCATCAAGGCCTCCAGACCTTGGAACCATTTCCCCGGGATCCAACAAGGGGATGCCCCCAAGACATATAGAACCTGCGGGAGAACCACCATTTGTATAAGGCCCATCCTGTCCACCATCGAGAGAGGGAGTTTCACCCAAGCATCCACTTTTTTCCTTAGCTTACTCACCAGCCTTGTTAGGTTGCATTGTATGAAGGAATCTATTGAGGGTGGCAGTATAATTCCCAAGTATTCCAGATTCTCCCCTTCTGTCAAAATCTTCACCCCTACTTCTCCCCTAACATTACCCGGGACCAGTGGCATTAAGGACGATTTACTCCAATTGATTTTAAGGCCGGAGACCTTCCCAAATTCCTCCACAACTTTGATTGCTTCTGGAACCCCCTCAAATGCATTATCTAGGAACAAGAGAATATCATCTGCGTACATAAGAATTTTTTCTTCTACTCTTTTAATTCCAAATCCCCTCAGCCCTCCTGCTTTCTTAAATTTTTCTGCCAATGGTTCCAAAAATAGCACAAATAGCATGGGCAAGAGCGGGCAACCTTGTCTTGTACCTCTTCCAATGGCCAATTGTGGTGAAAGGGACCCATTCACTGCCACCCTGGCCTTGGGATTCTTATATAGCAATTTAATCCACTCTACGAACTCCCCCTCAATCCCAAACTTTCTAAGAACTCTCCAAAGGAACCTCCACTCCACCCTGTCAAACGCCTTCATTGCATCAAGTGACAGGGTGGAGCAGAAGGGACCCAACCCCAACTGGATAATAACCATTGATCTTAAGATATTATTATGAATTGAGCGCCCCGGTACAAACCCAGTTTGCTCAACTCCTACTATGTCAGACAAAAGAGGGGACAGTCTTTTATCCAATAGTTTCGCCAAAATCTTGGCATCTGAATTTATCAAAGAAATAGGGTGGTAGGGTTCAATCTTTGTATTATCCTTCTCTTTTGTGGGAATTAGCACTATTTTAGTTTCAAGCATGGAGGGGGGCAATTCTCTCCCTTTCCAAGCTTCCTTCAATTCCTTCAATACTTCCTTCCCCTAACTCCTGTATTGTAATTTCTTTATTAAGGCTTTCTAGATCTTCATTCCTAATTTTTGGTAATTCAATGTCTTTAAGAAATTCATCTATCTCCCTATCCCCTACCGATTCCTCTATGCTATATAACTGTTGATAGTATAATTGGGCTATCTTCTGTAACTCCTCCCGTGATGTCTGCATAGTTCCCTTACTATCCTGCAAGGCCAGGATCTCACTGCTTCCCCTCTGAGCTCTAACCAAATTTGCCAATAATTTCCACAAAATCTTTCTGACCCAAAAAAAAAACCTTTTGTTGGGCTTTTTCTAAATAGTAGTTTGTCAGTTTACCTTGTACTAGTTCTAACTCCTTAAAAAAAAAATCAGATCGCACTTCTTCACATCTTTCCTCTGCAGATTTAACCTTCTCTTTCAGATCATGTTCCATCTTTTTAAATTCTCTTTTTTTTCTTTGTATTTCCCTATACAAACTCCCCTGTAATTCCGCCTTAATAGTATCCCAGACCACTGGGTGTGTTGCCGAGTTTTTATTAAATTCCCAACATTCCCATATCTCTTTCACAATTTCTTCCTTCCTCCCTATCAGATTAAGCTAATGCGGATTCAGACAGAAAACCCTCTCCTTATCTTTTCCCCTGACCCCAAATCCCAACTCCATTACTACCGGAGAATGGTCTGAGATAGTCCTACCTTCATACCTAATACCTTGAATGAACCGCAACCCCTTGTCATTTGAGAGAACTATGTCAATTCGTGATGCTACTTTATGAGAGGCTGAAAAACATGAAAAAACCCTCCTATCAGGATTCATAATACGCCACAGGTCTCTCCAACCCCTTTCTACACATAACTTATAAAGGTGGGGTTTCTGACTCCCTACCCCTCTCAGTTGAGGATTAGTGTTGAGCGGCATAGGCCATATTCGAATTCGCGAATATTCGCGAATATATGGTCGAATATTCGTCATATATTCGCGAATATTCGCATATTCGTTATATTCTCGTTTTATTTTCGCATATGCGAATTTTCGCATATGCGAAAATTAACATATGTGAATATTAGCATATGCGAAAATTCGCATATGCGAAAATTCGCATATGCGAATTTTCGCACGCCAGTCTCACACAGTAGTATTACAGCCTTCTTTACACCACACAAGCTGGAAGCAGAGAGGGGCGATCACTGTGATGTGTACTGTGAAGAAAAAAAAAAAAAAAAAAAAAACGAATATTCGTAATTACGAATATATAGCGCTATATTCGCGAAATTCGCGAATTCGCGAATATGCGATATTCGCGAATAATATTCGAATTGCGAATATTCGCGAGCAACACTATTGAGGATCTATCCAGGGCGATGTTCAATACACAATTATAGTCCCCTATCATATATAAAGGAAAGTGTTCTTTCCCTCGAATAAAATCAATTAACTCCAAAAGGGGACGGTTGGAAAAAGGGGGAGAGACATAGAAAAAGGCCATCACTCCATCCCAATCATAAAATTTAGCATGTAAAAAACATACTGTCCTCGTTCATCAATTTTCCTACCAAAAATTTTAAACTGAATGGCCTTGTGTATATAAACTGAGACCCCTGCTGAACAACTAGAAGCCGAGGAGTGGAGCTCCAACTGTGCCCATCTCCTAGCAATCTTCCCTTCGGTTTCCTTAGTAACATGAGATTCAACCAAGCATACTAATGCTGGCAAATAATTTTGTACCCTATCGAATATGGCCACTTTCTTGCATCGCTCCCCCATTCCCCTCACGTTCCTAAAAAACACCTTTAATTTATCCAACATTATCCTCGACATCTAATTGAAAAAAAAAAAAGAAAACCTTCCGACAGTACCACGCCCCTCCCCCCTTCCCTCTCATGACCCACTATCATTAGCCGGTCTCTATCCAACGTCACTTAACCCCTCCTCCCCTTTGCACACAAACATAATAACAAAAACTAATCATTTTATCCCTTCCTGGTCCATCCAATTCCCTGCACTTTTGCTGCCGCCAACCTTCTTTTTATCTCTCTAAAAGAGGCCCTTTTAATCTGGGTAGCCCTGGCATAATCTGGATATATTGAGATTTTTGCTCCACCATAAAGAAGCTGGCCCTTTTCGCGTGCCCTGCGGATTATAATGTCCCGATCGTTAGAACAAGAGAGTTTTGCTATTATAGTCCTGGGGGGGGGGGACCCAGGCGGGGGCCTCCTAGCCAGGACCCGATATACGCTCCAGATACGTATACGCTCCAGACCGAACATGGGGGACAAATCCTGCTGGCCCACTACCTCCTGTAACCATGTCAGAGCATATTACATCCGCAGAGCATTTTACATCCACATATGGGGTATGTCCGTACTCGGAAGAAATTCCTTACAAATTTTGGGGCCTTTTCCTCCTTTTACCTCTTGTGAAAACGAAAAGTATGGGGCAACACCAAAAAATCCAGAAAAATCAGAAAAAAATCAGAAAAAAAAAGTATGGGGCAACACCAGAAAAATCCCCCCAACATTTGTAACGCAATTTCTCCTGACTACGGAAATACCTCATATGTGGCCCTAAACTGTTGCCTTGAAATACAACAGGGCTCTGAAGTGAGACAGCGCCATGTGCATTTGAGGACTAAATTAGGAATTTGCAATAGGGGCGGACCCGGATATAAGGATGGTGTTTGTCGCCACCAAAACCCTATGGCAGTGTTTACCAAACAGGGTGCCTCCAGCTGTTGCAAAACTCCCAGGATAATCAATGGTTGTCCGGCAATACTGGGAGTTGTTGTCTTGCAACAGCTGGAGGCTCTGCTTAGGAAACACTGCCGTATGAGACGTTTTTTTATTTTTATTGGGGTGGATGTGTGAGGGTGTGGGTGTAGTGCTTTACTTTTTGTTTTGTATTAGTGTAGTGTAGTGTTTTTAGGGTACATTCTCACAGGCGGGGGTTCACAGTGAGTTTTCCGCAGCTCAAACTAGTAGAAGGAAACCCACTGTAAACCCCCCCCCCCCCCGTGTGAATGTACCCTGTACATTCACATGGGAGGGGGGCACCCCAAAAGCTGTTGCAAAACTACAACTCCCAGCATGCACTGACAGACCATACATGATGGGGGTTGTACCTTTGCAACAGCTGTAGGCACACTGGTGGGGAACCACTGAGTTAGGAAACAGACTCTAGCTTAGTGATTCCAACCGTGTTCCTCCAGCTCTTGCAAAACTACAACTCCCAGCATGTACGGTCTGTCACACAGGTTGGAATCACTGAGTTAGGAAACAGACTCTAGCTCAGTGTTTCCCAACCAGTGTGCTTCCAGCTGGTGCAACACAACATCTCCCAGCATGCACTGAAAGCCAAAAGGCATGCTAGGAGTTGTAGTTATGCAACAACTAGGGAAGAACAGTTTGGAGATTGCTAAGTAGTGGTCTCCATGCTGTAGCCCTCCAGATGTTGCAAAACTACAACTCCGAGCATGCCCAGACTGTCCAGGCATGCAGGGAGTTGTAGTTTTACAACATCTGGAGGGCCATGGTTTGGAGACCACTTTGTAGTGGTCTCCAAACTGTGGTGCTCCAGATGTGTCAAAACTGAGTAATATATGTTATACTGTATATATTACTGATTATGTAGTCTGGACTTGATAAACAAGAATACCAGGTTAGAATCCAAGGCATGCACAACAAAGATGTAACCCTATAGCAAAACCTTATATATTTGCACCAATTCCTCAAATAGGTGCAGATCACAATAGATGTAGTAATATGTACGAGCAATTCAAAGTATCCTGTACTCACCTCTAAGTAGGTGACTCGATGTTCCTAAGTGGAGGATTCCAGAGGACCAGGACAGCAGACTGGCGTGGACGTTCAGAGGCAACTTCCGGCAGTTTCGCGTTGATTGCGCTTCTTCCAGCCTCCACCATAGATGTAGTGTGCTAACTATCAAGTTGGTGCTACATCTGTACTTAATTCTAGTCCTAATCCTAAATTAACCCCTTACTGACCAACAAACTACATTTCTGTTTTGTCCCCCAAAAAATCCTACTGTCTTTAACTAAACCTTATCTTGACAAGTGTGATTTAAAGAAGATTTAAATTTAAAGATTTAAAGCATAGGCTCAATTTTTTTTAGTTTTAATATAAAAATCCAACAGTAAATAAGTATTTTATTTGTTTCTGTAGTGTAATATAATCATGCAATTTTTTTTCTAAGCTACAGAACTTTAGAACCTCTTGTGTAAGGGTGGTCATCCATTTTTTATATGTTTATTTAACTGTGGAAAGTGCACCATTATAACCTGCCTGAATTAACATTTTACTGTTGTCATGGTGCAAACCATTTCTTCTGTAAACTAGAAGTTTAAATGAGATCTGATCCCACTAGGGCAATTCATATCGATTGGTTTTTTGGATCTGATTTTGCATAATATATGGTATGTCACGCTTTTGCAAGCCAAGTGATCTCTTTTTCTTAGAAGCCATGTTTCATTGAAAGAGACGATAAATGGAGGGTGGCAGTAATGTGAATACACTGAGGCACAAATAAGAAAATAAGAATAGAGATTGATTGCATAGAACATAACAGAGGTCCTAAGACCTTAGCATTAAAAGGAAACCTGTCAGCTATTTAATGCTGCCAAAATCACAGTCATTGTGAAACAGGCATGGACACCCTCTCCCAATGCATTCTGAAACATTGTGGCATTTTGGAATTGTAGTGTTAACAATGAGCCAGGAAACAGCTATGCAGTAAAGGGGGCCACTCTCCATCGCTGCTCCTATTCTTGAATTTATATATGATTTCTAGTTCATCCTTTAAGCTATGATTTATCTGAAACTCAGCAGCATTTCAGAGTAAATAATAGTATATTGTAGAGAGGGTGCCTGTGCTTGTTTCATGCTGCCTGTGGTTTGGACAGCATGAGGCAACTGACAGGTCTTCTTTAACCACTTAAGGACCTAGGGCGTATGGATACGCCTTGACGTCCTGGTACTTAAGGACCCAGGGCGTATCCATACGCCCGTGGGAATTTCGGTCCCCGCCGCGCGCCGGGCGGGGACCGGGCCGGGGTGACTGCTGATATCAATCAGCAGGCACCCCGTGCAAATGCCCAGGGGGGTCATCAGACCCCCCCCCGTCGGCGATCGGCGCAAATCGCAAGTGAATTCACACTTGCGATTTGCGCCGATTCCGGGTCATACGGGTCTATTGTGACCCGGTGACCCGGAATAGAAGGGGGATCGCGGTTGTCTAAGACACCCACGATCCCCCTGTAGGCATAGGAGTAAGGTGGCAGGGTTGCCACCCCTCCTATCCCTGCTATTGGTCTGCTATTGATCGTCAGAGGCGACGACCAATAGCAGACCGGGGGCGGGGGAGTTAACTTTCGTTTTCCCCGTCCTGCCCTCCCACAACAGGCGGGGCAGAACGGGGAACCGAAGGGGACCGGGCGCCGACGTCCACTTACACGTCCGGAGGCTGCGGCGACGTTGATCGGCGGGCGGCGTCACGTGCGTCTGAAGAGGACGGCTGCCGGGATCCTACGGAAGCCGGTAAGTAGATCTGGAGGGCTACAGTCTGAGACCGTGGTCTCTAACTGTAGCCCTCCAGATGTTGCAAAACTACAACTCCCAGCATGCCCAGACAGCTGTTTGGGCATGCTGGAATATGTAGTTTTGCAACAGCTGGAGGGCTGCAGTTTGAGACCACTATACAGTGGTCTCTAAACTATATCCCTCCAGATGTTGCAAAACTACAACTCCTAGCATGCCCACATAGCTGTTTGTTGTCTGGACATGCTGGGAGTTGTAGTTTTGCAACATCTGGAGGTCCACAGTTTGGAGATCACTGTGCAGTGGTCTAAAAACTGTAGCTCTCCAGATGTTGCAAAACTGCAATTCCCAGCATGCCCAGAAAGCAAACAGCTGTCTCGGCATGCTGGGAGTTGTAGTTGGGTACCTCCAGCTATTGCATAACTACATCTCCCAGCATGCCCTTCGGTGATTAGTACATGCTGGGAGTTGTAGTTTTGCAACAGCTGGAGGCACACTGGTTGAAAAATATTGAGTTAGGTAACAGAACCTAACTGAAGGTTTTCCAACCAGTGTGCCTCCAGCTGTTGCAAAACTACAACTCCCAGCATGCACGGTCTGTCAGTACATGCTGGGAGTTGTAGTTTTGAAACAGCTGGAGGTTTGCCCCCCCCCTTGTGAACGTACAGGGTACATTCACATAGGCGGGTTTACAGTAAATTTCCTGCTTCAAGTTTGGGCAAATTCTTTGCCGCAGTGCAAACTCCTAGCGGGAAATTCACCGTAACCCGCCAGTGTGACTGTACTCTAAAAACACTACACTACACTAACACCTAATAAAGGGTAAAACACTACATATACACCCCCTTACACTGCCCCCCCCCCCCCAATAAACAATTTAAAACGTCTTGTACGGCAGGGTTTCCAAAACGGAGCCTCCAGCTGTTGCAAAACAACAACTCCCATCATTTCTGGACAGCCACTGACTGTCCAGGCATGCTGGGAGTTTAGCAACAGCTGGAGGCACCCTGTTTGGGAATCACTGGCGTAGAATACCCCTATGTCCACCCCTATGCAATCCCTAATTTAGTCCTCAAATGCGCATGGTGCTCTCTTACTTCGGAGCCCTGTCGTATTTCAAGGCAACAGTTTAGGGCCACATATGGGGTATTTCCGTACTCGGGAGAAATTACACTACAAATTTTGGGGGTCTTTTTTTCCTTTTACCGCTTGTGAAAAGGAAAAGTTGGGGGCTACACCAGCCTGTTAGTGTAAATTTTTTTTATTTTTTTACACTAACATGCTGGTGTTGCCCCATACTTTTTATTTCCACAAGCGGTAAAAGGAAAAAAAGACCCCCAAAATTTGTAACGCAATTTCTCCTGAGTACAGAAATACCCCAGATGTGGGCGTAAAATGCTCTGCGGGCACACAACAAGGTTCAGGAGTGAGAGTGCACCATGTACATTTGAGGCCTAAATTGGTGATTTGCACAGGGGTGGCTGATTTTACAGCGGTTCTGACAAACGCAAAAAAAAAAAATACCCACATGTGACCCCATTTTGGAAACTACACCCCTCACCGAACGTGACAAGGGGTATAGTGAGCCTGAACACCCCACAGGTGTTTGACGAATTTTCATTAAAGTTGGATGGGAAAATGAAAAAAATTATATTTTTTCACAAAAATGCTGGTGTTACCCTAAATTTTTCATTTTCACATCGGGAAATAGGAAAAAAGCCCCCCCAAATTTGTAAACCCATCTCTTCTGAGTAAGAACATACCCCATATGTAAATTTAAAGTGCTCTGCGGGCGAACTACAATGCTCAGAAGAGAAGGAGCGCCATTGGGATTTTGTAGAGAAAATTTGTCCGGAATTGAAGGCCACATGTGTTTACAAAGCCCCCATAGTGCCAGAACAATGGACCCCCGACACATGTGACCCCATTTTGGAAACTACACCCCTCACGTAATGTAATAAGGGGTACATTGAGAATTTACGCCCCACAGATGTCTGACAGATTTTTGGAACAGTGGTCCGTAAAAATGAAAAATAAACTTTTTCATTTGCACAGCCCACTGTTCCAAAGTTCTGTGGGGTGTAAATACTCACTGCACCCCTTATTAAATTCTGTGAGGGGTGTAGTTTCCAAAATGGGGTCACATGTGGGGGGTTCCACTGTTCTGGCACCACGGGGGGCTTTGTAAATGCACATGGCCCCTGACTACCATTCCAAACTAATTCTCTTTCCAAAAGCTCAATGGCGCTCCTCCTCTTCTGAGCATTGTAGTTCGCCAGCAGAGCATTTTACGTCCTAACAAGAGCTCCTCAAATGCATGTTGTTGACTTATAGGTTTGGTATGAGTCTCACAGGCACATCTTAGGTTCACACCACGATTTGTGTCTTTAAGGCACGGATGTGTCAGGAAAATGTCAAAATAACATGTCAACGTGCCTTGCTCAGGGCCCCATTGATTTTAATGGCCCAAGCATAGTCAGCTAGTGACTATATTCGGGTCATTTTCCCGTATCAAAGTTTTTTTCTGACTGAAAATTGCCCTAGTTTAACTAGTCACAGGCCTCTCACCTCATCCAAGCCAGATAACCCTGCTCTGTACTGACGAGGAGCAAGCACCCCGAAACAGCTGTCTGCAGATGGGTCCTCTCTTCTTCTGGAGAGAGTTCTGGCTTGGCACAAATCCCAATCAGTTCTGAGACTTCTTAACTGGAGCCTGAGCTGTTTTACAGGACACACTACCTGTGAAGGTGGTGAGCTAATTTGCATTTTTTTTTTTTTACTTAGGAGCCCGCAGAGTGCCATAAGGCCTACTTAAATCTCCATACTACACCAGAAGTCGTGTCCTCTGCCTGAGGAAAATACTGACCCCATCTATATATATATATATATATATATATATATATATATATATATATAGATATAGATAGATAGATAGATACAATGGAAGGCAACTGCAGCACACCAACTTAAAGTGCAGGAAAGTGATTTATTCCAGAAAATACAGGCAACGTTTCTGTGGCCTCACACCACCATTTTCAAGCAGCATATGAGTGATTCAGAGAGCTTTAAATAATTACACATACATACAAGCTCATTACTAATAATTAACAGTGAAAATTTACATAAGATACATAATAAAAAAACAAAATATAATCAGTGGGTTATAAAAGATGCCAGGAGGCAATATAGGCATATACATATACGTGTGCATAACAATAAGGTGATAACAGTGCATTAAAAGACAAATTGTCATAAAAAGGGAATATGAAAAGCAGGTGGTATGTATAATTAATTAATTACATATACAGTACAGGCATGGCTTTCCCGGCAGAGGATCTGTGTAAACCACCATGATGGCGGCATGCAGCGGCGCCCACGCTGCCTCCCGCTTCCGGGATCGCACCCCTGACCAATCACAGACATACTGCATTACATCCCAGACCCACGTGGGTCGCGTGTAGACACACGCGTGCGCACATCAACTGTTGTGCTCGCATCTGCCATATAGAGAAAGGGCAATAGTACTAAAGTGCATGAAGGCAGTAATAGGTGAGTAGTAACTCACACAAAATGGATTGGCCGTAACTAAAAATCATCAGCAATACAATAGAGAGGCCCTATTATAGCCAAAAAGAAAAAAAAGAAAGAAAATAAAATAGCAAATGTTTTAAAGGTAAAGCGCGGTCTTGAACCCACGTCTCTCAAGCACAAACACTCAGCACCAAATCTCCTATACCCTGTCACTAGCACGCTTCGCCACCATCTCCCAGGACTGGGTGATGAGACAAAGGGTCCTGTCATGAAGGCAGTGTAGAACACCACTGACAAGAACAGGACACACATGCTGCTGACAAATTGGGGTCACACATAAGTGTGGGGAGAGTGCCCATACATATAACACACACATACCATGGGAAAAAGATTCTTGACCAAGTAATAATGGCAGGTTTATGAAATTTTATTAGGGTCACAAGAAAAGCAAAAAATATGTCTGTGATAGGTCAAAAAAAAAAGAGGGCAATATTAAGTAACAGGAGAAAAATTATTTTTATATTATTTTAAATAAATACAGAAAAAGGACGCAAAATCTTCAACAGAATAGCCTCTGTCCGGTATCTGCTGCCATAGTTCTGTATCATGATCTATAAAAAAAAGAGAAAAAAAGAATAATTAGTATAAATACATAGAATCACTACAAAACCTTCTTACTCGACAGGGGTTTATCAAAAAGAACTCAATAGTGCATCATGCATGATAAATTTGCGGCGTCACAATAAACTCAACATTCAGACCGTGTGGTTTCAAAGATTGAAGTTCATGAATCCATTTCAGTTCTCTCTTTTTCAGGAGACTAATGCGATCACCCCCACGTTTAAGTGGGGGGATGTGGTCAATTAGAATAAATTTAAGATCTTGTTCCTTGTGTTTGGCCTCAGTAAAGTGTTTCGCCACGGGGAGATCTAGCCGATTTTTTCTTATACTATAGCGGTGTTGATTAATCCTAGTCTTAAAATCACATGTGGTCTCCCCTACATAGAGGAGACCACATGGACAGACCAGGATGTACACTACAAAATCTGACGTACATGTTAAATAATGTTTCAGTTGGTAATTTTTGCCTGTGCTAGGATGGAGGAATGTAGAGCCTTTAATCATATATTTACAATTTACGCATAGTCGGCAGGGAAATGAACCTCTGGCCGCTACACTAAGAAATTTTTGGGGATTTGTTTTAAGGAAAACATCCGATTTTACTAATTTATCCCTAAGGTTGGTGCCTCGTCTGTAAGAGAGTAGTGGACGGACCTGGAATTCTGTAATATCTGGGAAACTCTTTTGTAAGATGTTCCAATGTTTGTTTAGTACTGATGCTATGTTTTTAGAGTGGCCACCAAAGGTGGACACAAAAGGAATACGCACTTGGGATTTATTACTCCTCCTTTTAGAGGTCTGTAAGGTTTCCTCTCTATTTAGAGCCATAGTTTGGGCCTTACCTTCCTGTAATAGTCTTAAAGGATATCCACGTTGTTTAAAATTAGTAATCATTTTATCAAGTGTAGGTTCGAGTCGTTCATCCGCGGCGATGATGCGTCTCGCACGCAGCATTTGGCTTGCGGAAGAGAGCGCACCATCGGACGCGGATGGCAACTGGAGAAATGTAGAATTGAGTTACAGTCAGTTTCTTTAACAAAAAGCTCTGTAGTCAGACGCTCATTGTCTATCTTCACCCATGTGTCCAAGAATGAGATTTGAGACGTTGATGTATGTAAAGTAAATTGGATGTGAGGATTTAAGGTGTTCAGGTGGTCATGGAAAGCATGTAATTCTTCCATGTCCCCACCCCAAATTAAAAACACATCATCAATGTATCTCCACCACCCCAGCAATTTGCTGGAGTGGTGGGACACATAAATGCCAGATTCCTCCAGCACCGCCATGAACACATTGGCGTAAGTGGGCGCCACGTTTATGCCCATGGCGGTGCCGGAGATCTGAAGATAAAATGAATCATTGAACACAAAATAGTTGTTTTTAAGAATCAATTCTAGAAGAGAAATGATGAAGTTTGTCTTCTCAATAGAGAAGTCCAGTTCCACGCTGGACCTCACAGCCTGCACACCCCCATCGTGAGGGATGGAGGTGTACAGGCTGACAACCTCCAGCGTGGCAATGATAGCCCCAGGTGGCAACACAATGTCAGCAATTTTTAGTAAAAAATCTGTCATATCCTTCATATACGATCTGGCTTTTACCGCATATGGTCTCAGGATTTGCTCCACGAAAATCGACAAGCCGCTGGTGATGGACCCCCGGCCCGACACGATGGGTCGGCCAGGGGGGTCCACCAGCGACTTGTGGATCTTCGGGAGCAAATAAAGTAAAGGGGTAATAGGATGTTTAACGAAAAGAAAATCATACAGTTGTTTATCAATCAGATTGTCACTTAAACCTTTATTAAGGACAGTCTTAATTCTCAGACCTATAGCATGAACAGGCTCTCTACTCAATTTGAAATATGTGGACATATCTCCAAGTTGGCGTTCAGCCTCTATGATGTACTTTCCCCGATCCATGACCACGATGGCTCCGCCCTTGTCTGCGGGTTTCACCACCAAGTTGTGGTCATGGATCAGGGAATTGAGAGCTTCTGTTTGGTGTCTAGTAAGATTGTGAAAAGACCGAGTATGTGGGTAATCACGTATATGTGAGATGTCTTGCTTACCAAGATCACAAAAAGTATCAATAGCACTGCAATTCACTGTAGGATTGAAATTGCTAGGTAGTTGTAAATTAAAATCTGAGAAAGAAAAACCTTCATTGGTAATATCACAAACCGTATTAGATACAAAATTCTGACCAGTGTAAGGATGTTCATGGAACCATACTTTCAGCTTTAACCGACGAATGAATTGGATAAAATCCAATTCAAATTGGAACCAGTCAGTATGAGAATGTGGGCAAAAACTGAGGCCCTTTGCTAGTAGGTCCATTTGATGTTCAGTAAGAGATATTTACCGTAACTGGTTTAGTCATTTCTGTCTGGGATGTGTCTTCCGCTGGGATGGCTTGCTCGTTTTCTGAGCTCGAGTCTGTATAGGAGTGTCGATGTCGGCGACCTCCCCGACGGGTTGGTCGACGTTTCCTTGTTGGCGTAATCCTAAAAAAGAAGTATTATTAGCATTATCTGTATTCTCAGTCTCATTAGATGTGGTCTTTTTTAACAGAGGAGTTGGTGAAGTCTCTCTTGGTTTGCGTTGGCGTCTAGACTGAAAAGAATGAGTTGATCCCCAGGTGTAAACTTTCCCAGTGGCATAGTCTGAGGTATCCCTATGCCATTTATGGCGTTTGGTATGTTCAAGATCTCCTTGTAGTTTATCCAGGAACTTAGTTTGTTTGTCCACAAGTTTATCAAAATTCTCTTTGTTAAATAAGGATAAAGTGTCACGATGCCGGCTGGCAGGAGGTGGATCCTCTGTGACAGAGAGGGATTGGCGTGGACCGTGCTAGTGGACCGGTTCTAAGTCACTACTGGTTTTCACCAGAGCCCGCCGCAAAGCGGGATGGTCTTGCTGCGGCGGTAGTGACCAGGTCGTATCCACTAGCAACGGCTCAACCTCTCTGGCTGCTGAAGATAGGCGCGGTACAAGGGAGTAGACAGAAGCAAGGTCGGACGTAGCAGAAGGTCGGGGCAGGCAGCAAGGATCGTAGTCAGGGGCAACGGCAGAAGGTCTGGAACACAGGCTAGGAACACACAAGGGAACGCTTTCACTGGCACAATGGCAACAAGATCCGGCGAGGGAGTGCAGGGGAAGTGAGGTATAAATAGGGAGTGCACAGGTGAACACACTGATTAGAACCACTGCGCCAATCAGCGGCGCAGTGGCCCTTTAAATCGCAGAGACCCGGCGCGCGCGCGCCCTAGGGAGCGGGGCCGCGCGCGCCGGGACAGGACCGACGGAGAGCGAGTCAGGTACGGGAGCCGGGGTGCGCATCGCGAGCGGGCGCCACCCGCATCGCGAATCGCATCCCGGCTGGAGGCGGTATCGCAGCGCACCCGGTCAGTGGATCTGACCGGGGCGCTGCAGAAACGAGAGTGTAGCGAGCGCTCCGGGGAGGAGCGGGGACCCGGAGCGCTCGGCGTAACAGTACCCCCCCCTTGGGTCTCCCCCTCTTCTTAGAGCCTGGGAACCTGAGGAGCAGACTTTTGTCTAGGATGTTGTCCTCAGGTTCCCAGGATCTCTCTTCAGGACCACAGCCCTCCCAATCCACCAAAAAGAACCTTTTTCCTCTGACCGTCTTGGAGGCCAGTATCTCTTTCACTGAGAAGACGTCAGAAGAACCGGAGACAGGAGTGGGAGAAACTAACTTGGGAGAGAAACGGTTGATGATGAGTGGTTTAAGAAGAGAGACATGAAAGGCATTAGGAATACGAAGAGAAGGAGGAAGAAGAAGTTTGTAAGAGACAGGATTAATTTGGCACAAGACTTTGAAAGGACCAAGATAGCGTGGTCCCAGTTTGTAACTGGGGACACGAAAGCGGACATATTTAGCGGAGAGCCATACCTTGTCTCCGGGAGCAAAAATGGGGGGAGCTCTTCTTTTCTTATCGGCAAACTTTTTCATGCGAGATGAAGCCTGTAAAAGAGAATTTTGGGTCTCTTTCCATATGGTGGAAAGATCACGAGTCACTTCATCTACAGCGGGCAAACCAGAGGACAAGGGAATAGGGAGGGGGGGAAGAGGGTGACGGCCGTACACCACGAAAAATGGGGATTTAGCAGAAGATTCAGAGACTCTAAAGTTGTACGAGAATTCGGCCCAAGGTAGAAGATCTGCCCAGTCATCCTGGCGGGAGGAAACAAAATGGCGTAAATAATCACCCAGGACCTGGTTAATTCTTTCCACTTGCCCATTGGATTGAGGGTGATATGCAGAGGAAAAGTTTAATTTAATCTTGAGTTGTTTACAGAGAGCCCTCCAGAATTTTGACACGAATTGGACGCCTCTATCCGAGACGATCTGCGTGGGCAAGCCGTGAAGACGAAAAATGTGTACAAAAAATTGTTTTGCCAACTGAGGCGCTGAAGGAAGACCAGGAAGAGGAATGAAATGTGCCATCTTGGAGAATCGATCAACGACCACCCAAACAACAGTGTTGCCACGGGATGGAGGTAAGTCTGTAATAAAGTCCATACCAATCAGAGACCAAGGCTGTTCGGGGACAGGCAGAGGATGAAGAAGGCCAGCGGGCTTCTGGCGAGGGGTCTTATCCCGGGCACAGACAGTGCAGGCTCGCACAAAATCCACAACATCCGTCTCCAGAGTCGGCCACCAATAGAAACGAGAGATGAGTTGCACGGATTTCTTGATACCCGCATGACCTGCGAGATGGGAGGAGTGACCCCATTTGAGGATTCCGAGGCGTTGGCGTGGAGAAACGAAGGTCTTCCCTGGAGGAGTTTGCCTGATGGAGGCTGGAGAAGTGGAGATCAGGCAGTCAGGGGGAATGATGTGTTGCGGAGAGAGCTCTACTTCCGAGGCATCCGAGGAACGAGAGAGAGCATCGGCCCTAATGTTCTTATCGGCAGGCCGAAAGTGAATTTCAAAATTAAATCGGGCAAAGAACAGAGACCACCTGGCCTGGCGAGGATTCAGCCGTTGGGCAGACTGGAGATAGGAGAGGTTCTTGTGATCGGTGTAAATAATAACGGGAAATCTTGATCCCTCCAACAGATGCCTCCATTCCTCAAGTGCTAATTTAATGGCTAGAAGCTCTCGGTCCCCGATGGAGTAGTTCCTCTCAGCCGGAGAGAAGGTCCTAGAAAAAAAACCACAAGTAACAGCATGCCCGGAAGAATTTTTTTGTAGAAGGACCGCTCCAGCTCCTACAGAGGAGGCATCAACCTCCAATAGGAAGGGTTTAGATGGGTCAGGTCTGGAGAGCACGGGAGCCGAAGAAAAGGCAGACTTGAGCTGTTTAAAGGCGTCTTCCGCTTGAGGAGGCCATGACTTAGGATTTTCATTCTTTTTGGTTAAAGCCACAATAGGAGCCACAATGGTGGAAAAACGTGGAATAAATTGTCTGTAATAATTGGCGAACCCCAAAAAACGTTGGATAGCACGGAGTCCGGAGGGGCGTGGCCAATCTAAGACGGCAGAGAGTTTATCTGGATCCATTTGTAGTCCCTGGCCAGAGACCAAGTATCCTAGGAAAGGAAGAGATTGACATTCAAACAGACATTTCTCCATTTTGGCATAAAGTTGATTGTCACGAAGTCTCTGAAGAACCATGCGGACATGCTGGCGGTGTTCTTCTAAGTTGGCAGAAAAAATCAGGATATCGTCCAGATATACAACAACACAGGAATATAAGAGATCACGAAAAATTTCATTAACAAAGTCTTGGAAGACGGCAGGGGCGTTGCACAGGCCAAAGGGCATGACCAGATACTCAAAGTGTCCATCTCTAGTGTTAAATGCCGTTTTCCATTCATCCCCCTCTCTGATGCGGATGAGATTATAGGCACCTCTTAAGTCCAGTTTGGTAAAGATGTGGGCACCTTGGAGGCGATCAAAGAGTTCAGAGATGAGAGGTAGGGGGTAGCGGTTTTTACAGTGATTTTATTAAGACTGCGGTAGTCAATGCAAGGACGTAGGGAGCCATCTTTTTTGGACACAAAGAAAAATCCGGCTCCGGCAGGAGAGGAGGATTTGCGGATAAAGCCCTTCTTTAAATTTTCCTGGATATACTCAGACATAGCAAGAGTCTCTGGGACAGAGAGAGGATAAATTCTGCCCCGGGGTGGAGTAGTGCCCGGGAGGAGGTCAATAGGACAGTCATAAGGCCTGTGAGGAGGTAAAGTCTCAGCTTGTTTTTTGCAAAAAACATCCGCAAAGTCCATATAGGCCTTAGGGAGACCGGTTACAGGGGGAACCACAGGGTCACGGCAAGGAGTACTGGGAACCGGTTTAAGGCAGTCCTTGGAACAAGAGGGGCCCCAACTCTTGATCTCCCCAGTGGACCAATCCAGGGTTGGGGAATGGTGTTGAAGCCAGGGTAGTCCAAGGAGAATTTCGGAAGTGCAATTGGAGAGGACCAAAAACTCAATTTTTTCGTGGCGAGGTCCAATGCACATTAGGAGGGGTTCCGTGCGGTAACGCACGGCACAGTCCAATCTTTCATTGTTAACGCAATTGATGTAGAGAGGTCTGGCGAGACTGGTCACTGGGATGTTGAACCTGTTGATGAGAGAGGCCAAAATAAAGTTTCCTGCAGATCCGGAGTCCAAGAAGGCCTTAGTGGAGAAGGAGAAGGTAGAGGCAGATATCCGCACAGGCACAGTAAGACGTGGAGAAGCGGAGTTGACTTCAAGGACTGTTTCACCTTTGTGCGGAGTCAGCGTACGTCTTTCCAGGCGGGGAGGACGGATAGGACAATCCTTCAGGAAGTGTTCGGTACTGGCACAGTACAGGCAGAGATTCTCCATGCGGCGTCGTGTCCTCTCTTGAGGTGTCAGGCGAGACCGGTCAACTTGCATAGCCTCCACGGCGGGAGGCCCAGGAACGGATTGCAGAGGACCAGAGGAGAGAGGAGCCGGGGAGAAAAAACGCCTCGTGCGAACAAAGTCCATATCCTGGCGGAGCTCCTGACGCCTTTCGGAAAAACGCATGTCAATGCGAGTGGCAAGATGAATGAGTTCATGTAGATTAGCAGGGATTTCTCGTGCGGCCAGAACATCTTTAATGTTGCTGGATAGGCCTTTTTTAAAGGTCGCGCAGAGGGCCTCATTATTCCAGGATAGTTCTGAAGCAAGAGTACGGAATTGTACGGCGTACTCGCCAACGGAAGAATTACCCTGGACCAGGTTCAACAGGGCAGTCTCAGCAGAAGAGGCTCGGGCAGGTTCCTCAAAGACACTACGAAATTCCGAGAAGAAGGAGTGTACAGAGGCAGTGACAGGGTCATTGCGGTCCCAGAGCGGTGTGGCCCATGACAGAGCTTTTCCAGACAGAAGGCTGACTACGAAAGCCACCTTAGACCTTTCAGTAGTAAACTGGTCCGACATCATCTCCAAGTGCAGGGAACATTGTGAAAGAAAGCCACGGCAAAACTTAGAGTCCCCATCAAATTTATCCGGCAAGGATAGTCGTAGGCCTGAGGCGGCCACTCGCTGCGGAGGAGGTGCAGGAGCTGGCGGAGGAGATGATTGCTGAAGCTGTGGTAGTAGCTGCTGTAGCATCACGGTCAGTTGAGACAGCTCGTGGCCTTGTTGAGCTATCTGTTGTGAGTGCTGGGCGACCACCGTAGTGAGGTCAGCGACATCTGGCAGAGGTACTTCAGCGGGATCCATGGCCGGATCTACTGTCACGATGCCGGCTGGCAGGAGGTGGATCCTCTGTGCCAGAGAGGGATTGGCGTGGACCGTGCTAGTGGACCGGTTCTAAGTCACTACTGGTTTTCACCAGAGCCCGCCGCAAAGCGGGATGGTCTTGCTGCGGCGGTAGTGACCAGGTCGTATCCACTAGCAACGGCTCAACCTCTCTGGCTGCTGAAGATAGGCGCGGTACAAGGGAGTAGACAGAAGCAAGGTCGGACGTAGCAGAAGGTCGGGGCAGGCAGCAAGGATCGTAGTCAGGGGCAACGGCAGAAGGTCTGGAACACAGGCTAGGAACACACAAGGGAACGCTTTCACTGGCACAATGGCAACAAGATCCGGCGAGGGAGTGCAGGGGAAGTGAGGTATAAATAGGGAGTGCACAGGTGAACACACTGATTAGAACCACTGCGCCAATCAGCGGCGCAGTGGCCCTTTAAATCGCAGAGACCCGGCGCGCGCGCGCCCTAGGGAGCGGGGCCGCGCGCGCCGGGACAGGACCGACGGAGAGCGAGTCAGGTACGGGAGCCGGGGTGCGCATCGCGAGCGGGCGCCACCCGCATCGCGAATCGCATCCCGGCTGGAGGCGGTATCGCAGCGCACCCGGTCAGTGGATCTGACCGGGGCGCTGCAGAAACGAGAGTGTAGCGAGCGCTCCGGGGAGGAGCGGGGACCCGGAGCGCTCGGCGTAACATAAAGCTTGTTCTGCAGCAATAAGGCGAACAGAGGTGTCACTAATATCTTTCTGTATAAACTCGATGTTCAGTAGAATAAGATCAAAGGCATATTTATTCGATATCAGTTCGAACTTAGATCTAAAGTCCATATCAGAGCTGTAGGCATTATCGCGTGGTTGTGTCCTCAGGCCTCTAGGTATCATTTGTGACCGATAATATTGACTTAAAGTGGCTAGGTGCAATTTCAATTATAAAAGACGTTTGGATTCATACTCATATTGTCTCGACAAGTCTATGATAGAAGGCACTTGTAAAAATGCAGCAGTATCATCATTGATAGCACTAAAAATTCTATCGATGTCCCCTGAAGAATAAGAAAATGTATTAGCTGGAGCAGAGGTACTGGTAGTTGTAGAAGAATCCATTTTCAATAGGTGCAAGCTCTGATGACCAGGTTCCAGATAAGAATTGTAGAGCAGCTGCCTGTACGTTGCCTGTATTTTCTGGAATAAATCACTTTCCTGCACTTTAAGTTGGTGTGCTGCAGTTGCCTTCCATTGTATCTACAAGTATTGGATCCAGGATCGGGATCCCTGAGACCGCTTGCACCCATTTACTTTTACTTCCACCTGGGAGTGCTGCTCTACAATTCATATATATATATATATATATATATATATATATATATATATAGTGTGAATGGCACAGACAAATGTAAATTGCATTGGTTTCAGTCTGAATTTGTAGCGTCAGCGGTTACCTGGATACCAGATCAGGTGGTCAAGGGGAGGGTCACATGGTCGCGTCTCCCGTTTTTCCTCGCATTCATGCGAGAGATGTCACGTGGTGTGCCATGGTCGCGTGATACTCTATGGTCACGTGACTGGGCCCATGTGACTGTTGGATATTATCACACAGGCGCAGTCGAAATTACACCATGTTAATGGCGCCGTGTTTGCTATACAGAGCGGGTAAGTGCTGCTCTCCTATAATGTTTAGATATTTAATCATGCACTTTATGTGTTTCATGTGCAATCTATTAATAAATTGTTTCATATTATTAACTGTTACTGCAGAAATATTGGAGTTGCGATTCAAGCATTATTTGTAACACTTGAGCACTATGTAAGTGTTACGCCGAGCGCTCCGGGTCCCTACTCCTCCCCGGAGCGCTCGCGGCGTTCCTCTCTCTGCAGCGCCCCGGTCAGACCTGCTGACCGGGAGCGCTGCACTGACACTGCCGGCAGGGATGCGATTCGCATAGCGGGACGCGCCCGCTCGTGAATCGCATCCCAAGTCTCTCACCTGTCCCGGTCCCCGGCTGTCTCGTCCTGGCGCGCGCGGCACCGCTCCTTAGGGCGCGCACGCGCCAGCTCTCTGAGATTTAAAGGGCCAGTGCACCAATGATTGGTGCCTGGCCCAATCTGTCTAATTAGCCTCCACCTGCTCCCTGTCTATTTAACCTCACTTCCCCTTCACTTCCTTGCCGGATCTTGTTGCCTTTGTGCCAGAGAAAGCGTTACAGTGTTTGCCTTACCAGTGTACCTGACCTCTTGCTATTGCTATTGACTACGAACCTTGCCGCCTGCCCTGACCTTCTGCTACGTCTGACCTTGCCTCTGCCTAGTCCTTCTGTCCCACACCTTCTCAGCAGTCAGCGAGGTTGAGCCGTTGCTGGTGGATACGACCTGGTTGCTACCGCCTTAGCAAGACCATCCTGCTTTGCGGCGGGCTCTGGTGAATACCAGTAGCAACCTAGAACCGGTCCACCGACACGGTCCACGCCAATCCCTCGCTGACACAGAGGATCCACATCCAACCTGCCAAATCCTAACAGTAGATCCGGCCCTGGATCCCGCTGAGGTCCCGCTGCCAGTTGTCGCTAACCTTACCACGGTGGTCGCCCAGCAGTCTCAACAGATAGAGCAACTTGGACAACAGTTCGCCCAACAAGGACAGCAGCTGTCGCAGTTGACTGCCATGCTACAGCAACTTCTGCCACAGCTACAGCAGCAACCATCTCCTCCGCCAGCTCCTGCACCTCCTCCACAGCGAGTGCCCGCTCCTGGCTTCCGCTTGTCCCTGCCGGACAAATTTGATGGGGACTCTAGACTTTGCCGTGGTTTCCTGTCACAATGTTCCCCACATTTGGAGATGTTGTCGGACCAATTTCCTACAGAACGGTCGAAGGTGGCTTTCGTGGTCAGTCTCCTGTCTGGGAAGGCCCTGTCATGGGCCACACCGCTCTGGGACCGCAATGATCCTGTCACTGCCACTGTACAGTCCTTCTTCGCTGAGGTTCGTAGTGTCTTCGAGGAACCAGCCCGAGCTTCTTCTGCCGAAACTGCCTTGCTGAACCTGGTCCAGGGAAATTCTTCTGTAGGCGAATACGCCATCCAATTTCGTACCCTTGCCTCAGAACTATCTTGGAACAACGAGGCCCTCTGCGCGACCTTTAGAAAGGCCTATCCAGTAACATCAAAGATGTGCTGGCCGCACGAGAAATTCCTGCCAACCTGCATGAACTTATCCATTTGGCCACCCGCATTGACATGCGTTTTTCTGAAAGACCCCAGGAGCTCCGCCAGGAAAAAGACCTTGATCTCTGGGCACCTCTCTCACAGTATCCTTTGCAATCTACCCCTGTGCCTCCCGCTGAGGAGGCTATGCAAGTGGATCGGTCTCGCCTGACCCATGAAGAGAAGACTCGCCGCAGAGATAATAATTTATGTCTGTACTGCGCTAGTACCGAACATTTCTTAGTGGATTGCCCTATTCATCCTTCATGTCTGGGAAACGCACGCACCCAGCTCACGTGGGAGTGGCGTCTCTTGGTCTGAAATCTGCTCCTCCACGTCTCACTGTGCCCGTACGGATTTCTCCTTCTGACAACTCTTCCTTCTCAGCTATGGCCTTCTTGGACTCTGGTTCTGCGGGAAATTTCATTTTGGCCTCTTTTGTTAATAAGTTCAGCATCCCTGTGACCCGTCTCGCCAAGCCGCTCTACATTTCCTCGGTCAACGGAGTGAAATTGGACTGCACTGTATGTTACCGCACAGAACCCCTGCTCATGAGCATTGGACTGCATCACGAAAAAATTTAACTTTTTGTTTTGCCCAACTGCACCTCTGAAGTCCTCCTCAGGCTGCCATGGCTCCAACGCCACTCTCCTACCCTTGACTGGACCACCGGGGAGATCAAGAGCTGGGGTGCTTCTTGCCACAAAAGATGCCTCACGTCTGCCCCCAGTCCCGTCTGTCAAACCTCAGTGTCTCCCCCTATACCTGGTCTCCCCAAGGCCTATCAGGACTATGCCGTGCCTCCTCATAGCCCCCGTCCTGGTAACACTCTGCCCCGTGCCAAGCTTCACCCTCTGCCCCCCTCCCCATTCCCATTCCTTCTGAACTGCCTGCCGTTGATGACCATACTCAGGACTTCACTGTCCTCCAGAAGGAGACTCTACAATCGCTCCCAATGTCCTCGTCCCATGTGGAGCGACATCCGGACAAAAAGAGGGGTAGACCTAAGGGGGGGGTACTGTTACGCCGAGCGCTCCGGGTCCCTGCTCCTCCCCGGAGCGCTCGCGGCGTTCCTCTCTCTGCAGCGCCCCGGTCAGACCCGCTGACCGGGAGCGCTGCACTGACACTGCCAGCGGGGATGCGATTCGCATAGCGGGACGCGCCCGCTCGCGAATCGCATCCCAAGTCTCTCACCTGTCCCGGTCCCCGGCTGTCTCGTCCTGGCGCGCGCGCCAGCTCTCTAAGATTTAAAGGGCCAGTGCACCAATGATTGGTGCCTGGCCCAATCTGTCTAATTAGCCTCCACCTGCTCCCTGTCTATTTAACCTCACTTCCCCTTCACTTCCTTTCCGGATCTTGTTGCCTTTGTGCCAGAGAAAGCGTTACAGTGTTTGCCTTACCAGTGTACCTGACCTCTTGCTATTGCTATTGACTACGAACCTTGCCGCCTGCCCTGACCTTCTGCTACGTCTGACCTTGCCTCTGCCTAGTCCTTCTCTCCCACGCCTTCTCAGCAGTCAGCGAGGTTGAGCCGTTGCCGGTGGATACGACCTGGTTGCTACCGCCGCAGCAAGACCGTCCCGCTTTGCGGCGGGCTCTGGTGAATACCAGTAGCAACCTAGAACCGGTCCACCGACACGGTCCACGCCAATCCCTTGCTGACACAGAGGATCCACATCCAGCCTGCCGAATCCTAATAGTAAGCACTTTTATAACACTATGATATAATATTTGATACAGTTTTTTGTAATTGTGTGATTAAGTAGATGTTTTCACTAGATTGTTTGTAATTACACTTAGCTGGTTATATATACCTCTTAATATGTGTGTATCACTAAGTGTGAAAACGTTGCTTCAGAGAGAGATGAGGAAATAAATTCACTTTGGTTTATTGGAGTGCTGCATCCTTGGCGTTCTTATTTGGATGGACCCTGACCCAGATTTTTTTCAACTTTTTTCTATATATATATATATATATATATATATATATATATATAACATCCAATTGGTATAGGTCACAGCAAAAAGTATGCAGACTCCCAATTTCAAAAAGGCTGTGGTCTTTATTTAGGTCATCAGCAATGCAACGTTTCGGCTATAGTGTAGCCTTTGTCAAGCATGAATACAAAGTGAATAAAGTGCATATATATAGATCTCCAAAACAATCTGATTGGTACAACATCAGGTGCAAATGTTCACAATTAAACATAGTTACCACCATGGTCACGGGCATAAGAGCAGGGACTAGTGCTGTCTTCCTCCTTGGACGTATATATATATATATATATATATATATATATAAAGGGGCACTGCGGTTGAATTTTTTTTAGAAATCAACGTGCCAGAAAGTTAAACAGATTTGTAAATTACTTCTTTTTATAATCTTAATTAGAGATGAGCGTACTTTTCAAAAATTCGATTTGGCCGATTCGCCGAATTTTCCGAAAAGGTTTGTTTCGATCCAAATTTTTTTGCGCCGAATCTATATTAAAAAGGCTATTTCTAGCCTACATACAGCCTCTATAGGGGAATAGAACACTTTGCTGTGTTCATAAAAGGCATATGGAGTGTGCTGGGTTAGTGAAATAATACATGTTATTCAGAATAACATGCAGATTACCGGCATCACTTTTAGAATCACTGCCGCACAGCAGCACAATGACAGAGCCTGGTGGTGGCATCAGTGTCAGGAGACCATATAGTGACTGAATGACATAGCGTGGAGGTGTTGGCAGCATGAGGAGACCATTTAGTGGCTGAATGACACAGCGTGGAGGTGTTGGTAGCATGAGGAGACCATATAGTGGCTGAATGGCACAGCGTGGAGGTGTTGGCAGCATGAGGACACTATATAGTGGCTGAATGGCACAGTGTGGAGGTGTTGGCAGCATGAGGACACCATATAGTGGCTGAATGACACAGTTTGGATGAGGCTGAAGCATGAGGACACCATACAGTGGCTGAATGACAAAGCCTGGAGTTGGCTGATGCACGAGTACACACCAGGGCTTAACAATCCCCCCCAAAAAACACCACAATTTTAGAAATTTTTGAAAAAGATTTTGGATAGCGGGTGCTACCTATGAGAAAGTTTGAAATTCCCAGACCCAAGATTTTGGATAGCAGGTGCTACCTATGAGAAAATTTGAAATTCCCAGATCCAGGCCCCACAGTGGCATCAGTAACCCATAAATTGCCTGAATGACACAGCCTGGAGTTGGCTGATGCACAAGTACACAGCAGGGCTTCACAATCCCCCCCAAAAAACACCACGATTTTAGAAATTTTTGAAAAAGCTTTTCGATAGCGGGTGCTACCTATGAGAAAATTTTAAATTCCCAGACCCAGGCCCCACAGCGGCATCAGTAACCCATATATTGCCTGAATGACACAGCCTGGAGTTGGCTGATGCACGAGTACACACCAGGGCATCACAATCCCCCCAAAAAAACACCACAATTTTAGAAATTTTTGAAAAGATTTTGGATAGCGGGTGCTATCTATGAGAAAATTTGAAATTCCCAGACCCAGTAGCGCCATCATTTTTTTATTTGAAATTTAAAACAACCTTTGCGTGTCCCGGACCCCAGCGTGTGGGTACGAAGGACCAAATCCAACAAACCCCACAGGGCTCATGTGGCCGTGAGATTTAGGCCCTGACCGGCCATTGTTTCCAAGACTTCTCGCCAAGGCAAACCATGTAAAGAACAGCGTGACAAAGCCGTGACCTGCACACATGTGCTGCTGGGTCCCTGAGACTTGTCCGGGCAGTGGAGGCTTAAGACACAGTGGAGGATGTGGAGGCGGAGTAGCACACTGTCACAGGACCAACGGGCTGACAGAGTTTAGCAGGAAGCAGCATTGAGTACACACCAGGGCTTCAGAATCCCAAAGAAAAAACAGCCATTTTTTTAAAAAATTAATAATATTTAGGACAGCGGTTGCTACCAATATATTGCCTGAATGACACAGCCTGGAGTTGGCTGATGCATGAGTACACACTAGGGCTTCACAATCCCTCCAAAAAAACACAACAATTGCAGAAATTTATGAAGAAGACTTTTTGATAGCGGGTGCTACCTATGCGAAAATTTGAAATTCCCAGACCCAGGCACAGCAGTGCCATCAGTAAACCATATATTGCCTGAATGACACAGGCTGGAGTTGGCTGATGCATGAGTACGCACCAAAGCTTCACAATCCCTAATAAAAAAGACAAACATTTTTGACAAAAAATTTTAACGGAAATTTAGGACAGCGAGTGCTCTCTATATATTACCAAAATGACGCAGCCTGGAGTTGGCTGCAGCATGAGGAGACCATTGAAATGTGTGATTTTTTTATTTGAAATTTAAATCTAAATTTGTGTCCTGGACCCCGCCGTGTGGGTACAATGGACCTAATCTCACAAGCACCCACAGGGCTCATGTGGCCGTAAGATGTAGGCGCAACGTCTCCATAGCCCTGACCAGCCAGTTTTTTTTACCTTTGTTTAAGAACAAGCGCATATCCAAGAGTCCAGAAGACTCTATAATGCAGGACAGTGGACCACCAAAAGAAATTCTTCTATAAAATAATTTTTATGAAATAAAGAAGCAGACTTCATCCGTCTGCGTATGTTTTTTTGAAAATGTTACTTACAAAATCACACGCAACAATCGTTCAATGGTGTAATGGTTATAATTTTGGAAAATTCAAGTTTATTACTGTGATAATTATCAGAAATAAAAAAAAAAACACTACCCAAGAGTGTTTAACCCCTTCAGGACGGAGCCCATTTTGGCCTTAAGGACCGGAGCGTTTTTTGCACATCTGACCACTGTCACTTTAAACATTAATAACTCTGGGATTCTTTTAGTTATCATTCTGATTCCGAGACTGTTTTTTCGTGACATATTCTACTTTAACCTAGTGGTAAATTTTTGTCGATACTTACATCCTTTCTTGGTGAAAAATCCGTAAATTTGATGAAAAATTGGAAAATTTTTCATTTTTCTAACTTTGAAGCTTTCTGCTTGTAAGGAAAATGGATATTACGAATAAATTTTTTTGGTTCACATATACAAATGTCTACTTTATGTTTGCATCATAAAATTGATGAGTTTTTACTTTTGGAAGACACCAGAGGGCTTCAACGGTCAGCAGCAATTTTCTGATTTTTCACAAAATTTTCAAACTCAGTATTTTTCAGGGACCAGTTCAGGTTTGAAGTGGATGTGAAGGGTCTTCATATTAGAAATACCCCATAAATGACCCCATTATAAAAACTACACCCCCCAAAGTATTCAAAATGACATTCAGTAAGTGTTTTAACCCTTTAGGTGTTTCACACGAATAGCAGCAAAGTGAAGGAGAAAATTCACAATCTTCATTTTTTACACTCACATGTTCTTGTAGACCCAATTTTAGAATTTTTACAAGGGGTAAAAGGACAAAATGTTTACTTGTATTTGTAGCCCAATTTCTCTCGAGTAAGCACATACCTCATATGTCTATGTAAAGTGTTCAGCGGGCGCAGTAGAGGGCTCAGAAGCGAAGGAGCGACAAGGGGATTTTGGAGAGTACGTTTTTCTGAAATGGTTTTTGGGGGGCATGTTGCATTTAGCAAGCCCTTATGGTGCCAGAACAGCAAAAAAAAAAAACACATGGCATACCATTTTGGAAACTAGACCCCTCGGGGAATGTAACATGGGATAAATTGAACCTTAATACCCCACAGGTGTTTCACGACTTTTGCAAATGTAAAAACATAAAAAAAAATTTACCTAAAATGCTTGTTTTCCCAAAAATTTTTAATTTTTAAAAAGGGTAATAGCAGAAAATACCCCTAAAAATTTGAAGCCCAATTTCTCCTGATTCAGAAAACACCCCATATGTGGGTGAAAAGTGCTCTACTGGCGCACTACAGGTCTCGGAAGAGAAGGAGTCACATTTGACTTTTTGAAAGCAAATTTTGCTCTGGGGGCATGCCGCATTTAGGAAGCCCCTATGGTGCCAGGACAGCAAAAAAAAAAACCTACATGGCATATTATTTTGGAAACTAGACCCCTTGGGGAACGTAACAAGGGGTTAAGTGAACCTTAATACCCCACAGGCGTTTCACGACTTTTGCATATGTAAAAAAAAAAAAATAATTTTTTACCTAAAATGCTTGTTTTCCCAAAAATTTTACATTTTTGAAAAGGGTAAAAGCAGAAAATACCCCCCAAAATTTGTAACACAATTTCTCCCGAGTACGGCGATACCCCATATGTGACCCTAAACTGTTGCCTTGAAATACGACAGGGCTCCAAAGTGAGAGCGCCAAGCGCATTTGAGGCCTAAATTAGGGACTTGCATAGGGGTGGACATAGGGGAATTCTACGCCAGTGATTCCCAAACAGGGTGCCTCCAGCTGTTGCAAAACTCCCAGCATGCCTGGACAGTCAACGGCTGTCCGACAATACTGGGAGATGTTTTGCAACAGCTGGAGGCTCCGTTCTGGAAACAGTGGCGTACCAGACGTTTTTCATTTTTATTGGGGAGGGGAGGGGGGCTGTGTAGGGGTATGTGTATATGTAGTGTTTTTTACTTTTTATTTTATTTTTTGTGCTAGTGTAGTATAGTGTTTTTAGGGTACAGTCGCACGGGCGGGGGTTCACAGTAGTTTCTCGCTGGCAGTTTGAGCTGCAGCAGAAAGTTTGCGGCAGCTCAAACTTGCAGCCAGATACTTACTCTAATCCTCCGCCCATGTGAGTGTACCCTGTACGTTCACATTGGCGGGGGGGGGGGGGGGGGGCATCAAGCTGTTGCATAACTACAACTCCCAGCATGCCCGTTGGCTGTCGGTGACTGCTGAGAGTTGTAGTTTTGCAACAACTGTAGGCACACTGGTAATGTATCACTGAGTTTGTGACCTAACTCAGTGTTTCACAACCAGTGTGCCTCCAGCTGTTGCAAAACTACAACTCCCAGCATGTACGGTGCATGTTGTACGGTGACTGCTGAGAGTTGTAGTTTGCAACAGCTGGAGGCACACCGGTCGAGTTAGGTAAAAAAAAAACTCTGAGTTTCACAACCAGTGTGCCTTCAGCTGTTGCAAAACTACAACTCTCAGCAGTCACCGACAGCCAACGGGCATGCTGGGAGTTGTAGTTATGCAACCAGCAGATGCACCACTACAACTCCCATCATGCACTTTAGCTGTTTGTGCAAGCTGGGAGTTGTAGTTATACAACAGCTGAAGGTACACTTTTCCATAGAAAGAATGTGCCTCCAGCTGTTGCAAAACCATAAGTCCCAGCATGCCCATAAGGGAATGCTGGGAGTTGTGGTGGTCTGCCTCCTGCTGTTGCATAACTACAGCTCCCAGCATGCCCTTTTTGCATGCTGGGAGCTGTTGCTAAGCAACAGCAGGAGGCTGTCACTCACCTCCAACGATCCAGCCACATGAGGTCAGTCCCGCCGCCGCCGCTGCTCCTGGGGCCCCGATCCTAACATTGACGCCGGGGATCGGGGTCCCCAGCACCCGGGGTGCACGTCCTGCACCCGCTCACGTCCTCCGGAAGAGGGGCGGAGCGGGTGCGGGAGTGACACACGCAGCAGGCGCCCTGATTGGTCGGCCGGTAATCCGGCCGACGAATCAGGGCGATCGTGAGGTGGCACCAGTGCCACCTCACCCCTGCAGGCTCTGGCTGTTCGGGGCCGTCAGAGACGGCCCCGAACAGCCAATAATTCCGGGTCACGGGGTCACTGGAGACCCGATTGACCCGGAATCGCCACAAATCGCTGGACTGAATTGTCCAGCGATCTGCGGCGATCGCCGACATGGGGGGGCATAATGACCCCCCTGGGCGATATGCCGGGGTGCCTGCTGAACGATTTCAGCAGGCATCCGGCTCCGGTCCCCAACCGGCTAGCGGTGGGGGCCGGAATTCCCACGGGCGTATGGATACGCCCTCGGTACTTAAGGACTCGGGATGCAGGGCGTATCCATATGCCCTATGTCCTGAAGAGGTTAATAACCCCATACATTGTGCCATAAATGTTGAAATTTAAATTAAGCATGTATGTATGTATTTAAAAAATCCTAAAATTAAAGGACCAAGCCCAGAAGCATCATGAAGTCAAGTAGTTCCTGAAAGACACAGGAGTAGTCAGGAGTAGGCATCAGCAGTATCCAAGAGTCTTTAATGACCCCTTAAATTGCACTTTCACTCACGAGATCGAGCAATAACAGGTGTGTTATGCCCTAAGAGGTCCGGGGCTGCAAGCGCGCTACACTGAACGGACCAGCGTGTGTCTATCTTTCACCGACAGGTGTGGGTAACCAGCTGAACCCCGTTCGCGATAGGGATCAGGGATTGCAATTATTTGCCAGGAAAGAAGAATCACAACTAAGCGCGGGTCATAAGCTCGGGTTCATTAAGTCCCTGCCCTTTGTACACACCGCATTTCTCTACTACCGATTGGATGGTTTAGTGAGGTCCTCGGATCGGCCCCGGCGGGGTAGGAGAAGGCCCTGGCAGAGCGCCAAGAATTTAAAGATCATTGTTGAAATTTGCATTAAATGGGCATTGTCATCAACATTATTTTTTTATATGTTGTAGTTCATATGCACTACAACATATCTCTAATATATTTTAATTATTTTTTTTTTATAAACATGTTCTAATTTATGTTTGAAAACCGGCCACTAGGGGTCTCCCTCCTAGTGGCCGGCTGCAGGCTGACGTGACGTCACGCCTGAAAAAGGACTGATGCGGCCGGGCATCGGTCCTTTTTCATTCAGCCTGCGCTCACTCCCTGCCTGTCAATCAGACAGGTGGGTGCGAATGCATTGGCTCCCTGGCCTGACACGCCGGCCCCGCCTCCCGCACATGAAGCCACTGCTGCTGCCGCCCCTGCATGCCGCTGCCAGACTCTGCAGTAAGTAAGTATGGAATAATAGAGCAGGGATCATGATTGTAAACGGGGGTTGGGGGAGAACGGGGCTCGGGGTTTTAAAAACGGGGGGGGGGGGGGGAACGGGATAGTTTGCCAGCATTTATTGTTTTCAACACGGGGGGGGGGGGTAGCGCGGCAGCATTTATTGTTTTCAACACGAGGTGCCTCCAGCTGTTTTACCACTGCAACTCCCAGCATGCCCTGACAGCCAATAGATGTCAGGGCAAGCTGGGAGTTGTAGTGGTGAAACAGCTGGAGGCACCCTGTATAGATGAAGTAAGGGGGGAAGTCCCCCCCAGCAGGCATCAGTGACGTGGTGCCTGCTGGGGAAGTCTGCCTGGTAGTGAGCACACTGCCAGGCAGACAAAAATTTATTTTTAATATAGTAAAAAAAAAATTAAAAGCAGGGAGGGGGTTAGGGATAGATCCTGAGGCCTGAGGCATCAGGGAGGCAATTATTTCCTGAAAGATACAGAATGAGTCAGGAGCAGTCATTCGTAGTACCCAAGAGGGTTTCATAACCAACCCCTTACATTTAAAGATCAATGTTGAAATTTGCATTAAGCATGTATTTAGCTATTGCTAAACATCCAAAAATTGAAGGGCCAAGGCCTGAGGCATCAGGGAGGAATTTATTTCCTGATAGACACAGAATGAGTCAGGAGCAGTCATTCGTAGTACCCAAGAGGGTTTCATAACCAACCCCTTACATTTAAAGATCAATGTTGAAATTTGCATTAAGCATGTATTTCGCTATCGCTAAACATCCAAAAATTGAAGGGCCAAGGCCTGAGGCATCAGGGAGGCAATTATTTCCTGATAGACACAGAATGAGTCAGGAGCAGTCATTCGCAGTACCCAAGAGGGTTTCATAACCAACCCCTTACATTTAAAGATCAATGTTGAAATTTGCATTAAGCATGTATTTAGCTACTGCTAAACATCCAAAAATTGAAGGCCCAAGGCTTGAGGCATCAGGGAGGAATTTATTTCCTGATAGACACAGAATGAGTCAGGAGCAGTCATTCGTAGTACCCAAGAGGGTTTCATAACCAACCCCTTACATTTAAAGATCAATGTTGAAATTTGCATTAAGCATGTATTTAGCTATTGCTAAACATCCAAAAATTGAAGGGCCAAGGCCTGAGGCATCAGGGAGGCAAGTAGTTCCTGATAGACACAGAATGAGTCAGGAGCAGTCATTCGCAGTACCCAAGAGGGTTTCATAACCAACCCCTTACATTTAAAGATCAATGTTGAAATTTGCATTAAGCATGTATTTAGCTACTGCTAAACATCCAAAAATTGAAGGCCCAAGGCTTGAGGCATCAGGGAGGCAATTATTTCCTGATAGACACAGAATGAGTCAGGAGCAGTCATTCGTAGTACCCAAGAGGGTTTCATAACCAACCCCTTACATTTAAAGATCAATGTTGAAAATTGCATTAAGCATGTATTTAGCTATTGCTAAACATCCAAAAATTGAAGGGCCAAGGCCTGAGGCATAAGGGAGGCAATTATTTCCTGATAGACACAAAATGAGTCAGGAGCAGTCATTCGCAGTACCCAAGAGGGTTTCATAACCAACCCCTTACATTTAAAGATCAATGTTGAAATTTGCATTAAGCATGTATTTAGCTACTGCTAAACATCCAAAAATTGAAGGCTCAAGGCTTGAGGCATCAGGGAGGCAATTATTTCCTGATAGACACAGAATGAGTCAAGAGCAGTCATTCGTAGTACCCAAGAGGGTTTCATAACCAACCCCTTACATTTAAAGATCAATGTTGAAATTTGCATTAAGCATGTATTTAGCTACTGCTAAACATCCAAAAATTGAAGGGCCAAGGCCTGAGGCATCAGGGAGGCAATTATTTCCTGATAGACACAGAATGAGTCAGGAGCAGTCATTCCCAGTACCCAAGAGGGTTTCATAACCCCTTACATTTAAAGATCAATGTTGAAATTTGCATTAAGCATGTATTTAGCTACTGCTAAAAATTGAAGGGCCAAGGTCTGAGGCATCAGGGAGAAAAGTAGTTCCTGAAAGACACAGAATGAGTCAAGTGCAGTCATTCTCAGTACCCAAGAGGGTTTCATAACCAACCCCTTACATTTAAAGATCAATGTTGAAATTTGCATTAAGCATGTATTTAGCTACTGCTAAACATCCAAAAATTGAAGGCCCAAGGCTTGAGGCATCAGGGAGGCAATTATTTCCTGATAGACACAGAATGAGTCAGGAGCAGTCATTCGTAGTACCCAAGAGGGTTTCATAACCAACCCCTTACATTTAAAGATCAATGTTGAAATTTGCATTAAGCATGTATTTAGCTACTGCTAAACATCCAAAAATTGAAGGGCCAAGGCCTGAGGCATCAGGGAGGCAATTATTTCCTGATAGACACAGAATGAGTCAGGAGCAGTCATTCCCTGTACCCAAGAGGGTTTCATAACCCCTTACAATTAAAGATCAATGTTGAAATTTGCATTAAACATGTATTTAGCTACTGCTAAACATCTAAAAATTGAAGGGCCAAGGTCTGAGGCATCAGGGAGAAAAGTAGTTCCTGATAGACACAGAATGAGTCAGGAGCAGTCATTCGCAGTACCTAAGAGGGTTTCATAACCAACCCCTTACATTTAAAGATCAATGTTGAAATTTGCATTAAGCATGTATTTAGCTACTGCTAAACATCCAAAAATTGAAGGCCCAAGGCCTAAAGCATC
This sequence comes from Hyla sarda, assembly GCF_029499605.1. Classification (NCBI taxonomy): domain Eukaryota; kingdom Metazoa; phylum Chordata; class Amphibia; order Anura; family Hylidae; genus Hyla; species Hyla sarda. The sequence continues at coordinate 175,970,946 of NC_079193.1, read as the reverse complement.
AGGGAGGCAAGTAGTTCCTGAAAGACACAGAATGAGTCAGGAGCAGGCATTCGCAGTACCCAAGAGGGTTTCATAACCCCTTACATTTAAAGATCAATGTTGACATTTGCATTAAGCACATATTTAGCTACTGATAAACATCCAAAAATTAAAGGCCCAAGGCCAGATGCATCAGTGAGGCAAGTAGTTCCTGAAAGACACAGGATGAGCCAGGAGCAGGCAATCGCAGTACCAAAGAGGGTTTCATAACTGTAATTGATAACCCAAGAGGGTTTCATAACCAACCATAAGTGGGAAATGTTGGTGTAGCAGCATGGTCAATCTATTCTGAGGCATCTGGCATTGGTGGCTGGAAATCCTGGCTGATCCATCCCTGATTCATCTTCACAAACGTCAGTCTCTCCACATTTTTAGTGGACAGACGAGTTCGCCTTGGGGTGACTATGGCCCAGGACACACTAAACACCCGCTCTGATGGCACACTACTGGCCGGGCAGGACAGCTTTTCCAGGGAAAACTCTGCTAGTTGTGGCCATAAATCAAGTTTGGTTGCCCAGAAGTCCAGCGGATCTTCAATGGTTGTTGGCATGGCCATGTCAAGGTATGCCACTACCTGCTGGTTCAGGTCCTGCTCCATGTCTACCTGCTGCTGATGAGTTGCTTCACTATGCGGGTGAAGAAAGCTACTCATCAGCGACTGTAGACTCAGGCTGTTGCTAATTGAGCTGGTACTGCTCCTGCCACTCCTCCCCAGCAGCCATGGCAGTGGAAGGTGAGCGCAGAGGGCCCCCCCCGAGTCAGACCTGTGAGTGGATGGACCATGTGGCCGAGAGGCATCAGCCAACTGACTACATAGAATCTCTCTGTAGTAGGTCAGTTTGTCCTCCCTCTCAGTGGGTGTAAAAAAGGCCCCCATTTTGGGACGGTAGCGAAGGTCTAATAAGGTGGAGATCCAGAAGTCCTCCTGCTGACGAATTTTGACAATTCGGGGGTCACTACGCAAGCAACTGAGCATGCATCGTGCCATTTGCGCCAGTGACTCGGAGGGACTACCTGCCTCCATCTTCACTGCATACTGCCACAGTGTGTCTGGGTACTCTGTCTCAACTTCCTCATAACCCTCCAGCTCCTCTGGCTGCTTCTGCTCCTCCTCTCCTGTCCGATGACTAGAAACACCGGCACTCTTATCCAACCTAAACTGTGCTCCGCTCTGCCCCTCATTATCCTCATCTTCCAGTTCAGCCCCCACAGGGCTCATGTAGCCTTGAGATGTAGGCGCAACGTCTCCATTGCCATGACCAGCCATGGTTTCAATAATTTGTTGTAGGAAATGTAGGAGTGGAATAACGTTGTTCATGGCATAATCCAGGCGACTCACAAATAATGTGGCTTCCTCAAAGGGCATCAGCAAACGGCAGGTGTCACGTATGAGCTGCCACTCGTTCATATTGAAGTTACACAGGGGAGTACTCCTATCTGCTTGGATCATCAAGAAATCGGTGATGGCTTTTCTTTGCTGGTATAGTCTGTCCAACATATGGAGGGTCGAATTCCAACGTGTGGCAACGTCACAAATAAGACTATGTTGTGGGATACCGTTCCGATGCTGCAGCTCAAGGAAGGTGTGCTTGGCAGTGTACGAGTGGCTGAAGTGCTTGCACAGTTTCCTTGACATTTTCAGGATGTTTTACAAATGGGTTGAAGACTTGAGGAAGTGCTTGACAACCAGATTCAACACGTGTGCCATGCAGGGCGCATGTTTCAAACTTCCTTGTCACAGCGCGGACACGATGTTCTTCCCGTTGTCGGTCACCATGGTTCCCATTTCCAAATTTCGTGGAGTAAGCCATACTCTGATTTCTTTACGAATGAACTTTAGCAATTCCTCCCCTTTGTGACTCCGTTCGCCAAGGCAAACCATGTGAAGAACAGCTTGACACCGCCGTGCCCTACACACATGGTACGATGAAGGGCCACCGAGATTTGGAAGTGCAGTGGAGGCCGAGGACACGGTGGAGGATGAGGAGGCGGCGTCGCACACTGTAACAGGATCAACTTCCTGGGAGCGAGAGCATGGAGGAGGAAACGGTGTGACCTGTCCTAGTTGCTGTTGTGGCTGTGCAGGAACAACATTTACCCAGTGGGCCGTAAAAAGACAAGTATTGTCGCTGCCCATAGTTACAGCTCCACACGTCGGCACTGCCGTGCACTTTTGAACACACCGACAGGCTCAAGGACTGGCCCACCTTCTCTTGTACAAACTTATGCAGGGCTGGTACTGCCTTCTTCGCAAAGAAATGACGGCTTGGGACTCTCCACCTCGGCTCGGCACAAGCCATCAATTTTCTGAAAGGTGCAGAGTCCACCACTTGAAAAGGGAGGGACTGCAACACCAGCAACTTGGACAGGAGCACATTCAACTTCTGCGCCGTTGGATGAGTGGGCGCATACTGTTGTCGCTTGGACGTGGCTTCACCGATGGATTGTTGGCGGAATGGCTGACTAAAAGCGGGAGAAGAAGGAGTGACAGAAGGAGGGTTTGACACACAGCTCCCTTCGGCTGAGGTGGTGGAGCCTTGGCTGGATGAAGGAGGGAGCAGATGGCCACAGGGTGATGCAGCAGGCTGGACCACTACATCGGAGCCACGGTTCTCCCAGGCCGCTTTATGGTGGCAAAGCATGTGTTGACGCAGGGCCGTGGTGCCGACATTGGGACCCTGGCCACGCTTCACCTTCTGCCGACAGATCTTGCATGTGGCTACGTGAACCTCCTCTGGATGCCTTATGAAAAACTTCCACACCGCCGAGTAGCTGATTTTTCCACCCGCAGTCCGCACTAATTGACTGCTACTGGCGCCGTCTCCAGGAACCCCTGTTCCACTACCTCCCGGAAAGGTAGGCCGGCGCGAAGCAGTTGGTCTCCCCGGGCACGTTTGGCTCCTGAATTTCCACTACTGCCACCACTCTGACTGCCAACCGTGCTACCGCCTTGCTGCCTCAAGGGCAATCTGCAACTCTCTTCTCCTGATGATGATGAAGCCCCTTCTGCACCCGCCTCCTAATTGCGATTGGCTTCATCATCATCCACAGGTGTGTGCACGTCACTGATGTCCTACTCAGGTTCCCCAACAGTGTCTGGTTCAGGACTCTGAACCTTTGCAACACCGCCACCCACATCACTCTCCGCATCACTACTTGGCCACCTAGCAGAGCAAGCGGCGCATGTTTCCTCCCCTTCTTGGCTGTCCAGTAGCTGCTGACTGTCCTCTATTAGATCGTCCTCAGTAAATAGTGGAGCTGAACCAACAGCATAAGATACTTCTTTAGGAGAGGGAACAGCATAGGACAAAGGCAATGGGAGGACAGGGACTGCTCCCGGGCCATGCCAACTGAGGGTTGCGTCTGAGGAACCCACCGACTGTTGACTGTGGGTGTCAGATGTTACTTGTGATGATGTGGATGAGCGTGTTAACCAATCGACGATGGCAGATGGGTTGCTGGTGGAGACACGACCGCTGGCTGATAACGGGAGCTCAGGCCTCTCGCTGCGACTCCTGCTGCCACTCGCCCAAAGTCTGCTGCCAACTCTGCCTGAAGTATTTAGGCCTCTGCCACTCCTCTGAGCAGGTCCTGACACTTCTCTGCCTGACATACTTAGTGCGTTTATGAGTGTATTACAATACGCTACACTACTCTTTAAACAGTATTTGTCTAGAACAGCAGCAGGTGATTACTTACGGCTGTCCTTTCACAGTATGTAGGCCCTTGACAGATTAATAGGTACTAAATGGTACAATACTTGGATGTACCTATGCGGTATGCACTGATGAGGGCAGTAATATGCCTAACTATACGCAGAAAAAACTCTGTATTTTTGTAAAACACCAGCCGGTGAATACTATTGTTTGGACTTTGACGGTATGGAGCACCTTGACAGCTTAACAGGTACTAAATGGTACAATACTTGGATGTACCTATGTGGTATGCACTGATGAGGGCAGTAATATGCCTAACTATACGCAGAAAAAATCTGTATTTTTGTAACACACCAGCCGGTGGATACTAATGTTTGGACTTTGACAGTATGGAGCACCTTGACAGCTTAACAGGTACTAAATGGTACAATACTTGGATGTACCTATGCGGTATGCACTGATGAGGGCAGTAATATGCCTAACTATACGCAGAAAAAATCTGTATTTTTGTAAAACACCAGCCGGTGGATACTATTGTTTGGACTTTGATGGTCTGGAGCACCTTGACCGCTTAACAGGCACTAAATGGTACAATACTTGGATGTACCTATGCGGTAAGCACTGATGAGGGCAGGAATATGCCTAACTATATGCAGAAAAAAATCTGTATTTTTGTAAAACACCAGCCGGTGAATGCTATTGTTTGGACTTTGACGTTATGGAGCACCTTGACAGCTTAACAGGTACTAAATGGTACAATACTTGGGTGTACGTTTGCGGTATGCACTGATGAGGGCATTAATATTCGTAACTATACACATAAAAAGCTATTTAACCCCTTAAGGCCTAAAATTTAATTTTTACGTTTTCATTTTTTCCTCCTCGCCTTCTAAAAATCATAACTCTTTTATATTTTCATCCACAGACTAGTATGAGGGCTTGTTTTTTGCGCGACCAGTTGTCCTTTGTAATGACATAACTCATTATATCATAAAATGTATGGCGCAACCAAAAAACACTATTTTTGTGGGGAAATTAAATAGAAAAACGCAATTTTGCTAATTTTGGAAGGTTTGTTGTGCTTAAAAAAAATCACAAACTTTTTAACCAAATTAGTACGTTTATAATCCCTTTATTTTGATGACCTCTAACTTTTTTATTTTTCCGTATAAGCGGCGGTATGAGGGCTCATTTTTTGCGCCATGATCTGTACTTTTTATGATACCACATTTGCATATAAAAAAACTTTTAATACATTTTTTATAATTTTTTTAAAATAAAATGTATTAAAAAAGTAGCAATTTTGGACCTTTTTTCCTTTTTTACGTTCACGCCGTTCACCGGACGGTATCATTAACATTTTATTTTAATAGTTCGGACATTTACACATGCGGCGATACCAAATATGTCTATTAAATTAATTTTTTACGCTTTTTGGGGGTAAAATAGGAAAAAACTGACGTTTTACTTTTTTATTGGGGGAGGTGATTTTTCATTTTTTTTGTACTTTTACTTTTAAATTTTTTTACATTTTTTTTTACACTTGAATAGTCCCCATAGGGGACTATTCATAGCAATACCATGATTGCTAATACTGATCTGTTCTATGTATAGGACATAGAACAGATCAGTGTTATCGGTCATCTTCTGCTCGATCTCAGACCAGAGCAGGAGATGCTGGGAGCCGGAAGGAGGAAGGTGAGGGGACATCCGTGCGGCGTTATGAATGATCGGATCCCTGCAGCAGCGCTGCGGGCGATCCGATCATTCATTGAAATTGCGTACTGCTGCAGATGCCGGGATCTGTATTGATCCCGGCATCTGAGGGGTTAATGGCGGACGCCCGCGAGATCGCGGGCGTCGGCCATTGCCGGCGAGTCCCTGGCTGCGATCATCAGCCGGGATCAGCCGCGCATGACACGGGCATCGCTCCGATGCCCGTGGTTATGCACAGGACATAAATGTACGTCCTGGTGCGTTAAGTACCACCGCACCAGGACGTACATTTACGTCCTGCGTCCTTAAGGGGTTAAAAAAAAAAAAAGACAGCCGGTGAATACTATTGTTTGGACTTGCACAGTATGTAGCCCCTTGACAGATTAACAGGTACAAAATGGTACAAATGCACTACAGTCCACTGAACAATCACGTATTTCTGAACAGCAGCAGGACCCAACAGTGCAGCACCACAAACAAAATAAAATATCCAGGGATTAAACCCTAAATTGCACTCTGTCACACAATTCTGAGCAGCAGAAGATTTGTGGAGCAAAAAAAATAAACTAAATTTGGCTGAAAAATGCTTCAGAAAGTTCAGGCAGCTTGGAGATCTGTATGAGGCAGCTGACAGCTATCTGCCCCTCTCTGCTGCAATGCTCAATAATGTGAATAGGAGGTTTAGCTATCAATCATCCTTCTCAGTGTAACAGCAAAGCACTCTGCACTCCTGTCTTTCCCTAATGCTGATGTGACTAGCAGTTACAGTGTAACGCTGTGGTATGAGCTATTCACACACACACGCAGTCCCGTCCTCTCCATCTGAGTGCATAGATGAAATGAAGAGAGGCAAGATGGCCGCCGATTATATAGGGGCTGTGACATCACAGGGGTCAGTGAACATTGATAGGCTGCATCTCACATGTGATTCAGGGTCAGCCCGCCTACCTTCATTCCCGCCGCTGTTTCCCGCCCTCCCATAATCCCCTGCCCCATGTACTCACATGTGGATCCGCCATCTTAGGTCTCCAATAGCCTGGAGCGCTGTAAAATGGAGTTTAATGAAGCGAATTAATGATTTTTTCATGAAATTCGTAACAATTTGGGTTTGTCAACTTCGATTCGCTCATCTCTAATCTAAATCCTTCCAGTACTTATCAGCTGCTGTATGCTACACAGAAAGTTCTTTTCCCTTTGAATTTATTTTCTGTCTGACCACAGACCTCTCTGCTGACACCTCTGTCCATGTCAGGAACTGTCCAAAGCAGGAGCAAATCCCTATAGCAAACCTCTCCTGCTCTGGACAGTTCCTGAGGTGCCATTAAAAATATACTTTTGTTGGTATGCCTTAAAATCCACCCCAAAAAAAAGAAAAAAATTATTTCTTATCCTAATGAATAAATCTAAATAACTATTTTACTATCACACACATAGGACTAATATCAGACCAATAGTAGCAAGATGCTGTCAAGATGCTATTATGTTCACTTATCGTTTGTGCGAAATGTGTCAAAGAGGCCAAAAAGGAGAGGAACAGAAATGTATGGTTTGAAATCTATACACCATATAATGACACACTACTGTCAGCGTGGATTTTTTAATAAGAAATGTTCCCAACGTACGTTTCTATCCCAAGATTTAATTAAGCACACATAGGGACGTCCTCAGGGGAACAATAACATATTGTTAGATAGATATTAAATATGCATTTATCATATAGACAGAGCAATATCCCAAATGATGAAGTAGATAACAAACATATTTTGATCAAGGACTATGCAGTCCATCCCACTCAGGGGTAAATATGAAAATGACCATAGAATAATAGTAGTGGGCTCATGCAAAATTTCTCTTAGTTGTGGACAGCCCCGCTATAGATGGATTTTGTCGGCAGAACATTGCATGCTCAGAGGATTTCATGCTGACAGGTTGTCAGTATATGATCTAATAGTCCTGCAGTGGCAGGATGCCAGGTAGATAGTCCCAGTGTTGTGCGTGACTATCTATCAGGCGTCCTGCCACTGCAGGACTATTAGATCATATACTGCCAACCTGGCAGCATGAAATCCTCTGATCATGCAATGTTCTGCCAATAAACTCAATCTATAGTGCACTACTATTATTCTATGGTCATTTTTATATTTATCCCTGAGTGGGGTGGACTGCATAGTCCTTGATCAATATTTGTTTGTTATCTACTACACCATTTGGGATATTGCTCTATATGATATTGCTCTATATGATAAATGCTAATTTAATATCTATCTAAGAATATGTAATTTTTCCCCTGGGGACGGCCCTATGTGTGCTTGATAACATCTTGGAATAGAAACGTACGTTGGGAACGTTTCTTATTAAAAATCCGTGCTGACTGTAGTGCGTCAGTATATGGTGTATAGATTTGAAACCGTAGATTTATGTTACTCTCCTTTTTGGCCTCTTTGGCACATTATGTAAAAGGGATAAGTGAATATAATAGCATCTTGACAGCATCTTGCTACTATTGGTCTGATATTAGTCCTATGTGTGTGATAGAATAATATTTATTTAGATTTATTCACTTGGATAAGGAATACACTTTTTCTTTATTTGGGTTGATTTTAAGTATATTTTTATGGCACTTCCGCTTTTCTCTTTAATTCTGATTCTTGTTGGGAATAATTGATAATTAGGGGTGGTATATAGCCTAACGTATATATATGTGTTGGTCATTAAACCACATTAAATCTGTGCAGGATACTTTACGTGTCAATACACCCTTATAATATATCTATGCCCAGAATATTAGATTTATACAACTTATACAGTTTCAGAGCTCTACATCTCAATGACATTTTTATTTTTAGGAGGTGATGTGTAAGCCCGACTTTTCATGGGTGAGACATTTAGCTAATATAAACTTTTACCCATTATTTACTAGAGTGATCCCGACAGTTTTTTTTAATCAGGTTTTGAACCCAAATTGTGTTGCATGCTTTGTACGCCAGAATTTACAAACATAAAAATCCTTTAAAAAAAAATGACTCTCTCTGGGCATGACCACCAGGAAAATGGGTGTGACTGCTGAAAAGGGGCATGTCCCCAACATTTTTGTAACATCCCAACACATTTACAAAGGATTTCACATAAAATGTGAAGGATTTGAGCCATTGAAAACCCGACAGCTCAGAGCAATTGTAAAAAAAAAAGCAAAATGTAGGAAAAGTGCAAAATGTAGGGAAGCATTAGTAAATATAATGGAAAAATACCTGTTGGGGAAAAAAACACACAAAGAAAACTACACTGCACTCTTAGTAAATCAGGGCCATTGTGTGCAATGCTGTATGTTCGGCTTTGATGCAAAACTGCAGGAAGTTACTTCACAGAATATATAATTTGTCTATCGACCAATATATATCACCGAATAATAGACTTATTAAAATATAACTTTTATTACAAGCTCATAAAACAAGGGGTAACACAATTCAATACACAAACTCAAAAATTATATTCGAGTGGATGAGCACCTCAAGTCCGTACCAGTCCACACCAAAAACAGACATATACAATTTATGCCACAAGATAGTAATCAAATTCAAGTGATGAACATTAGTATAGTATACACAATGATACAGTGGGGATCAAAAGTGTGGGCACCCCAGGTAAAAATTTGTATTAATGTGCATAAATAAGCCAAGGAAAGATGGAAAAATCTCCAAAAGGCCTCAAATTACAGATTATACATTCTTATAATATGTCAACAAAAGTTAGATTTTATTTCCATCATTCACACTTTCAAAATAACAGAAAACAAAAAAATGGTGTCTGCAAAAGTTTGGGCACCCTGCAGTTAATATCTTGTACTGCCCCCTTTGGCAAGTATCACAGCTTGTAAACGCTTTCAATTCTTGTTTGAGGTATCTTTGCCCGTTCTTCCTTATAAAAGTCTTCCAGTTCTTTGAGATTTCTGGGCTGTCTGTCATGCACTGCTCTTTTAAGGTCTATCCATAGATTTTCATTTATGTTGGGGTCAGGAGATTGTGAAGGCCATGGCAAAACCTTCAGTTTTTCACTGATGGCATCAAGTTAGCATCCAAAATTTGCTGAAATTTTATTGAATCCATTTTTTCTTCTACTCGTGAGATATTCCCTGTGCCACTGGCTGCATTACAACCCAAAAGCATGATTGATCCACCCCCATGCTTAACAGTTGGACAGAGGTTCTTTTCATTAAATTCTGTTCCCCTTCTTCTCCAAATGTACCTTTGCTCATTCCGGCCAAAAAGTTCAATTTTAACCTCATCGGTCCACAGAACTTGTTTACAAAATGCATCAGGCTTGTCTATATGTCCATTTGCAAAGTTCAAATGCTGATTTTTGTGGTGAGGACGTAGAAGAGGTTTTCTTCTGATGACTCTTCCATGAAGACCATATTTGTACAAGTATCTCTTTATAGTGGAATAGTGTACCACAACTCTAGTGTCTGCCAGATCTTTCTGGAGGGATGTGCAGTCAAATGTGGGTTTTGAATTGTTTTTCTCGCAATCCTGCCAGCTGTTCTGTCTGATATTTTTCTTGGTCTTCCAGATCTTGCTTTAACTTCCACTGTTCCTGATGACTGACATTTCTTAATTACATTCCGAACAGAGGATATTGACATCTGAAAAATGTTTTGCTATCTTCTTATAGCCTTCTCCAGCTTTGTGAGCGTCAACTATTTTCAGTTTCAGATTTCTAGACAACTGCTTAGAAGAACCCATGGTGCTGATTGTTGGGGCAAGGTTAGATGAGTCTGGGCATTTAAAACCTTTGAGATTGACATCACCTGGTCTTCCAAGATGATGATTGAGAACAATCCATGACACTGGCAGGTCTCAGCTTTGCAAAGGGGGCAGGGCATGCTATAAATTCTGCAGGGTGCCCAAACTTTTGCAGACACCATTTTTTTGTTTTCTGTTATTTTGAAAGTGTAAATGATGGAAATAAAGCCTAACTTTTGTTGACATATTATAAGAACGTCTAATCTGTAATTTGATGCCTTTTGGAGATTTTTCCATCTTTCCTTGGCTTCTTTATGCACATTAATACAAATTTTTACCTGGGGTGCCCAAACCTTTGATCCCCACTGTATATCTATTACACCCTAACCCCAGATGGCTCAGGAGGGGATAAGGGAGGGACAACTGGAGGCCAGGACCAGGTGCCTATCACTTCCTACAGTAAATACTGTTCTAGGCCCTATTCCTAGGTGGAATTGTCATCCTAATAAGGATGGTACCGCACCAAAACCTAACTGCCACCCGCTGTCCTTACCCTATGGTACACTGACTTACTTACTAAGATAGATACTATCTATCTAGCCAGGCCAATCCCTACGGCTATGTGTTCATAGATAGTAAATAATAGTTTATTCAGTATACCAGAGGTCTATACTAATTCCTGAGAGATATAGGGAATTAGTACTGTGAAATAACTCACACAGCTGTAGATTATGCCCCTATATTCACTTGCAGTGTTAGCAGATCAAGAATAGAACCACATGTGATTCTTGCTTAATGACATACATAGTGTCTACATATAAAAAATGGGAATGACACCACATGTATTTATAGTCACTTAATAGATGGCATACAACTGTGGAAAAATATATTACTGATAATAATAAAAGGATCTGGATATGATACACACAAAAGATATATATAATTATGTATTGTGCTTATCGCACAGAAAAAAAGAAAGAAGAAAAGCAAACAAACTATCTGCTGCAAGATTTCGTCAGTAAACAGATATCACAATGTGCGTCAGTAGGCCAATCCTTGATATCCAGGCTTCATAGCGTAAGCACAAAATGCCAGACAGACAAGATACAGCACACATTGAAGCCACAAATGGCATGATAGCAAAGATGCAGACAGAAAATACAGACCACATATATGCATATACATGTATGCTGTAAGCATGCACAGTAACCTACACTAAGGCCATAGAGATCATGTTAGCAATCATTGCAAACAGACAATGCATACCATGTAGAGTGGTGTCAGCCATCACTGCAAATGAACAGTGCAAATCATGTGTACGCAGAAGATAACAGCATAAAACATAGTAAATATACACATATCTCTGCCAAAGCTTTTCCCAAATAAGGACACTATGCAAGAAGATTATAACATTACACAGTGTGCCCAACAAAATCCAGATCCATACAAAACAGTATAGAATATAAAAGATTAAGAGCGTATATTTATACATGCTGATGTCAGTGATATTGCATAACTCTCAACGCGTTTCTTCCATCACGGGTCATCAGGAGAGAGATAAGATGAGGTAGATGTTAAGGCTTACACCCTTGGCGTTCCCCTGTGTAGAGATCCCATCTCAAGTGGCGGCAGTTTCAATCTGAATCTAGAGCCCTTTTACATGCTACCAAGTTCCGGTAGGTACACCCCATACTCCGTTCTGTAGTATTTGTCATGCGCATAATAAGTTCCGCCGCTATGCGTTCCAATGGTGTGCTCCATTGGCCAGAAATGACATTGCGCACATGCGCATAATGCGCATAATATAGGCATAAAGCATTGCCGTGCGTTCTAATATCTCAGCCATTATGCGTTTCAAACGTGTGCATCATTGGCCGAAAATGACGTCACACCCTAAGCATTGTTGTAGCCATGGTGAACCGGAAGTGACAAAACACTCAATCGCGATGCATCTACTAGAACAAAAGCGTCCCTGCTCTACAACAGTGGGGCAAGAAGGAAACGGGTCAAGGCGGATAACTAACAGATTGGTTAGTTTATACCGATTTCAACCACCCTAGATATGACACAGAAATCGCACATCACAAAGTGCTGATAGTATAGGGTTGGATCTTAAGTTAGATGGGGTATTGCAATATTTTTAGAGATTGTAAATTAATAAAAGTTACGGTGAGACATTAAAATATTTAATGAAGCAGTTAAAAGACACTGCCTCATTTTGGCCATGAGGGGCTTGTTATCTAATCCTAAAGATCAATTGCAGTTCATTTTGCAATAGGATCCTATCAAAATTCCCCTTTCACGGAAAAGGATTCACAATTTGCAACAGAAAGAACTTTAAACTAGAGGCATCCCCTCCATGACATTCATGTACATGTTAAGCAATTGAGGTATTCCTACTATGGCGAATATTGCCAAGGTGTTCCCCCAATCTCCTTCTTTGACAAACATAGATCAGACCCCTTGATTTATAATTGGCAAATTCCCATGAGTAGAAAGTTTTTCCTGTGCTAGAGCTCAAGACTCCATTTTGTTTGGGAACATGAGAGCAAGCTATACATGACCCACAGGGAAATGTGCCCTTTGGTTTAGATGGTAACCAAGTACTTATAGGTTTTGACCGACTACAATGACTATGCACTAGTCTATCTTTAAGGCTACGGCCTTCCCTATACGAGATAAGGGGTCTGTCCGAAATAAACAATTAATCAAGCGATCAAGCAGGGGGTCTGCCTGCAAGACCCTCTAATGCTTAGCCAGTATCTTATATACTAATGCTGATCTGTCATCAGAGGTCCCAATAATTCATGTGAGTCCATCGGGGTTAACTTCTTTAGCGAAAGAATAGGCCAAGCTTAAAGTGTCCAAAGGGTACCCTCTATCCAGAAACCGCTGGCGAAGTTGTAATGATTTCTGCTTGAACTCTAAATCAGATGAGCAGTTCCTGCATAACTGCAGGTACTACCCCTTTGGTATTCTTTTCTTTAAAGATGTCGGGTGATAGCTTGATCAATGTAAGAGAGAATTTGTCGCTGTAGATTTACCATATAGTGTAGTAGAGAGGCCCCCTTCCTGATTCTTATAAACCTTTACGTCTAAAAAAGACAGTTCCTGCGGGCTTATCTCATAGGTAAAGGTAAAAAATAACCCTATTTGATTGCCATTTAGAGTGTGAATAAAATTCTCAAATGCTCAACACTCCTTCCCCATAATATAAATATGTCATCTATATAACGCATCCATAAATGGATGCATGATGACCAAGTGACCACTGTGTCCTCCCACCAACCCAGGAGCAGGTTCGCATATGTGGGGGCACAGGCCCCTGAGTTGGTGGAAGAAATGACGATCGTACAAGAAAAAATTATGGGTAAGTATAAACTGTAATAGAGAGATGAAAAAGGTATTGTGGGGGGGCCAAACTGATTGCCTCTAGACTGTAGGACAAATTCTGCTGCTGGGATTCCCTTATCATGCAGAATCGAACTGTATAACGAATCCACGTCTATACTAGCCAGGTAGGTATGATGGTCTCCAGGTACATTCTCAATTCTCCTGAGGAAATCCATCATATCTCTCACATACGATGGTAATGATGTTACAAATCCCCTCAAAAGTTTTTCCACATATAGACTGATCCCCTGTGTAAGAGAATTAATCCCAGAGACAATCGGTCTCCCCTTGAGTTGATTGGTCCCTTTATGGACCTTGGGGAGACCGTAGAATGTTGCAATCATCGGTGTGTCAGGGCATAGAAATTTAAATTCTGAGGCACTGATAAGTCCATTCTCTTTTGCAGAAGACAGCAAGCTTCTCAGCTCAGACAGGTAACTCTCTGATGGATCCTGTGTTAGAACTTCATAGTTTTCTGGACATAGAAGAAGATCAAGACACATTTTTCTGTAAGGTTCATGGTCCATGATGACCATGTTACCTCCCTTATCCGAAGGTTTTATAATAATCTGGTCATCCTTCTCCAGATTAAGTGTTGGATTGTGTTTTAGAGGGCCGTTTTCAGATATAGATTCCAAATCGTTAGTGACTAATTCCAGGAAAATATCAATACTCGTGGTATCGGACATGGGGGGTATAGCCGTGCTTTGAGATTTAAGAACAATGAATGGTATCATTCCTGGGGTTCTCTCCCCCTCAGATAATAAATCCTCCAGGATCTGAACACCAGATAAAGCCTCCTCATTTATTCCCATCTCTAGGCACTAACGTCTATCATTCAGACAGAAAAATCTATGCCACCTTAATTTGCGACAGAATAAATTTAATATCTTTAACCCAATCAAAGGATTTATACTTGGTCACTGGAACAAATGATAAACCCTTCTCCTGAACTTCAAGCTCATATGTACTGAAAGTTGTAATTCATCATTGTTTAATAGTTTTGAAGGCCCTTTATACGTTCCCGTAGCTGGTATTGTGGGGAAGGTTGATCCCGTTGTGGTTGGGGGCCCTTCCCAAAAAAAGGAAGAGATGATTGTCCAGAGGAAGAGGAAATGGAGGGAACAAGATACTGGCCCAGATTTATTCCGCCTTCCCCAGATGGTACCTGTGACGGGGGTTCTATATGGACTCCAACGGGTCCCCCCATCTTTTGTTGGTTGGGGGTATTTTGCCATCTCCTGTACCTGTTTTGTCTATTTCTCCGTCTACCTCTGCCTCTGTAAGTGTCTTGGTATCTCTGATTACCCCTTTCCGTGTTAGAGGTTTGGTAGTCAGACGATGGTACGTCAGTACTTGAGATTACAGGCTTTTTTGGACAAAATTGTAGCACTCTTTTCTTTAAACTCGGTTAGATCCTTGAGGAACTGTTTGTGTTTTTGTTCTTTTATAAACACTTGATATCTTTCTATTGCTGTCTGAAGTGATGTTTCCTGTTTATTATAATCTGGATTGGATTTAAAGGTTTGAGCCGATGAAATAAGGCCGTTCAACAGTTGGATAGATGTTTCTAGTATCTTATATTCCTCCTCCAGGAGTAATTTCATGAACTCCAATGAGCTATTTGTTGCCAATTGCTCCCACTTTTCCAACAATTGTGGAGTACTCGAACGTTGCGCTGGTAATAAATTAAACCACAATGTCTCACGTTCTGAAAATACTACCCTGGCATGTGTCAACCAAGCTTCCGTATCTACTCGATCCAAGAACCCTGCCATGCAACAAAATTCCTTCACAGAATATATAATTCGTCTATCGACCACATTTTATCACAGAATAAAAGGCTTTGGGATGTACCTACGGAGTTTGGGGCGTACCTACCGGAACTTGGTAGCATGTAAAAGGGCGCTAGATTCAAACTGCGCCACTCGAGATGGGATCTCTACAAAGAGGAACCTCATTTTATCTCTCTCCTGAAGACTTGAATTGAGAGTTATGTAACATCACTGATATCAGCATGTAGAAGTATACTCTCCTAATACTATACTGTGTTATTATGGATCTGGATTTTGTTGTAGTATGGATTTGGATCTGGATTTTTGGCACACAGTGTAATGTTATAATCTTGTAGCATAGTGCCCTTATTTGGGAAAAGCTTTGGCAGAGATATGTGTATATTTACTATGTTTTATGCTGTTATCTTCTGCGTACACATGATTTGCACTGTTCATTTGCAGTGATGGCTGACACCACTCTACATGGTATGCATTGTCTGTTTGCAATGATTGCTAACATGATCTCTATGGCCTTAGTGTAGATTACTGTGCATTCTTACAGCATACATGTTGCATATATATATGTGGTCTGTATTTTCTGTCTGCATCTTTGCTATCATGTCGTTTGTGGCTTCAATGTGTGCTGATATATATCTTGTTTGCTTGGCATTTTGTGGCTTCAACTTGCACTGATATATATTTTGTCTGTCTGGCATTTTGTTTTTCTTTTTTTCTGTGCGATAAACACAATACATAATTATATATTTGTGTGTATCACATCCAGATCCTATTACTATTATCAGTAATATATTTTTCAGCAGCTGTATGCCATCTATTAAGTGACCATAAATACATGTGGTGTCATTCCCATTTTTTATATGTAGACACTATGTATGTCATTTAGCAAGAATCACACACGGTGCTATTCTTGATCTGCTAACACTGCAAGTGAATATAGGGGAATAATCTACAGCTGTGTGGGTTATTCGACAGTACTAATCCCCTATATCTCTCAGGAATTAGTATAGACCTCTGGTATACTGAATAAGGTATTATTTACTATCTATGAACACATAGCCGTAGGGATTGGCCTGGCTAGATAGTATCTATCTTAGTAAGTCAGTGTACTGTAGGGTAAGGACAGCGAGTGGCAGCTAGGTTCCGGTGCAGTACCATCTTTATTAGGATGACAATTCTGCCTAGGAATAGGGCCTAGAACAGTATTTACTGTAGGAAGTGAGATGGCTCCTGGCCCTGGGACCCCAGTTGTCCCTCCCTTATCCCCTCCTGAGCCCTCTGAGGTTAGGGTATAATAGATATATAATTGTGTATACTATACTAATGTTCATCACATGAATTTGATTACTATCTTGTGGCATAAATTGTATATGTCTGTTCTTGGTGTGGACTGGTATGGACTGTGTTATGTACTTTATCAGACGTATCAGAAGAGCTATTGAGGTGCTCATCCACTTGAATATCATTTTTGAGTTTGTGTATTGAACTGTGGTACCCCTTTTTTTATGAGCTTGTTATAAAAGTTATATTTTAATAAGTCTATTATTCTGTGATATAAAACTGCAGGAAGGCAGCCATTTGAGTCTACAGCAAAGTGCCAGTTGGCAATTTCACAACATGACAGGTGTTTGCTTTCATATATAGAAATTTGAAGGTATTAAATTAATTATGTTACTTTAGGTTTGTGTCAAAAGTGTGAAAATGTGTAACCCAAGGGTTAAAACATGAAACATGGAGTAGTTTCTTGTGAAGACTAGTGACCAAAACAAATGTATGGAGGATGGCATTAATTTATTGCATAATATAAACTGGAAGCAATTATATCTTGCCTGGGCCTTCCATGTCTCTGTTATCATGATTTACCGTATTTTTCGCTCCATAAGAATGCGAATGTGTGTGCAAGTGCAGGGGCGCTTGCACACACACCCCTGCCAGCTGCTCAGTAGGGGGGGGGGGGCAACTGTTATAAAGTGGCCGCAGCGCCAGCTGCTTCTTAAAGATTAGCAACCCGGCCACTTTAAAACCGTGACCAGCGGGGTCCCGGACACTTCTGCTTTTTCTCTCCCCTCTCCCCCTACTTTTTCTATTTTTCATATTTCCTTACCTGGCCGACCTCGGCAGGCTCAGGTAATGCGGCGGCTCTTGTGGGCTGTGTGGATAATATGACGAGTGATGTCTCCTGCCAGGTCCTCTATGCGGCATCAGGGACGTCACTTCTCATTTCCTGCAGCGCCGGTGTAGTGAAGAAAACTGTGTCTTGAAGTGTTCTGTGTCCGCGGCTGCAGGAAATGAGGAGTGACGTCCAAGACGCCATGCAGAGGAGCCACAGGAGACGTCACTCGTCATATTATCCACACAGCCCACAAGACCTGCCAGATTACCTGAGCCTGCCAAGCGCGGCTAGGTAAGGAAATATGAAAAATAGAAAAAGTAGTGGGAGAGGGGGGGGGGGAGCAATGAGCAGGAGAACTATACTGCTGAAAACATTTTCAGTATTTGATACTGAAAAAGCCAGTCAAACAACTGACCCCCTGCCTGTTTGAACACATACTAGTCCTGCTGTGTCCATGCGTCATGGACACACTTTCTTGATTGACAGCTGTGAGCACAGGGCTCACAGCTAGAGAAAAAATCCTCCCACTGTCAGCTTGTGTCCCGCTAGTGTTAGTGAGGACAAGCTGTGAGTTGTAGTTTTGCTAATGCTAGGGGAGATGTGAGCAGACAGCATACTGAGGGAAAGTGTGGAGACCTGCACAGTGAGGCCACGCCCTCTCCCTTTGAGAGGAATTCAGACTAGATGGCTACATTTAAAGTGTTATAAAAAAAAAGGTGCTAGACACATAAAAAATTGATGTACATGGTTAGGATTAGGTACTGAGTGATATATTTAAAAAAAAAGTTTTTTTGTTGGATCTGACGGGTACGCTTTAAGTGACAAGCATCCACATTGCTCCAGTCCTTACAGTGTGCATCCCACCTTTCTGAATATTTCATTAATATTTTAAACACTATTCGAAACACCTCTGTTCCAACAATTGTTCTGTAGTGACGTCACAGGAACCTTTGAATCAAACTGTTACCTTCCAGTGTGAAGCGGAATGGCAGAGGCCCCCTCCGGCCGTCGCCCATTCTATTCCCAAACCTATCAATTCAACTTCTGAGGATAATCTATAGGAGAAGAAGATCCTGCAAACCAACAGCGGTTTAACATCATCATCGCTACCGCAACCTGTATCCTTCTCCATATATGAAGATAACCCTCGCCACTACTACTTAGCATGTGACAACATAGTATCACATCCTGGAAGTGTAAGTGCCTTTATGCATATATGTTTTTTCGTCATCAACAAATATATAGTCTTCAATATATACTTCAATAGCTCTGTTCGAAGTCCCAGGGAGCGCTAGGTTTTTCCCACATATTATTTGCTTTAAATGATAATGGGGCTATTCAGGGATTGATTAAGTTGTATCAGGCTTAGATCCTGAGTGGGATTGGCTTATCACTGTGACCATTCCACTGTAGACAGGGCTTGTGAAGGGATTGTATGGGATAGGTCACCACTTCCTTCAATGGATTGGCATATTGTTATTTAACATAAATTATAAATAAATTATGGTTGTATTTTTAAAGGGTATTCCTCTCTCATAAAGCATCCTAGTAATATGCCATCACTTTAAGAGATGAGAAAAATCCTTTAAGTTCTAGCAACAGTCCTACTGTGAAATTGCCATGGGACTTTGACTCTTCTAATGGAAACTGGTATCCTCTCATAAATTCCAGGTCAGATTGGTTATTTAGTTTAAAGAAAATAAAGAACTTTGCCCTTTTGACTTTGCCTTGAAAGAAACCAGATTTGATAAAACTCTAGGTTGGGCTGTTTCTGTAGTATGTTATTGCTCATGAAGGTTTATTAGCTATACAGCACTTTTAACTTGCAAGTCGAACATAATAATCAATTTTAACAAATTCAATGTGGTTATACATTGTGCTGTTACTTATTTTAAGGATTTTTTTTTTGTTGCCAAGGCTTGATTCCAGTTGGTAAATATCGGATCTAATACAACAAGTAGTTGGTAAAAGCCCCTAATCTGTCTATTTTCAAAACCTCAACGTGTCTAAAGCAGTGCTAAAACATCACTAAGAATAACCGTCCAATCAATAAAAAAGTATCGTGGCACTCACCATAATAGTCAGAATTAAAACTTCTTTATTGTAGATCCTTTAAAAGTCCATATACATCCAGGGAGAGCTGGAAAATAGGTGCAGGGAGTGGGTGCAGAGGCGACATTTTGTTTTACATTATGTCGATGTTTCTTCTAGTTTTGAGATTTCTAACGAAAGATGTAGATATTAATATATTATTTAGAACTATCTATCAGAAAAATTGATCTGCAATATAGCAGTAGTATATATCATTAATTAGAAGTCTGGAACCTAAAGGAGAACTTCAGCCAAAATTAACTTCTCCCCTATCCACAGGATAAATAGCTGATCACGGGGGTAACATGACTCTCAGGGTGGTACTCACATTTCTTCAGCTCTCCCATAGAAATTTATGGAGTGCGTGTCGTCTACCACACGCTCTTAACTGAGCGGGTCTTATTCTGGAGATCACGAGGAGTCCCAGCGTTTGGACCCCCCACGATAAGCTACTTGTCTTGTGAATAGGGGATAGCGATACTATCCTGTGGATAGGGGATACGTTTATTTTGGCTGGAGTTCTCCTTTAAAATGAAATTTAGTTTATATGTAAAGATACACTTTTTTTTACCTTTCCATCCCCCTCGGATGAACATCTCACCAACATGTTTGCCAACACTTATCTCCAAGGGCCCCATTGTGTCAAGTGGCAGTTGCCGGCTACAAAGGGACGTACACTAGTACTTTTAGTTTTTGTAGATAAAAGGATGTGTTGTACCTACTTGGTGACCCCCCACTTTGCTCAGAGATAAGGGTCTCTCCATTATTACATGGGTTGTTAATATGCAACCACCTTAGGAGAATAAATACAAAGAAAGGTGACAAAGAAACAATATTAGGGTGTATTCACACAGACCAGATCCATTGCAAATGTAATATTACGGATCCACATGTGTAAAATCAACAATTGTGGACCCTACAACTTGAAATCCACAGCTGATACTGTGTGTTAGAATACACCCTTAAGGCTCATGTAAAAAGAAAAGGAAAAAAAATTCCAAGATTATCTTTTATGGAAAAATAAGGTGAAAAACAAGACTGAAAATACATTTTGCAAAGTTAAAATAAAATATTTAAAACTCAAATGTAGCAAACACAATAGTAAAATAATGAATTGTTATAAGTCCTGTTCTGTTCTGTGGATTATGAATATTTAATGAATAAACTTTAGTATTTTCTTCATACTTTCTGTATACTGAAACGCTCAAACTTTAACAAAATACATCTAAAAAATGTATGTGTCCAATGATTGACAGCTACGCTCTTGTTTTTGGCTGTTAAACAAAATGTATCACTGCTTCAAATTATGCCTTTTGCTATGAATAATGATAACCGGAATGGTGGCTCATTATTAAGTAATATTTTCAGCATTTCATAAGAATGCTGTTTCATTTTGTCACTTACTGCTTAGCATAATGAGGTTTTTTGATCTTACTGTTTAGCAGATGAATAATATTTGAAAGATAATGTTCTACAAGATCATTCTTTTGGACCCCAAGGATAGCTAAACTATCACGAACACAGCAATAATGGATTAGTGCTTGAAAATGGTATAGAATGTTTTTTAATTTGTTTTTAAAATTGCTGCTTTCACAACATTCAGTGTTTGGTAGCTTTACTCATGCATGCTCAAATACACTCATAAACTTGGATTATGGAAATAAAGTAATACAATGAAATAACAGCACTTCCTGGATGACATCACCAATGCTGCTGTCAAGACAGAATTAGCCTGGATATATACAATATCTCAAAAAAATAAGTAACTCCTCACATTTTTGTAAATATCTTTTCAAGTAATAACACTGAAGAAATGATACTCTGCCCAGCCTGTATAACAGTGTTTAAAGGGGTACTCTGGTGCTAAGACATCTTATCCCCCATCTAAAGGATAGGGGATAAGATGCCTGATCGCGGGGGTCCCGCCACTGGGGAGCCTCATGATCTTGCACGCAGCACCCCTTTAGAATCAGTCCCCGGAGCATGTTCGAGCATGGCGATCACCTATGGGAGGGGGCGTGACAGCTTGGCTGGAATTGAAGGCCATGTGCGTTTACAAAGCCCCCATGGTGCCAGAACGGTGGACCCCCCACATGTGACCCTATTTTAGAAACTACACCCCTCAGAGAATGTAATAAGGGTTACAGTGAGCAATTTACACCCCACAGGTGTCTGACAGATTTTTGGAACAGTGGTCTGTGAAAATGAAAAATACAATTTTTTGTTTGCACAGCCCACTGTTCCAAAAGTCTGTAAAACACCAGTGGGGTGTAAATGCTCACTGCACCCCTTATTACATTCTGTGACAGGTGTAGTTTCCAAAATGTGGTCATAAGTGGGGGGGGGGTCCAGTGTTGTGGCACATTGGGAGCTTTGTAAACGCACATGGCCCCCCCGACTTCCAGTGAAAGAAAAAAAAATAATTTACACATCCGACTTTAACAATAAGTCATCAAACACCTGTGGGGTGTCAAGGCTCACTGTACCCCTTGTTACGTGCCTTGAGGGGTGTAGTTTCCAAAATAGAATGCCATGTGTCGTTTTTTTTTGCTGTTATGGAACCATAGGGGCTTCCTAAATGTGACATGCCCCCCAAAAACCATTTCAGCAAAATTCACTCTCGAAAAATCCAATTGTCGCTCCTTCCCTTCAGAGCTCTCTAGTGCACCAACAGCGCACTTTACCTTCACATATGAGGTATTTCCTTACTCGAGAGAAATTGGGTTACACATTTTGGGGGGCATTTTCTCCTTTTACCCCTTGTAAAAATTCAAAAACCGGGTCTACAAGAACATGTTAGTGTAAAAAATTAAGATTTTGAATTTTCTCCTTCACGTTGCTGCTATTCCTGTGAAACACCTAAAGGGTTAACAAACATTCTGAATATAATTTTGTATACTTTGAGGGGTGCAGTTTTTATAATGGGGTCATTTATGGGGTATTTCTAATATAAAGACCCCTCAAATCCACTTCAAAACTGAACTGGTCCCTGAAAAATTCAGATTTTGAAAATTTTGTGGAAAATTGCTGCTGAATTTTGAAGCCCTCTGAGGTCTTCCAAAAGTAAAAACTTTTCAACTTTATGATGCAAGCATAAAGTAGACATACTGGGGGAGATTTATCCAAGGATTTAGACTGTTTTTTCTTGTCTAAATTTGTCGCACAGAAAGTCGCAGTCTAAATATGTGCGACTTTTCTGCGACTTTTGCTCTAGAGGATTTTTAGAACATGATGCATGCTAGTCTATTTTAGACTGAAATGCATTGAAAAATGCATTGGTGCTGAATTTATCAAAAGCGACTTTTCAGCGACAATTCGCATAGGCTGAAAGTACGCCGAAATGTCAGACCATGTTGGAGCAGGTTTAAATATAGACTAAAGCATAGATCATGCAGTCTGTGCACAAAATTTATCAAGAGCTGTGCGCCATTTGATAAATTAGGTGCACAATGGACCAGACTAACCCTCTGTAGTTTGCTCTATATTGATGTGGGACATAGACAACTTTGATAAATATCCCCCATTGTGTATGTGAATCAATATGTAACTTATATGGAATGTCTATTTTCCTCACAAGCAGAGAGCTTCAAAGTTAGAAAAATTCCAAATGCTAAATTTTTCACCAAGAAATGATGCAAGTAGCAACGAAAATGTACCACTATGATAAAGTAGAATATGTCATGGAAAAACAAACTCGGAATCAAATTCATAAGTAAAAGCAACCCAGAGTTATTAATGCTTAAAGTGACAGTGGTCAGATGTGCAAAAAATGCTCTGGTCCTAAGGTCAAAATGACCTTGGTCCTTAAGGGGTTAATGTCTAAACCTTGGCAACAAAAGTGAATACACCCCTAAGTGAAAATGTCCAAATTGAGCCTAAAGTGTCAATATTTTCTGTGGTTACCTTCATTCTCCAGCACTGCCTTAAGCTTTTGGGCATGGAGTTCACTACAGCTTCACATGTTGCCATTGAAATCCTCTTCCACTCGTCCATGATGACATCACAGAGCTGGTTGATGTTAGAGACCTTGCACATTCCCACCTTCATTTTGAGGATGCCCCACAGATACTCAATAGGGTTTAGGTCTGGAGACATACTTGGCCAGTCCATGACCTTTACCCTCAGCTTTTTTAACGAGGCAGTAGTCGTCTTAAAGGTGCATTTGGAATACTGCCCTGTGGCCCAGTCTCCAAAGGGAGGGATCATATCATGTTCTGCTTCAGTATATTACAGTACATGTTGGCTTTCATGGTACTCTCAATGAACTATATCTCTCTAGTGCCAGCAGAATGCAGGCCCAGGTTATGACTCTCCCACCACCATGCATGACTGTAGGCAAGAAACACTTGTCTTTGTACTCACTCACCTGGTTGCGGCTACACACGCTTGATACTATCTGAACAAAATAGGTTTATCTTGGTCTCATCAGATCACAGGGCAGGGTTCCAGTAATCCATGTCCTTAGTCTGCTTGTCTTCAGCAAACTGTTCGCAGGCTTTCTTGTGCTTCTTATTTAGAAGAGGTTTCCTTCTGGGACGACAGCAATGCAGACCAACTTGATGCAGTGTGCGGTGTATATGTAATGTCTGTCTTGGTTTCTGTTCCGACACGGCTGTGTCTGAACACGTTTTATGTTCCCCTGCCAGGGAATAGTTAAAGCCTTTGGCTTTTAATCCAATAGCTCTTTGGGTGTGCCTAGATAAGGCCAGCTCAGTCTAGCTTCCGAGCTGGTGATTGACATCCTTTCATGCTTTCATATGCTGCTATGGAGCTCTTGGTGAAACACTCTTTGTTTGTGCCTTAAATCTACTATTTTTGCTATGGTGTTAGCCATGGTTATGTAGCATGCTCATAGTAGATTTTAATCTGTGTTCGATTAGTCAATTTTTAGGATTTGTATATCCTTTCTGCTATGTGTCTGTTCACACTGTGTTTCCTCTTGTATCCATTTTCTGGGTTTCTGTACCAAGATATCCCTGTTATCTGTCCATGGTGACTCAGGGGAATTGAGAATTAGAACAAGAGATCTCCGTGCTCCATGGTGGACTCTGGGAGATTGCGTTCTAATATAAAGACATTCCTGTGTCTTCTGGTGGTTTTGGGGTATTGTGTTTATTCCTGTTTAGCAATAGATCTCTTTAGGGGACTCTGGGGGGTATTGATTATTCCATTTGTCAACCGAAGGTCTTCTGCAGGATTAAGCTTATTCCTGTTTTGTTCTTGGAGTCTATTTAGACTCATCCTGTTCTGGTCTAGTATTGCCTCTGCTCTGTATGTTATAATGTCTGTTTGTTCATTGAGTCTATTCTGACTCGTCTGTTTCCTAGTCTTGTGTCCAGTGTGAACAGTGTCCTATATTTATATCCTGTTTGGTTGATCTGATCTTTGTCCTTTGTACTTGTACCTGTTTGTGAACAGTGTCCTATTAGTATTTATATCCTGTCGATCCATTGTTTAGGATGGATGGGCAAGTAGGCAGGGAGAGTAGTTTTAGGGTCAGTTTAGGGCTCACTCTCCCTATCTCCCCCAGTCGGTCCTGACAGTATGGTCTTAGCACTGACAGGCTAACTCCCCCTCACTCGTTCAACTTCTGAAGCAATGCTATCAGCACTCATACGTCTATTTTCCAAGGACAACCTCTGGATATGACAAAGAGAAGGTGTACTAAATGCTTTTGGTCAACCATGGCAAGACCTATTTTGAGTGGAACCTGTCCTGTGAAACCCCTGAATGGTCTTGCCCACCAGGCTGCAGCTCAGTTTTAGGGTCTTGGTAATCTTCTTATAGCCAAGGCCATCTTTATGTTGAGCAATAATACTTTTTGCATATCCTTAAAGAGTTCCTTGCCATAAGGTGCCATGTTAAACTTTCAATGACCAATATTAGAGAGTGTGAAAGTCATAACACCAAAATTAAAACACATGCTTCCCATTCATATCTTAGACCTTGTAACACTATAAGTCGCATGACACCCGGGAGGGAAAATGGCTAACAGGGCCCAATTTGGACAATTCCACTTATCGGTGTACTCACTTTTGTTGCCATAGTTTAGACATTAATGACTGTGTGTTGTTTTTTTTTTAGGGGAAACAACATTAAACACTGTTATACAGGCTGTGCAGTCACTATTTTACATAATAGCAGAGAGTCATCTCCATGCTATCACATGAAAAAGCTATTAAAATATTTACAAAAATGTGAGGGATGTACTCACTTATCTGAGATGGTAGTCTGTAGCCCACAAATCAAGCCTATAAGCCCCACACTAAATACCTATCCCGGCCAATCTTAAAGGTGCACCTCTAAAGTTTTAGACAGGTTTATGAAAACTGCAGTAATGTACACAATAGTCATTTTTTATAAATCACTTTTTTATTTTCAATTCAGCCCTGGAAAACATTTACTAAAAGTAAATTTTCCCCACTACCCACTGCTTGTAATGGTCTTCATAGCACCTATAGCCAATGAGAGGCTCAGCACCATAGAATTACATTGCGCTGGATCTCACGCTAGTTATATGTGCTATGGGGACAGAGCAGAAAGCTTTGCCTCCTAATGCATAGTTACAAGCAGCAGGAGTGGGGAGAATGGGTGCTCATTTAAATGGGTTATGCAACATAAGGTGACTTTAGTAATTGTCATACAGGCTTAAATTGAATGTATTAATGCAAAACACACATATTTTGCTGTTAACTGAAAAGCAGTGACATTAACCCTTAGAGGACAAAGGATGTAAATGTGCACACTTTGCCATTTCCCAGTATATGAAGTGCACTCAAGAGCTGAGCATGCTTCATAGCGTAATGCATAAAGCAGCCAGGACCAGAGCAAATGCTGGACATTGCGGCATTTAAAAGAACCGAAAATTACTGCTAGCAGCTCATTGGAGGTGATCGGGACCACCGCTAAAAAATCAAGGGGCTTGATAAGCTGCGAGGATGGGCAGAGGGTCCCTACCTTCCACTGTCCCATCCGATCAGTGCTCCTTCACTGTAGGCAGCTTCAGCAGCGCCAATAACACTGATTAATGCTGTTCTATGGAAAAAGATTGCATGTAATAGTGCCCTATGGGGACTAAAAAAATCAATGAATAAAATGTTTTTAAAAAATGGTAATAAATGTGAATAAGCCCCTTCCCTAATAAAAGTTAAAATCCCCCCCTTTCCCATTTTTCAAATAAAACAATGTAAACAAAAATAAACATAAACATATGTGGTATCACCACATGCGTAAATGGCCAAATTATTAATATATAACCTTAATGAAACACACAAAAAATGGCAAAGTGCAGAATTGCTGGTCACTTCATATGCCAGAAATAAATAATAAAAAGTGATCAAAGAGTCCTATCAAAACAAAAATGATACAGATAAAAACTACAGATCACTGCACAAAAAAGGAACCCTCATACATCCTTGTATACAGAAAAGAAGAGTGATAGGGATCAGCAGAGGTCAATTTTAAGCATAATAATTTTCATACAAAAAGTTATTTTTTTTTTTAAGTAGTAAAATAAAACAAAATCTACACTGCTCAAAAAAATAAAGGGAACACTTAACCTCTTAAGGACCAGGCACGTATGAGTACGTCCCTGCGCCCTGGGTCTTAAGGACTAGGCACGGATGAGTACGTGCGTTGGAATTTCGGTCCTCGCCGCACGCCGGGCGGGGACCGGACTGGGGCGACTGCTGATATCTATCAGCAGGTACCCCATGCAAATGCCCAGGGGGGTCATCAGACCCCCCCATGTCTAAGACACCCACAATCCCCCTGAAGAGATAGGAGTGAGGTGGCACGGGTGCCACCCCTCCTATCCCTGCTATTGGTGGTCTAGACGCGACCACCAATAGCAGATCGGGGGCGGCGGGTTAGTTTTTGTTTTCTCCGTTCTGTCCACCCACAATAGGCGGGGCAGAACGGGGAAACGACAGAGGACCGGCGCCGGAGTCCACTTACCCTGCGGGCGAGGCTGCGACGACGATCGGTGTCGGAGATCAGCGGGCGGCGATGTCGTGCAGCAGGCTCCCTGGATCCGACGGAAGCCGGTAAGTTGCCTAGCAACATCTGGAGGGCTGCAGTCTGAGACCACTATATAGTGGTCTCTATACTGTAGCACTCCAGATGTTGCAAAACTACAACTCCCAGCATGCCCAGATAGCTGTTTGGGCATGCTGGGAGTTGTAGTTTTGCAACAGCTGGAGGGCTACAGTTTGAGACCACTATATGGTAGTCTCTGAACTATAGCCCTCCAGATCTTGCAAAACTACAACTCCTAGCATGCCCACACAACTGTTTGCTGTCTGGGCAAGCTGGGATTTGTAGTTTTGCAGCATCTGGAGGGCCACAGTTTGCAGTGGCCTCTATACTGTAGCTCTCCAGATGTTACAAAACTGCAAATCCCAGCATGCTGGGAGTTGTAGTTGCGATCCCTCCAGCTGTTGCATAACTACACCTCCCATAACTCACTGTAAATCTCCGCCAGTGCGAATGTACCCTAAAAACACTACACTACACTAACACATAATAAAGGGTAAAACACTACATATACACCCCCTTACACTGCCCCCCCCCCCCAATTAAAATGAAAAACGTATTGTACGGCAGTGTTTCCAAAACGGAGCCTCCAGCTGTTGCACAACAACAACTCCCAGCATTTCTGGACAGCGACTGACTGTCCAGGCATGCTGAGAGTTTAGCAACAGCTGGAGACACCCTGTTTGGGAATCACTGGCGTGGAATACCCCTATGTCCACCCCTATGCAATCCCTAATTTAGTCCTCAAATGTGCATGGCGCTCTCACTTCAGAGCCCTGTCGTATTTCAAGGAAACAGTTTAGGGCCACATATGGGGTATCGCCGTACTCGGGAGAAATTACACTACAAATTTTGGGGGGCTTTTTCTCCTTTTACCCCTTATGAAAAGGAAAAGTTGGGGTCTACACCAGCCTGTTAGTGTAAAAAAAAAAAAAATGTTTACACTAACATGCTGGTGTTGCCCTTTACTTTTTATTTTCACAAGATGTAAAAGGAAAAAAAGACCCCCAAAATTTGTAACGCAATTTCTCCTGAGTACGAAAATACCCCATATGTGGGCGTAAAATGATTTGCGGGCGCATAACAAGGCTCAGGAGTGAGAGCGCACTATGTACATTTGAAGCCTAAATTGGTGATTTGCACAGGGGTGGCTGATTTTACAGTGGTTCTGACATGAACGCAAAAAAATAAATACCGACATGTGACCCCATTTTGGAAACTACACCCCTCATGGAATGTAACAAGGGGTATAGTGAGCCTTAACACCCCACAGGTGTTTGACAAATTTTTGTTAAAGTTGGATGGGAAATGTGTCCGAAATTGAAGGCCACGTGTGTTTACGAAGCCCCCATAGTGCCAGAACAATGGACCCCCCAACATGTGACCCCATTTTGGAAACTACACCCCTCACGTAATGTAATAAGGGGTACAGTGAGCATTTACACCCCACAGGTGTCTGACAGATTTTTGGAACAGTGGTCCAATAAAATTAAAAATTTTATTTTTCATTTGCTCAGCCCACTGTTCCAAAGATCTGTCAAATGCCAGTGGGGTGTAAATACTCACTGCACCCCTTATTAAATTCTGTGAGGGGAGTAGTTTCCAAAATGGGGTCACATGTGGGGGGTCCACTGTTCTGGCACCACTGGAGGCTTTGTAAACGCACATGACTACCATTCAAAACGAATTCACTCTTCAAAAGCTCAATGGCGCTCCTCCTCTTCTGAGCATTGTAGTTCGACTGCAGGGCACCTGACGTCCACTTATGGGGTATTTCCATACTCAGAAGAGATGGAGTTACAAATTTTGTAGGGTATTTTCTGCTATTAACCCTTGCAAAAATGTGAAATTTGGGGGGAGACACACATTTTAGTGAAATTTTTTAAAATTTTTTTTACGTATGCAAAAGTCGTGAAACCCCTGTGGGGTATTAAGGCTCACTTTATTCCTTGTTACGTTCCTCAAGGGGTTTAGTTTCCAAAATGGTATGCCATGTGTTTTTTTTTTTGCTGTTCTGGCACCATAGGGGCTTCCTAAATGTGACATGCCCCCTAACAAAATTTGCTCTCAACAAACCAAATATGACTCCTTCTCTTCTGAGCATTGTAGTTCGCCCGTAGTGCACTTCAGGTCAACTTATGGGGTACCTCTATACTCAGAAGATATGGGGTTACAAATTTTGGGGGGTATTTTTTGCTATTAACCCTTGCAAAAATTTGAAATTTGGGGGGAAAAACACATTTTAGTGAAGAAAACATTTTTTTTTTTACATATGCAAAAGTCGTGAAAATCCTGTGGGGTATTAAGGCTCACTTTATTCCCTGTTACGTTCCTCAAGGGGTCTAGTTTCCAAAATGGTATTCCATGTGTTTTTTTTTGCTGTTCTGGCACCATAGGGGCTTCCTAAATGCGACATGCCCCCCTAACAAAATTTGCTCCCCTCACAGAATTTAATAAGAGGTGCTGTGAGTATTTACACCCCAATGGCATTTGTCAGATTTTTGGAACAGTGGTCCGTGAAAATGAAAAATTAAATTTTTCATTTGCTCAACCCACTGTTCCAAAGATCTGTTAAATGCCAGTGGGGTGTAAATACTCACTGCACCCCTTATTAAATTCTGTGAGGGGAGTAGTTTTCAAAATGGGGTCACATGTGGGGGGGTCCACTGTTCTGGCACCACGAGGGGCTTTGTAAACACACATGGCCCCTGACTACCATTCCAAACAAATTCACTCTTCAAAAGCTCAATGGCGCTCCTCCTCTTCTGAGCATTGTAGTTCAACCGCAGGGCACCTGACGTTCACTTATGGGGTATTTCCATACTCAGAAGAGATGGGGTTACAATTTTTGGGGGTTATTTTCTGCTATTAACCCTTGCAAAAATGTGAAATTTGGGGGGAAACACACATTTTTGTGAAATTTTTTTAATTTTTTTTACATATGCAAAAGTCGTGAAACCTCTGTGGGGTATTAAGGCTCACTTTATTCCTTGTTACGTTCCTCAAGGGGTTTAGTTTCCAAAATGGTATGCCATGTTTTTTTTTTTGCTGTTCTGGCACCATAGGGGCTTCCTAAATGCGACATGCCCCCTAACAAAATTTGCTCTCAACAAGCCAAATATGACTCCTTCTCTTCTGAGCATTGTAGTTTGCCCGTAGTGCATTTCAGGTCAACTTATGGGGTACCTCCATATTCAGAAGAGATGGGGTTACAAATTTTTGGGGGTATTTTCTGCTATTAACCCTTGCAAAAATGTGAAATTTTGGGGGAAACACACATTTTTGTGAATTTTTTTATTTTTTTTTTACATATGCAAAAGTCGTGAAACACCTGTGGGGTATTAAGGCTCAT